>NC_136513.1:4660000-4735000 GCF_053919585.1 Euprymna scolopes
AATCTTCAAATGTTTGTGATTGAGTTAAATCTTCAAATATTTGTGATTTAGTTAAATCTTCAAATGTTTGTGATTGGGTTAAATCTTCAAATGTTTGTGATTGGGTTAAATCTTCAAATGTTTGTGATTGGGTTAAATCTTCAAATGTTTGTGATTGGGTTAAATCTTCAAATGTTTGTGATTGGGTTAAATCTTCAAATGTTTGTGATTGGGTTAAATCTTCAAATGTTTGTGATTGGGTTAAATCTTCAAATGTTTGTGATTGGGTTAAATCTTCAAATGTTTGTGATTGAGTTAAATCTTCAAATGTTTGTGATTGGGTTAAATCTTCAAATATTTGTGATTGGGTTAAATCTTCAAATATTTGTGATTGGGTTAAATCTTCAAATGTTGTGATTGGGTTAAATCTTCAAATGTTTGTGATTGGGTTAAATCTTCAAATGTTTGTGATTGGGTTAAATCTTCAAATGTTTGTGATTGGGTTAAATCTTCAAATGTTTGTGATTGAGTTAAATCTTCAAATGTTTGTGATTGAGTTAAATCTTCAAATGTTTGTGATTGAGTTAAATCTTCAAATGTTTGTGATTGGGTTAAATCTTCAAATGTTTGTGATTGGTTAAATCTTCAAATGTTTGTGATTGGGTTAAATCTTCAAATATTTGTGATTGGGGTAAATCTTCAAATGTTTGTGATTGGGTTAAATCTTCAAATGTTTGTGATTGGGTTAAATCTTCAAATGTTTGTGATTGGGTTAAATCTTCAAATGTTTGTGATTGGGTTAAATCTTCAAATGTTTGTGATTGGGTTAAATCTTCAAATGTTTGTGATTGGGTTAAATCTTCAAATGTTTGTGATTGGGTTAAATCTTCAAATGTTTGTGATTGGGTTATATCTTCAAATATTTGTGATTGGGTTAAATCTTCAAATGTTTGTGATTGGGTTAAATCTTCAAATGTTTGTGATTGGGTTAAATCTTCAAATGTTTGTGATTGGGTTAAATCTTCAAATGTTTGTGATTGGGTTAAATCTTCAAATGTTTGTGATTGAGTTAAATCTTCAATGTTTGTGATTGAGTTAAATCTTCAAATGTTTGTGATTGGGTTAAATCTTCAAATGTTTGTGATTGGGTTAAATCTTCAAATGTTTGTGATTGGGTTATATCTTAAAATATTTGTGATTGGGTTAAATCTTCAAATATTTGTGATTCGGTTAAATCTTCAAATATTTGTGATTGGGTTATATCTTCAAATATTTGTGATTGGGTTATATCTTCAAATATTTGTGATTGGGTTATATCTTCAAATATTTGTGATTCGGTTAAATCTTCAAATATTTGTGATTGGGTTATATCTTCAAATATTTGTGATTGGGTTATATCTTCAAATATTTGTGATTGGGTTAAATCTTCAAATGTTTGTGATTGGGTTATATCTTCAAATATTTGTGATTGGGTTAAATCTTCAAATATTTGTGATTGGGTTATATCTTCAAATGTTTATGATTGGGTTATATCTTCAAATATTTGTGATTGGGTTATATCTTCAAATATTTGTGATTGGGTTAAATCTTCAAATGTTTGTGATTGGGTTACATCTTCAAATATTTGTGATTGGGTTAAATCTTCAAATATTTGTGATTGGGTTATATCTTCAAATATTTGTGATTGGGTTATATCTTCAAATATTTGTGATTGGGTTATATCTTCAAATGTTTGTGATTGGGTTAAATCTTCAAATATTTGTGATTGCGTTATATCTTCAAATATTTGTGATTGGGTTAAATCTTCAAATATTTGTGATTGGGTTATATCTTCAAATATTTGTGATTGGGTTATATCTTCAAATATTTGTGATTGGGTTAAATCTTCAAATGTTTATGATTGGGTTATATCTTCAAATATTTGTGATTGCGTTATATCTTCAAATATTTGTGATTGGGTTAAATCTTCAAATATTTGTGATTGGGTTATATCTTCAAATATTTGTGATTGGGTTATATCTTCAAATATTTGTGATTGGGTTAAATCTTCAAATGTTTATGATTGGGTTATATCTTCAAATATTTGTGATTGGGTTATATCTTCAAATATTTGTGATTGGGTTATATCTTCAAATATTTGTGATTGGGTTAAATCTTCAAATGTTTGTGATTAGGTTATATCTTCAAATATTTGTGATTGGGTTAAATCTTCAAATATTTGTGATTGGGTTATATCTTCAAATATTTGTGATTGGGTTATATCTTCAAATATTTGTGATTGGGTTATATCTTCAAATATTTGTGATTGGGTTAAATCTTCAAATGTTTGTGATTGGGTTAAATCTTCAAATATTTGTGATTGGGCTAAATCTTCAAATATTTGTGATTGGGTTATATCTTCAAATATTTGTGATTGGGTTAAATCTTCAAATATTTGTGATTGGGTTAAATCTTCAAATGTTTGTGATTGGGTTAAATCTTCAAATGTTTGTGATTGGGATAAATCTTCAAATATCTGTGATTGGGTTAAGTCTTCAAATGTTTGTGATTGGGTTAAATCTTCAAATGTTTGTGATTGGGTTAAATCTTCAAATGTTTGTGATTGGGTTAAATCTTCAAATATTTGTGATTGGGTTAAATCTTCAAATATTTATTCATAGTGTTTTGTTTTGATGTTAATTATGCTCAAAAGCTGATAAGCTTTTGCAAGAATATTGTTTTAGTTATTTTAAAAAATTTTACAGATTTTCTTATAGACAGATATGGGAAGGAGGGGTTTGACATTCTTTCTGTCATTAGGAAACCATCTTTATCCGTAGGTTTATATCCTCCAACCACTCAGAATTATCAACTGCCTCTCTAGCCTTCAGATTGACAATACACTGCAACATATTCCGACTACTTATGTAAATGTCCGAAAGATGCTGAACAAAAAGCTGGGGTTTTATTTCTATATCACCAGTCCAAACTTTATTGTTAAGCCAGACTTAGGTTTAGCCTCACACTAAGAAGTTCTAACACTGTCACTGGTAACTCTAAAGAAAGAAAGAAGATTTAATAGTGGTGGTGGTGGTGGGAGGAGAGATAATGACAAAGTTGTTTGGTCTTCATCCTAGCATTACCTTTTCCTAAATACTAAGTTGGCTCTTCAGTTAACCTGATCTTTCATTTTATTTTATTTATTTTTTATTTATGTCATGTTAATCATTATTTTTCTCCATAAACCTTGACAGATTAGATGACTGATGTCTAACAGATAACAAGATAGACTGCGCTTTTGTTCAAACTGGTGTAGTTCATGACATATATTTAGTAGTGTAGTTCATCATATATATATATATTTTTTGATTTCCACTGATTTAAAAAATAAATCTTAAAAATCAAAACAAAAAAAGAAGAAAAAAAATTCCTGTAATTTAGTTACCTTCCTTTTTGGGCGGTGGTTGTGGGGAACTGACAGGGGTCTGCTTCAACTGCTTGAGAGTGTCTTTGGCTTGATCCTTAGTCGGTCCATTTGGTGTTTGGGGTGCAGGTTTGCTGGTCTCGACCGATGTCGTCTTGCTCTTACCCTTCGTCTCAGGCACATCTCCAATGTCATCCTCATCGATACCCATATCTTTCATCAATTGTGCTCGCTTGTCAGCCATGGACTGGAATTTTATGGGGGCAGACACAGCAGATACAAAATCTTGCAAAAAGAAAAGTAGAAAATGGATAAATTAGACTTGGACATTTGAGCTTAACCAAAAACAAGAATTGAAATGAAAAAGTCATTATGAAACGACTTTTATTTGTGTGCCACTATCCTCTTAAAGAACCAGAATAAGGTTGGAATAGACAAAGTGCTACCTAGGAATGTAGTATCTATTCTATTCCATTCCGGGCATTATCTCCTTCTTTGGTGGTGGTGGGGGAGTAGTATTTTATTGTTGTTTTTGTTGTTTTTAAAACTTACAGTGAATGATGACTGATTTTTTTAGGTATTTTAAAGAACTGGCCCACATCAGACAGTCTTCAAGGTTACCAATACTACAACCTAAAAGGTTATGGAAAAAAAATTACATTCCAAAAATTTTAATTCAGAAATTTATATTCTTATAAAATGAGGCATTTTACACTTGTTCAAAATTATAAGACCAGGGGTATAAATTCTATAAAATTGTACAAAAAGTGTATGAAAACATTCAACAACTAAATTTAATGAGTTTTACCACCACTGGTTTTGATGACTTCACAAATTCTTTCGCTGTGACAAACCTTGTTTATGGGAATCTAGAATTCAAGCATGCTCAACTTCGGTAAGTTTGCTTGCTTTAGCCATGGTGAATGCTTTATACAATAATTGCTAATATGTAACTGAACTAAAAAACAATTTATACCCATGGTCTTATGATTTTTTTATAAAAATTAAAATTTCTGAATTAACTGTTTGGAATGTAGTTTTTTTTCATTATCTTTTAGGTTGTGGGTCCTGGATATGACCTTGAACTATATCCAGTGGTGAGGCCCCAGCTTGTGGGCTTTGGGGAGTGTGGAGCCACCCTTTAATTACCATTGCTTCCAGGTCCACTCTGACCCGGAGTGGTAGTACCTGTTAGGGTTCCAACTATGGGTTAAATAGAAACCACCATGAAAACAACAAATATATTCTATTAAAAAAAATTTTTCTTCAAAATCTTTGGATTCGGCATTAAATAACCCGAAAAGGGTTGATATGCCGTAAAACAAAAACAACCAACCAACTTTTAGGTTGTAGTATTGGTAACTTTAAGTGGGAAATGTTAAAATCTATCCTTAAAAAAGTTTATTTTTAAAGATTTTCATGTTGTCTTAAATTTTTGATCGTGTGTGTGTGTGTGTGTGTGTGTGTGTGTGTGTGTGTGTGTGTGCGTGTGCGTGTGTGTGTGCGTGTGTGTGTGTGTGTGTGATTATGAAACAGTGGACCTTGCTTGCTTCCACAATCAGGTGATTCTATCATTTAAAAATGGGATGAGAGGTGAATTTATATATATATATATGCATATGGCATGGCTCAGAGGTTAACGAATGAAGGTGGAGAGTTGTATGTTTTGGTTTTGATTCTAGCTGATAGCACCCAAGTCATCTATATATATATTTTTGTTAGTTTTGGCCTCACTACTATATATTAGGTTTAATATAATAATCCATAGAGAATTGGCTATATAATAATAAATATGTAATGGCAGGGCAACACAAGGTGGCCAGCTAGTATATATATATATATATATATATATATATATATATATATATTTATATATATATATATATATATATATATATGATTGCAGATTTGAGATTTGTATATTGGTTTACCTTCAAATCCTTCTGGAACATAAGTCTTCAAAATAATTCTACAGAAAACTGTCGGGAGTGACAATGGAAAATTCCCTTCTGTTCGTAGTGATATGTGTCTATAACCTAAAAGCAAAAAACAAAAAAATATCAGCATCAACATGATTTTACCATCAAAAACTTTAATGTTATCTTGAAAAATAAAAAACTTCAAGTTTTAATTATGAAAATAAATTTGTAAAATTTTTTAAATTTCGATATTTATTTTTTTAATGTCTATATTCATTCATTCAAGTGGTGTACATGCATTGGCGGCTATGACTCTGCATCTCTCTCCCTTTAGGCATTCATAAATTCATTGTTGCTCATCATTCAGAACCACATTCGCGCTGTTCTGCAAAAGTGTTTGATGTATTGCTATAGGTTTCTTTTCAGTTGTACAAGTAGTAGGTTGCAGTTTTTTTCTGTCTGAGCAGTGTCAATATTGGCCGATTCTCCTGACTAGTATACCCAAAAGAGTCTTCTGCCCAGCACAACGAAAACCATGAAACCATGAAAAGAATTATTTCTGATTGCTTTTATCTTACATCAATAACCTGTTTCCATTACCCTGATCGGGAGGGAGGTGGAGTGAGTTCTTAACCTTGCTCAAGGGTCTCCCACAGACTAGCGGAGAGAAGGAGAAGCCTTACTCTTCCTTTGACATTAGTGCTGTTCTGCACTTCTTTAGAGTATTTAGTATTCTCAAATAGTCACCCATCTGGTACTGGCCAGGCTCATTGTTGTTTAACTTTGGTGATACATTTATAAAAAAAAAAATTTTTTATTTGATTTTTATAAAACGTAACAGACCGACTAAGAGAGCACAAAGATGGTCATAAATTTGAAATGGATACATCTAAAAATAGCTCAAAGAGAAATTCGTAGAAATCTGTAGAAAAAAAAGTGAAAGAAAAAAAATGTATCATAGATTTTATTCTCTTTGGAAGTGGTTGTGCTGAAACATTCAGTGGAAGTGGTTGTGCTGAAACATTCAGTGGAAGTGGTTGGGCTGAAACATTCAGACAGGTGATCTCAATTTGCTAAGTTTGAATCATGTTGGTTGATTTGCACCAGAGTTACAGAAAAAAAGGTTTTTAAAGGATTCAGAGTTAGTTTATAAGAATGCTAGGAGTCGGCTTTTTTAATCCATGAAATATCAAGTCACAACATTTGAAGACATTAAAATAAGTGCCATAGTTAGAGTGAGAAGTTTTGGAATTCTATGAATTGGAATTTTTTAAAACATCATGTCAAGCTTTATAATGTCTGACTCCACAATCCTGCTTAGCACCATGTCCACTTATGGATGTTGGCAACCTTCACATGGTCTCTTCTGTAAATATCTAAATCTAGGATTAATTGCAGAAAATATTTTTTTTTTCACTGTTTTTTCATCCCAAGCAAGGCATTGTGTCACTAAGTCATTAGAGGATACTATTTGGGACCAGATTTGAAGGTATAATATGTAGGGAGTTGGGCAGCAAGATATCTGTTCACATTACACTTGAATTTCTGCATGTCTGTACAGTCAGGGAAGCAGGGGCTCAGAAGGGAATTTCAAAGTCTAGCAGTTTGAGAGAAAAAGCTATTTGAGTAGAAGCTTTACAGCATCTAGGGACCTCTACAGTGTAGGGGTGGGATTTTGCTGCTTGTTGAGTTTGTTGGGGGTATTTACGTCAAGGGGGTATTAGTGCTTTGAATTTATCCAAGCACTTACCGTTAAAATACTTATAAAATAAGCACAGGGATACCATATTTCGGCAATAGGACAGAGGTTGGAGTTTGGTTGACAGTGCAGGACCTGTTAGGTTGGTGACTTTTTTTAACCCTATCTAAGAGCGATAGACCAGTGGCAGATCCACCAGCCCAGATGTGACAAATTTACTCCATACATGGGCGAATAGTGGCTTTGTAGAGATACAGGATACTCTTAGGTATGCCAACAAGCTTGGCAAAAAACCTTGTTTCATGCTAATTTATATGAATGTACTTTTATTATATAATATATATTTCCTGTGAGTATTACTTACCAGCCTGTAAGCCATCGAGTGGTAAGATTCTTTGTCCAATTAATTTACCAGTGTCTTCATAAACAGCAATCCGTAACACAGCCAAATCGGGAAGGACAACCTGTGTAAACAAAAACAAATATCAAGAATATAACAAGTCGACATAACCATAATGGTTATATCAATTATAACTATTAATTATACTTTGATTACATTTGAAAATTGATAAGCTGTGACTTATCTGTGAAGCCATTCATCTTGGAAAGAGAGAGAGAGAGGCAGTAACCTTTCATCCTCTCTCTATGAATTTTGATACTCTTATAACTTATCAGTATATTTTTTTCTAGCTAGGTAAGATAGATTTTCAATTAAATTACCACCCTTGAAAATTAATGAACACGATATTATATCCATTATATTAAATCCATTTTTTAATAAATTTTTATTAATATTGCTAAAACTAATGCATGCATATGTGAGAAATAGGACAATAAATTACAAATAAATAATACTAAACATTAATTTATTATAAACAAATTTTAAAATAATTATGCAAATTAGGTATACAAATAGCTCTCTAAGGCATTTTGTCTGTACTATATATATATATAAATTAACTAAAATTTTGTAATATGTACAGGGTGTTTCAAAAGTCTTGGGAACATTACAACATATTTAAAATCGTTATGTTCCCAAGACTTTTGAAACACCCTGTACTTTCAGATTACATCTTGTATAATACTGTAAAATTAAAGCCCATATAAATATTAGTATCAATATTTATAAGACAATCCCAATCAGATAAAGAAGCTCAATATACAAGATAAAGCAATATTATAAAAGAAAATTTGGAATTAAAAATGTATTATTTGATAAGGAATACAAAAATATGAATTTCCTTATTCCATGGGTTTTCAATAAATAGCTTATATCATCAAAGGGAATGTTTGAGAGACTCATAAATTTTGTTATTTAGCACATATATTGAAAAACTAAAAGCTTATATGAAAAACCTAAACAAAACCAAGATTAAAAAAGGTTATTCCATGATGTCTTGGATTCTTTATGGCTTTTCATATAACCTTTTAATTTTTTAAAATATGTGCTAAAATTTTCCCCACTCTAAATAGGAGATTTCATAACTCAATTAGTAAAGTACTGGATGTCACCAACTACTAGGGTCTGTGTTTCGAAGCCTGCTCTGCCTGGTCACTTTGACATATTATAAAGATAACAAAACAGGTGTTTGCTGTGGATATTTTTATAGAATTATACAACTGAACAATGAAAACTTTATATGTTCATCAACATTTCGTCATTATTCAAAGACTTTCACAGGATGATTTGATAAAAATGAAATATCAACAAACATATAAACAATTTTCAGTTTTCCAAAATACATATATATCAATGATAAGTTGACCAATATAGACCTCACCCTTGCCTTACAAGCTCCTAGCACATTTTTAGAGTAAACATATCTCAACAAATGCAAAACGTGTTCATTATTATTTGATTATCAAACAAAGAACCACATGGTTCTTAAAATCAAATTTTAGTTTTATTAAGCGTGAGAGTTAATCATTTGCATAAGCTAAAATAAACTTTTAAAATCAATACTGAGTTGCTTACCTTTCGGAAAACAAATGGTTCATCATTATAAATTGGATTGAGACCATTGTTAGGGACGATTCTTGTCCTAAATTCTTTACGGATCGTATCTGTAGGCAAACCATACATATCCACTTCAACATACGTACCGATTTTCTTATCGGATAAAAACTGACCTGATATGACCTGAAAACAATAACAAAAGACATTATGAACAGAAGAAGAGTAAATATTAACAAAATTTTTTTTAAAGATCTCGTAGGCATGAGCATAAACCCAGATGCTTTTGGTATATGAATCATGTTCACAAACAAGTTTTCGTCAGATCACCAAAGTTCAGTGACATTGAGCTTGGCCAGTACCAAATGTATTTGGAAATACTAGGCATTGTATATATTGTGAGATGTTGACTTGCACAGTTCTAGGATACTCTTGGGCAAGGTGTAGCATCTGTTAGCCTCCCTCTGATATGCTGGAGAGTTACTACATAGAAAGTAAATATTTTTGTTTTACATCAGTCACCTGTTTCCATTACCCTGATCATGGGGAAGGGGGGGGGGAGAAGTGGGTTCTAGACCTTGCCCAAGGGTCTCCCACAGACTAGCGGACAGAAGGAGATGCCTTACTCTTCCTTTGACATTAGTACTGTCCTGCCACCCTATATAGCATCTAGTATTCCAAAATAGTCACTCATCTGGTACTGGCCAAGCTCATTGTTGTTTAACTTTGGTGATACATTTATAAAAAAAGAAAGTGAGACTTCATTGAAAAACGAAACTAGATAGAGGGAGCCAGTTTACCCTGTATACCAATTTTCTAGTGTCAGTTGTCAGTCTACATAATACATATATGACTGACCGGATAGAGTTCTTACATGTAGGCATAAACAATAGTGCATAAACTTAATTTACATGACCCATGCACAGATTCCAGAGAGTTTTTCCACATGCTAAAGAACAAAACTCCAACACTTATCATTGTCTGAAGCTAGTCTTTTATCTGTCAGGAGTGATATACTAATATCAACCCTTGTTTGATCAGCAAACCTTTTTTATGATAGTTGTTTTGATATTTCTTAAATTAAATCTTCTTGGTGATGTATGATTGTGTAGCCAGAAACCACATCCAAACAATGTTAATTTCTTGTTATTGATAATTCAGTTAATAATAAGCCTCATTTTGATATCTGGTAAATTTATTCAAAGTTCTTAAATATTTCTTTTTAAAAATATTGAGTCTCGTGTTTTGCCATCTTCATGTTTCACTTGCATAAACAACAATACAAACTATCCTTGATGCGTTGGATTTTTCTGTTTTATCGTCTTTTACTTCTTTCTCTTTTACTTATTCTACAATGGTAGTTGACAGTGAAAGGAATGCCAAGTCAGAAGCCAAAACTATTTACACTTAGAAATTCATTGTGTATTACATCCCTGAGGCCCACACTTATGCAAATAAGTACGGGCTATGCTTTTGATCCAGTTGTGCATGTGCAGGGTTATTTCTGTGTCCGTGCCATGATACTCACCTTGTCACACATTGTCTACACTCCTCTCCTTTGATCCCTGATCACAGTATAGACATGATTGCATTGGTAATCTCCAGTGTGTGCTTCATCGCAAGAGTGGTGCTGAGGTTTATCCATTTTGTGTTGTCTGTCAGCCAAGCAATGTGATATACCCAGTGTCATCTGAAGTGTCTCTTCATCTGTTCCACCATTTGTCTGGGGTCGTCTTATCCACCTGCAGATTGACCATTGTTGCTTCTCTGTTGGTCATCATCTTTCCATCAATGGTCAGCATCTCTGTTGTGTCCATTCAGTGAACTACAAACCAAACTCCTCATACCCTGAATCAATCAATGTTTTGCATCACTCTGTTGGGTTGGTTTTCATTTTACTTCGGATGAGAGTGGTGCTAGCATCTTATGCCTTCTCCATTTTTCCAAACATTTTGACACTCCTCCTTGTTGGCTGACTTATGGTGCTACCTCAGTCATTCAAAATGGCAGTGTTTAGCTAAATGATTGGGCCCTGAGCAATTAAAACAAGGCAGCAAGTACTTTGGTTTAGATAAAGGCAATTTTCTGTGTGATCAGTCGATGATGGCAGCAACACTTTCATTATTCACAATGGCCCTTGTTCGACTGAGCATGCTTTCTGTCTGGATGTAATCAATGTTGCGGATGCATGCAACAACTCCAGGGTAAATGCAGGCAGTAAGGCCATGAATGCATGGAGACTCTTCTGAACAGGCTTGAGAGTTTTGTCAATGCTGTGTTGATCTCATCTATTGATTCATCCAAGAACTGCTTGTATGCCTCACTTGGATTAAGTGCAAAGGCCCTGCACATCTTTTATTCATGTCACATTAATCTTATCTGTGTTATATAGCTTCATTATTATTATTCTTATTATTTTTGTTGTTGGTGTTATTGTTGTTATTATTGTTCGTTGTTAGGAAGTCTTATTAAAAGTGAGTCTTAGAGAGTCTTATTAAGAGAGATGTTGCGTTCTGTGTTCGTATTATGAAGAGATTCATATATATAAAATGTTCATACTTAGCAGTGTAGAAGCTCTTTGAGTGAGGAGACAGTGTTGAGACAGTCTTAGTGTTCACATTGTAGATATAAGATGTAGAGACATTGTGTATTTGAAGACATTTTAAAACACAGGATATATAAGACATATAATGACAAGTTCACTTTACCTTTTGGTAGAATTACAACACAAAGACGACGTTTATAAAAACACATGACGCGTTTATTTCCATGGACTGGTCGGTGGTTTTCTTAGTCAGGAATTCAAAGTTTTACATTCTATGTTTCAAAGGTGACCGTCTCGCTTCCAGATGTTCGACTGTCCATCTCTCGACTCCAGACTGTCGTCTCTCGTCCTCACACTCTCTCTGCCTAACTCTAAAGTTTCTAACTATATCAAGAACTTCCCATTTTCCATGACGTCATACACATGTTAAAACATGTGTCTTCTTTCACGTGTTCTGGAAATGCGTGTCCAATACATTTTCCTTTGTTTACAAAAGGAATTTTAACCTATATTTCCAGTAACCTATATTTCCAATATGTTAAAAACATGTTTATTAAATTATCCTATAGTTGCATTCCTCATTCAATTTCATAACAGAATTGACAAATGCACATTCCTTTTCTTAAAACTATTTTATCTCTAAGCTAAACAATGGTGTTTTTACATTCCATTTTCTAATTCTCTCTCGCAATCTATTTCTAAACCTAAATTACGAGGTTCGAATTTCATCTATTCTATTTCATTTTTACATTTAACTAAATCTCTCTATTTTTATACTTACATGAAAAGGGTCAGCCCTTATCATGTAACATCTGCATTTGACAGTTGCTGGTAAATGTTGAAGGTCCCTCCAGCTAGTCACAAAGGAATTACTTGACTCTGTCAACTCTCAATAGTTTGAAAATCGGGTCCATTTTTTCCAACCAGTTTACAATAAATGTTGCTCCATGAATATTCCAGTGCAAGTTTTAGGTCTCACCTTCCCTCAACCACAATGCTGAAATAGTTTCTGCTGGATTCTTCTATTCCATTGTCTCTTACTTCTTCCTCATCTACAATAGCAGTCAACACCGAAACGAATTACATGCATGGATCTACCTGATTCAGCAACCAATACTGTCAATACCTAGAAATTCACCATGTTTTATGCCCCGAAGTCCAATCGTACGCATGTAGCGTCACAAAATTCGCCTTGGCACACATTGTCTACAAATGAATTATAGTCTTAACTTAAAATGCATAAATTTAACATTCCTGCTCCATATCTTTTAGACATCTACTAATGTCAAATAAATAAATAAAAATGGTTGATTTAGTTATTTTGCAGCATATGAATTCTTTTGGGGTTATTTAATGCTATTTAATCTGGTCATTTTGGTACTAGTTTTTGTCTTCAAATATTTATTTTTTGTTTTTGTTGCATGACATATCCATTTCTTACATGTTACTTTATGTGAAGCATTATTTTTAGCTGAAAAACATATTAGCACTTACAAAAGCAGACATGGGCCATTGTATACAGATCTTAGATTTATTATAATATATAATATACATGACTCAATTTACAATCAATCTTTGTTTTCTTTTTGTAAATGACTAAGCCAATCAATAACTCACCTCAACAGAACAATGGCCAGCAATTACACCATCGACTGGACTCTCAGAAAATGGATCAAAAGTCCGATCTGGTCTCCTCATGAAATCAGGTTTTAATAAGTATCTAAATAGAAACAAAAGTGAATGAAAATAACATGCTTAGTTGAACATTTATTTTATGTTTATATATATATATATATATATATAGTTAGAAAAAAGAAACGCAGCACAACTTGTTAGCCCTTTCTCATAATTATCACACCCTGACAGGGACAGCAAGGATCATCAAATAAGTTTAGAAGTGTTTTAATTGGAGAATGAGAGCATTCATGTTCTTACAGGATTGATTCTTGCTCTGCATAGAGGTCTCCTACTCAAGATTTGCTACAGAAATTACTCTATCCTTTATGGATGCAACACACCCTCTCTCTCTCTCTCTCTCTCTCTCTCTCTCTCTATATATATATATATATATATATATATATATATAGTGATTGTTGGAGAGCTATTGGCTACACATTAGCAAACGTGTTTCAATGACCCCATAGCAGGGAAAATCACCTCATCAGGCCAAAAACCATCCATGGATGGTTTTTGGCCTGATGAGGTGATTTTGCTCTCCAACAATCAATATATTGCTCTGTTTCATGCATTGAGCACTCTTTGGAATGACATATTGTGTTGTTGTTATGAGTTACTTGAAAAATTCTACCAACAGTATAATATATATATATATATATATATATATATATATATATATATATATATATATATAATGCAGTCTTGTAGGAAACACAGTTGGGTACAAGACAGGGAAGTAAAAGGATGCTAATGTGGTGTAAAGTTCCCAAATTTTTCAAGAGGAAGAAAAAGAAATATGTGCAATCACATGGTGTAGGTGTTTATGTTTATGCTGAAAGTCGGAAGTTAGGATTGGAGTTATGCACTCATACTGGTTCACATTCTATTTAAAATATGTACACGTGCGATCTGTATTGTTTAATCATGTTATCTACTTTTGTAACTGTTATAGTTATATAATTTTCTTTTTATTTACTTATTTATACATATTATTTATTGTTTGTCAAGGACGTGATAGTAGTTAATTAGGGATTTATATGGATGGGTCGTAATCCATTTATTTCTTCTATATACCATACTATTACACGTTAATTATCTTATATTGAGTGGTCTTGCTACTGCGTGTTACAAGTCCTGCATAAATGTCGGATGCAATTTTGTGTGTCTGCTTATATTACAGTAAATGTGTCACTAAATATTAGGAATGTATGATAAATATGTTTGTTATTCCAAAGTTGTATATGTCTGTTAATAGTGTTGTTAGAGTTCACATAGTTATAAAAAGAATATTGCAATTGAGCCCTGTTCTGTGGTTTATTTGGGGTAGAATTTTTTTTATTAAAGTAGAAAAGTATCTTGCTGAACTCGGGAATCTTTCTGTCAAACTTAGGAATCCATGCGGATTTTCAAAGAAAACCCTTTATTTAATCCACAAAGGTCCACAAGAACTCATGATGAAATGGATAAAATACTAAGTAACATTCAGTTCCAAGTGACACTCTTCTGAAGGTTGAAGGTTCAATCTTCAGTACAGGTGATACTACAAGTACAGTCGTGAATTACTTAATAATTCTAACTGGTCATGGCTAACAGAACAAGAGCATATGACCACGTGAATTAAATAATGTTCAAAATTCCATACAGATTCACGAGTCTAACAAGATATACCTCAAGAAAATTGGAACTTATATTGGCATTGTGAAAATTACACTCAAGATCAGAACTGTAGTCTGAATAACCAAATACAAATTCCTAATCCTTGCCTCAAAAAGCAAGAAAACTAAAACTATTCTACCTTGTTAGTTTTCTCATATAAATATCATAAATGATCCCTCATTTTGTGGCCACAAAATTTAAGTGCATAAGCAAGTGTTTATTAAATTTTATTGTTATGTTGGAGCTTATTTTGGTATTGCAAAACTTACCCTGAACTGAAAAGATTAGGAGGTTAAAAAGGACTTTTGCTGATTCTTGGTTAATATTAGCATCATCTCTAGACCACCTAGGATGTTGGCAGACTGATAAAGTTCAATTGTTGCAAGTTATTTGTAAAATGTCAGAATACATTGTGAGGACAGAATAGACCCTTATTCTTTTGCCCCTCTCCCTCTTTTGCTCCCTCCTACTTTTACCCCTTCTTTTTTATGATATTCTTATTAATATTTTTTGTGTATGCCCAGATATTCCCCTCCCCAAGAAAAAAAAGAAAGAAAGAAAAATTTATATGAGGTAAGTATCTTTGACAGACAGAAAATATTGTACAGTAAAAACTATGTAAATTGATCAAGTAGTTTTATTTTTAAATAAGAAAATCAAATCTTATGGCTAAACAATACACAATGATCTAACAGTACCATCTTGAAAAGTGTCTGAAGCAATAAGGGAGATAACTCTAAATTATTCAAATTTTTACAAATATTTAAAAAGTCCTAATTAACATAGAGAGAGAAGGCATTGCAAAAACTCAAATTTGCTTATAAATGATTTTTTTATAAAAATTTAAAAATTCACATGACTTTTTGTGAATGATATTTTCTTTCCATTATGGGTAGGTACATCATAAAGATTTTTCTTTATTTGTTTTCCGGGGGGGGGGGGCACTTTTTTTATTTCTTTCATTGTGTTATTTTATACAAGGACTCAAATGTAAAAATTAATTTTTTTTTTTTTTATTTAGAGTTTAGAAGCACAAAGAATAATTATATTGATGCCTGCATTACAAAGAATTCAGATCACAAATGTTGTTCAAATTGAGAGATCAAAGATTTCAAATTCAGTTTTGAACATTCATTATGATCATTATTATTAATATTATTACTATTATCATTGTTGTTGTGTGTTGTTCTAGATATATCTAATCCCAGTTAGTTTTGACATTCAATAGTGGTACATGCATCATTGTTTTAAGATTCTTTGTGAGCCAAGCAGCATTGCAGTTCAACAAATCAACTGAGAAACGACCTGGGAAGTCAGTAAACTGGAAAAGTTTCATTGTTGAAATTCTTTTGCCAGAGTTCCGACATGTAGAGCTAGCATGGGACAGGGAGAGATGAATGGTATTTTTCACAATTCTGGCTGTAGTGTGAATGTATGTGAACATTGTATCTGAAAGAAGACCAAGGCATTGAATCTTTTACTGATTAGAACCTGATCACATTCTTCAATCACCAGTTGAAGGTCTAGATCAGATGTGACAGAAAAAGATTACATTCCTCAGTTTTTGAAAAAAGCTGGATACAAGTAGTGAGCTTGTCTATATGAAAAAGCGTTATGAGTATGTGTTCTTTGCCTAAACATGATGCATGTGGTTTCTGATCCTATCACACCCCAACCCTTTGAGTAAATTTAGCCTTTCAAGTAGTCAAGTGAATGAGTCCCCATCTATCCTTGGTAATTGAAATTGTACAAAAACCCACTCCCTATTTTCAATTTTTTCATCCTCAGTCTCTCTCAAATTGTATTTGATAGGACATCACCCATTTTCCAACTCCTTTCCCCCATTTTCTTTTTGCTTCCACTTAAGTCGTACTCTCATTTAGAGAATGACCTGCTTGTTTTCAGTTCTAAAAAAAATCAAAAAGCATTGGGTAGTCTATTATTTAGAAAGTGTTAGGAAAGTTTTACTATCCAAATTGTTTGCTTTTTGTGTTACTCCCATTCCACGATTTATGCCAATAAAATTCTTAGATGTAAATATATTTATGAAAAATAAAAATTTCAAATCAATTTAAAGCGATCTTAAGTATGATATCCTTTAGTGTAAATGTGGTATTTTGGTGACTGAGATGATTACAGTAAATAGTAGGATAGACATTTTCATCATTTTAAACCAACAATGACCAGTGACACTTATTTTCTTCACATTTTTGATAGCCTTGTGCCTAATTTGTTTTAAATGCAATTTTTTAATATTTTCTGCAAATAATTATTGTAAACTGTAGTATCTGTTCTGATGCTGTACTTAGTTTTCCTGTCCTTGGTCAGTCATGTAGAAATCGTTCTAGACTGAGGCAATTTGTATTTTTGTTCCAAACCAAACTGCCTTTTTTGGGAAAGCTGGTTTCCTCCCACATTAAAAACTGACCTTTTGTCTAACTCTGCTCACGTGGGGAGGCGAGTGAATAGGAATTAAGTTTGGAGAATTATCATTTTTTGGCGAGTCCTGATACTGATATATAAGCAGATAATTATATACACGATCACACTCATTTATAGCTACAAATATACACACTTATGGATACACATGCAAGTGTGCAGTCGAAATTAATGAATCATATTTCGTTGTTGGCATTGATGCTTAAAAAATAAAATAGGTGCTTGTACGGATGGAAATCGCATTCAAAATAAAAACATTTTGATATACTTCCTTATCTGCAAAAATATCCTCACCAAAACTTAGGAACAGTTTACTTAAAAGTAACAAAATTTTATAACAAGTTACCGTTTTATCATATTAAGTAATTTTGAAGAGTTATCTAAAAACAAGGCAGATAATTCAGTTCATCATTTCAGCAAATGTTAGTATTTCTCTTAAAATGACTGACTTGTGTAAAATATCATAAGGTTGAATTTTATTTTATCTGCAAGCACCAAAGATTGAACAAACAAAATTGATACATCAATGAAAGAGATGGTAAATGAAAGAGACGGTAAATGAAAGAGACGGTAAATGAAAGAGATGGTAAATGAAAGAGATGGTAAATGAAAGAGACGATAAATGATAGAGAGGATAAATGAAAGAGATGGTAAATGAAAGAGATGGTAAATGAAAGAGACGATAAATGAAAGATATGATAAATGAAAGAGATGGTAAATGAAAGAGATGGTAAATGAAAGAGACGATAAATGAAAGATATGATAAATGAAAGAGATGGTAAATGAAAGAGACGGTAAATGAAAGAGACGGTAAATGAAAGAGATAGTAAATGAAAGAGATGGTAAATGAAAGAGATGGTAAATGAAAGAAGTGATAAATTAAAGAGATGGTAAATGAAAGAGATGGTAAATGAAAGAGATGGTAAATGAAAGAGATGATAAATTAAAGAGATGATAAATTAAAGAGATGGTAAATGAAAGAGATGGTAAATGAAAGAGATGATAAATGAAAGAGATGATAAATGAAAGAGATGGTAAATGAAAGAGATGGTAAATGAAAGAGATGGTAAATGAAAGAGATGATAAATGAAAGAGATGGTAAATGAAAGAGATGGTAAATGAAAGACATAGTAAACGAAAGAGATGGTAAATGAAAGAGATGGTAAATGAAAGAGATGATAAATTAAAGAGATGGTAAATGAAAGAGATGATAAATGAAAGAGATGGTAAATGAAAGAGATGATAAATGAAAGAGATGGTAAATGAAAGAGATGGTAAATGAAAGACATAGTAAACGAAAGAGATGGTAAATGAAAGAGATGGTAAATGAAAGATATGATAAATGAAAGAGATGGTAAATGAAAGAGATGGTAAATGAAAGAGATGATAAATGAAAGAGATGGTAAATGAAAGACATAGTAAACGAAAGAGATGATAAATGAAAGAGATGGTAAATGAAAGAGATGATAAATGAAAGAGATGGTAAATGAAAGAGATGATAAATGAAAGAGATGGTAAATGAAAGAGATGGTAAATGAAAGGGATGGTAAATAAAAGGGATGGTAAATGAAAGAGATGATAAATGAAAGAGATGGTAAAAAGAGAGGATGATTACTTACCCACAGTTTCCATTATATTCAAATTTTCCCTGATTGAGCTGCATTGCGAGGTCCGGAGTCTGGAAATTTAAAGCTACCATTTGGCAACCAGCATTCCAAAAGATCTGTGAAATAAAGTTTCTTAGAATTGGTAACCATTTCTTTATTTATAAATGAGTTGTCACTTATCAAGGTTTAAATTCCTTGAGAATAAAGCTGAATTAGATACATGAATTTATACTTGAACGAAAGTAAAAACTCTCAAAGTATTGAAAATCTTCACTCAAACCAACAGCTAATCCAGAAGAAAAATCATTTTATTCATTAATTATATTTCATGAATTTTAACTGTACTAATTGAATGTTATATTTAATTAATTTTATTTTTTCAACTTCACTACCATTTTAATTTATTTTTTTATTTATTTTATAAAATGTTTATAATATGTAAGGGGGATAATACAGTACACTTTTTTAAGTGGAATAGTGTCCCTTATGCTGAAAAGAAAACAAACGTAACAAAAAATTAAGAAATCTCTTATATTAATGAAAATAAATGGTTAATTAATTCTAATTAATAGAGATCCGTTTGAATGTAGAAATATACCTAATAAAAATATTTATTCAATGTATTAATTAGGTCAAGGCCAAACATTTTTAGATTAAATGAAATAAGTTGAAATAAAAAAAAGTAAACAAATTCTATAAAAAATTCTATATAAAAACCTATGTACACATATTCTAGATCTAACCATTGTTTATATTATACAAGACAATAAGTATTAAATATTTATAAATAATAAATTAAAAACTTATTATATAAGATATTTTAGTGATGATTAAAACAATACGATCACATTATATTAATACATTGGTAAGACGTGAATGACTGCCATAAAAATCAAAGACAATAGAAAAACACAATCGCAACTACTTTTTGGATTTTTTAGATTTATGTAATCATACCCAAATTCTTCTTTTCTTTTCTCTTTAAAGTAAGTGAGTTCTTATTCTTCGTATAACTCTGGGCTAAAAATATTCAAAAATTGACACAATAATTATATGATTGTTTCTGCATTACGAAACAGGTGCTGTCAAGAATTGAACATTTTAACATGTTGAAAGAATTCATGGTAAGATGAACAAGATTTTAGAATTTTAAATACAGACTTTTTGACATTTATTTGTATATGTTCTGTAGTTATGTTTAACATACATCGAACTACATAAATAAAAGGATTGGTAGAAATAAAAGATGAAATAATTAAATAAGCAAATTTTTCCCATAAACATATCCCTTGTTAAAAAAATCTTATTTACTTCCCTTAGTAAGAAGTAGATCAGAACTATGTCCCTTTGCAAAGTGCTAATGACTCACTGTTTTTTTTTTTAGATTACAAATTGTCTGAACACTGTCTATCTTTCCTGAATTAGTATGTACTTCAGAGTAGAAATAATTTAAATATCTTACCAAAGTATTTAACAATAAACATATTCTTGTATTTTTTTCCTGATGTGATAGAGAATAAACCATTTTTCAAGCCTTTTTGTTCTTTTATTTTCTTATTTGTACATGATAAGGTCTGAAGCGAATCACTATTTTGAATAATTTTTATGTTGCATTTTATACAACTAAAAAAAAATGTTGACGGGAAACAGTTGTTTACCACCTTATACGTTTGAGTAAGATTTTAAGAATATGATTTGAAATTAATTAAAATCATTGCCTATAAATTATTAAATTCTTCATATTTAAAAAACAAATTTTAAATCCTTGTAAAAACACAAATATGTAAATTATAGGTGTTGATGCTTGCATAATATTGGTCACAGGTGAAACGAATATTGGTCAGAAATGAAACGAATATTGGTCAGAAAAAAAAACCAATGTTGGTTACTAATGAAACTAATATTGGTCAGAAAATATACTAATATATTATTATATATATTGGTTTATTATATTGGTTACAAATTAAACTAATATTGGTCGCTAATGAAACTAATATTGGTGACAAATAAAACTAATATTGGCCACAAATAAAACTAATATTGGTCACAAATAAAACTAATATTGGTCACAAATAAAACTAATATTGCTCAAAAATGAACCTAATATTGCTCAAAAATGAAACTAATATCCGTCACTAATAAAACTAATATTGGTCACAAATGAAACTAATATTGGTGAGAAAGTAATCTTCTTTGCTATAGGGAATGACACAACCAGTCAACTGATTGTATCAGGGCTCTCTGTTTTCTGTCTAGCCAAAGTAAGGGCCTAAGTGGAAGAATGGCTCAGCTATTAGGATTTCATATTTATGCATCATAGTCGCCACCCATGGCCTAGGTGGCCAATGTTTCTTTCCTTTTTTTGAGAGGACGGAGAAGGGTCATCCCTATGTATATGGTTGCAGTTAGCCAATTAAATGCCCCACTGCAGGATTGTTGTATAGACATCATGTAGCAGTAGTATGAGTTGAAGTAATATGACCTTTCTTTTTGTTATCATTGTTTTATTTTTAATAACAGTAGTTGTAAAAGTTATTAATTATGACAACAGCACACAATCATTTGCGGTTTAACATTGCAGGATTTTTCTTTACCATTAACAGTCTTCCCCCCCCTCTTCTCCAGAGGAACGAAGCAGCTGTTTATAACCTAACTGCTCTTTTGCTATACTTCAGAATCATGAAAAGATTTTATCAGTTTATCCACTACATGCCTGTGACACAATATCCTTAATATATAGCACTTATTCTTGTCTCAACTTCTAATGGAATTTTCCCCCTTTTTGCTTAATCTAACCTCACATGGAAAATTCCGTTTTTAACATTTTCTTTTACACACTCAATATTTCTACAATTTTATGAACAAATTACTTTACAGTTGCCAAATATTAAAATTAGTAGCGAAATAAGGAAATTTATTAAAATAACACTTACCTGTGGCATGTAGTTACTAGAATCCACACGGCCACCTCTCGGATAGATCCGACTCATTTGTCGTTTATTATAACTGGTTACAAGTTAAGGTAATAACATTTTTACAACAGAAATCAACAGATTTAACGTTTGAAAGAAATAATTAAAAAATTCGAAAATAACTTCCATATATAAAAAATGGGTAGAAAATGCATACCAGGTTACATTTGATGGAATGTATTGTATGATATTTTTTTTATTACTTTTTGAAAGAAATATAAATTCATTGGCTTCGTTTCGGTATAAAGTATTATAAAAATGATATAATAATAAATCTTGAAATATTATATTAGAAAGAAATAAGCTATAAGTGAAAATAGCTGAAAGAGAAAAAAAAAGGGTAAAAAAACATCTATATATATATATATATATATATATATATATATATATATATATATATAAGGCACAAAAGAAAAAAATTAGAGTCAGATGCATTTTGTTCTTTTGAAAACTTCATTAATACAATAACATTGAACTTTCACTGTTATGAGCAACTTGCCTTCACATTACCTACTACCCCTACCTATTAAAGTTCTTTGTTTTTTGTTTTTTTGTCAGTATTCACTTCATTCGGTTAATTAACTTTGTCTGGTTTTTACTTTTTAAAACATACCATGAATAACATCTTACAACCAGTTTCTCTGTGGAATGAATAAACATCTTTCTGGGAAATTATATTCAGACTAAAAAAGAGAGGTAGGGGAACATATTTCTTCTGTCAGTGGGTCTTGATTGACAATTTTGCAAAAAGCTGCAATGAGATTTCCTGAGAATGAGTAGAGTTGCACACACACACACACACACACACACACACACACACACACACACACACACACACACAAGGAATATAAATAAAAACTGTAAATCAGAATTTTACATGTACAAATTTATTTTCCGACAGAATACCTCCAATAAAACGGCTAATGGAAGCAAGCAGCCTAGCGGTGAAGAGAACTTGGTGCTGACTTTCTGTGTTTATTCCTGCTTTCCCTGACAATGGATCTAATTTAAACATTTAACAGATTTTGGGTTTTAAAAAATGGTGACCACTTACAATTAATTCCTTCAAATATTCACTGCATCTTTTTCCAACTGCTTTAACATTCAAAAACAGATATATATATATATATATATATATATATATATATAAATATACATATACAATTACATATATATATATACATATATATATATAAATATACATATATATATACATATATATATATAAATATACATATATATACATATATATATATACATATATATACATATATATATATATAAATATACATATACATATACATATATATATATACATATATATATATAAATATACATATATATATACATATATATATATACATATACATATATATATATACATATATATATATACATATATATATATATACATACATATATATACATATATAATACATATATATATATACATATATATATACATATATATATATATACATATATATACATATATATATATACATATATATATATACATATATATATACATATATATATACATATATATACACATATACATATATATATATACATATATATATATACATATATATATATACATATATATATATACATATATATATATATATATATATATATATATATCGATTCATGATATTTAAAAAGCACAACACATCTTGGATTCAACAAGTTCGGTTTGGAATTTTTTTTTCTTTTTCCTCTCTCTTTATATATATATATATATATATATATATATATATATATATATATATATATATATATATACTGGTAGCCAAATTGAATATTGAAATGCTCATATCTTTGATTTATAGGATGAAACTAGATGAAAGTTTTTTTTAAGATAATACTATTTTATGGTAAATATTTTATGACAACTGGTAAAAAAGAACCTATATTTTCAAACCAATAAAATATGCCCTATTTGCCTACATTTGTATATATAGTGTCCTGGCAAGCCAGCTTCAGTTTTACTGTTGTGGGATGAATTTTGCAGAATTTTTTTTTTTTTGCTTGGTTGTCTCTTCTGTTGCCTTATGGGAAAATCATTCCCAACAAGCATTTAGGTAAAAATGCACTTTCATATAAATACTTGAATCTATTGAAGAAAGTATCGCTAACAAAAACAAATAAAAACATCTACATAAAAGTGATACATTTAGTAGTCCGGCAAGGTTAGCCACGTGGGAGAGGTCTAGGCTTCTTATCACGAGGTGCCGATTTCAACTCTGATGAGTCGTGGACGACGAAACACGTGTCAGTGGATAATTATATTTTTAAAATAATATATATGCCGCCCCCCATTAAGGGGGTACCAGATTGGTCAATTATTCCCAACAAGCATTTAGGTAAAAATGCACTTTCATATGAATACTTGAATTCATTCAAGAAAGTATCGCTAACAAAAACAAATAAAAACATATATATATATATAAATATATATATATATATATATATATATATTTTTTAATATATGCATTTACTTACTTTTTTTTTTCTTGCTTTTTCCTGAATTTGCAGATACCGGCCATCCTCTCCCCTTAAATAATTTATATTTTTTATTTTATATTTTATTTTTATTTATTTATTTATTGTTTATTTATTATTTATTTTCTATTTATTTATTAATTTATTTATTTATTTTCCATTTAGTGCCTTCTAACAACTCTTGCTGACATTTTTTGAAGTGATGACCTGTACATTTCAGTTGACCTATATTATTTTGCCCTATATATTTTTTTCGCGCCTTTAACATTTCCTGTCTGGGTCATTTTGACATTTGTTTCTCTATTTTATATTTAACTCTATCACCATTTAATTTTTTTTTCTCTCCTCTTTTTCTTCCCTGATCTTATTTATATTTATGTCTCGGCAGTAGAGTGAAAAGCATATCTTATTTTTCTTTTATTAATATTATTGGAATTTTTTCCTTTTTTCCCTTGTACACATTTTTGTGAATTATTCCATGGATTTCTGTCTTTGGATTATTTTGGACCATCTTCCAATTACGGGATTTCCTTGGATTTTACTTGTGCAAATGGAAATTCAATTAACTTTCTTGAAGTTATATATTTGGATTTTACCGTCACTGGATTATTTATCTCCCACCAGACTATCCATTCACGTGTAATCACCTTTTTCTTCACCATATTCCCTCTGCTTCACTTTTTTGTTATCAATAAGATCTTTGACTTACTTGTTGTTTCATCAAATACTTTTGCATGCAAAATCCGATCCCACATTTTGCTAATTCCTACTGTCTGATGATAAGGAAAGTATTTCTTCGAAACTCTGCGGATTAAGGACTATCCACATATCTAGTGTTTCCTTTTCAGATTAAATATGCTTTTAACTCATTTCAAAGTGTTTTTTAACATGTTTTATTAACTGTTTGCTCGTATATATATATATATATATATATATATAAAAGATTAAACATGAACCGTAAACACTAAAGCATCCTCCTGAGACTAAAAGATACTTCAGTCTTTTCTCCTCTAATACCCCAATTATATCTTGAATAAGTTTTTTTATGAATCATGTGACTCCTAACAATTTCTATTCATTTTCAACAGATTTCATCATCTTTATTCCAGAAAAAAAAAACACTTTGGAACTGTTTTTTTTTATTTTTACAAAGAAAAATATTAACTGTCTCTGATGAGTTGTTTGGTGTTTGTATGCCATTCAGCAAAACGCGTGTAAGACAAAATAAAATATTATGAAAGAAAAAATATAAATACATATATTTTGGGGGGCTTTGGAATTTAAACTATTGATATATATATATATATATATATATATATATATATATATATATGTGTGTGTGTGTGTGTGTGTGTATTTAGTAAAACTGGTAATTAGTAAAAGCTTGAAGAGAGTGCTCAATACTATTGCAGAGCAAATATGTGTTTTATTTTTTTTATTACCGTTTTATCTGTTTGGTTACATATGTTTCAGATGTTGGACCATGTTTATGATCCAACAGCCTTGTCAGACCTTACAGAAATGGTACTATTTCTGTAAGGTCTGACGAGGCTGTTGGATCGTAAACATGGTCCAACATCCAAACATATGTAAACAAACAGATAAAACGGTAATAAAAAAATTAAAAATATATGTGTGTGTGTGTGTGTGTGTGTGTGTGTGTGTGTGTGTGTGTGTGTGTGTATGTGTGTGTGTCTTTAAAATGATCTTATTTTTTGATTTAGAAAATTTTTATCAATATTTGAAATATATGATTATTCATGTTTGGCAACACATGATCAAGCGATGTCATATATGGTGCTTTATTTTTTTTACTTGTATTCACCCTAAAAAAGACATATTACCATTGATTGCTACTATGATTAGAAACCAGATTAATAGGGCTAATGTTAAATGGGGAGTTGTGCAGCAAGATATTTGTTCACATTTCATTTAATTTCTAAGAAACAGAAAGTGAATGCTAAAAGCAAGCTGTTGAAAAAGAAGACACTAAGAGAGTAGAAAATTTTTCTGGCATCTGGGAATATCTATAATGAAAGGATGCTATTTTGCTGCTAGTCATTGTTTATTGTGGGTATGTTGAAAGAAGGTACAAGGTAATAAGTTGATTGGCGCACATTCTGTAGAAGTACTTATATGACAAATCCAGTTCTTCTCAACTGCTAACATAAATGGGATGCTGAAAATATAACTGGGCCCATAACAAAGCAGATACTATTCTATTATAGGGCTTGTCAATATATTCTCTCATTTCTGTTGGCATCAGTTTCATTTTAAAAAAGAAAACTTAAGAACTCCACTTCATCAGGAAATATAGCAACAATCCATTTTGTATGCACAGAACTGTTACATCCTTAGATTTTTCTAGTCTCCATCAATACATCCAGTCAATATTTTCTTTAAAAAAAATAAATAAATAAATACAAACTTTAATTCAATAAAGATTATTTTAGGATTGCAATGTAAGAAAATTGTTTCTTTCATAAATGGACTTGTAGAATTCGGAATAAAAGCATTTCTAATATACAAAAACAAAATTCGGTTTTTATACAACAAAAATTTCATGCAGGAAAAACAAAACTGAACAAAACAATAATAAGCCAAAAAATCAAATATATTAAGACATTCCATTGTACCATTTCCTAACCCCCTTTTCGAAATGAACTCTTCCAAAACACCTTTTTTATAATTTTGTCCAATTATTTCTCTCAGGAATAATTCAGCAATTTTTGAAGGAGCATACTGATTTTCAAAGTGATTTAACTGAAAAACACTAAAGAGTTAATAAACCACTCTCAATATAATGAACTCTTTCAAAATAGCCTTTTTTTTTTTTCATTGTTATCATTCATTATTTTCTTTTAGCCTTCATTTTTTTTTGAAAGATCACTACTAATTTTCAAAATGTAGTTATCGTATTATTTACTAACCCCCCTCTCAATGTAATAAACTCTTCCAAAGCACTTTGTTTGCATTATGTTATCCCTTTATATCTCTGAAGGGTCTTTGAAGGAGTCCTAGCGATTTTCAGGGTAAAGCATCAAAGTGGCTCAACTGGAAAACACTAAAGAGTTTGGGCTCAGAAAGAGAATGCTAAAAACCAGCTCCGACTAAACGTGTTTTTGCATGTCTTCCACCAAACACTTCGATATTGAAATACCATTCAAGTCATTTTATTTGTAAATCAAACTTTTTGAAACTTGTTCATTGTTTTTAATGAATTATTTGTATTTTTGTTTGTTACTTATTGAAAGCAAACGGAATTGGTGCATATTTTTCAAAATCACACATCAAGCATCAGCCTAAATCAGGACAATAGTAGAATTCTATATACCACTCAGAGTTATAATGGTCAATGGATAGGAGTAATATCACATTCTTTTAATAGTTATAACAGTCAATAATTGGGAAAATTTTGATTTTACATGGTAATAAAGATTACCACAACCAAGGAGATTATGTTTTCAGTGAAGTTTGTTAATCAGTCGCTATGTGTGTTTGTGTTCTAATTGCTAGACCAATGGTCAATAAAATTGGACAAAATATCAGCCATAGTCTAACTTAGAATTGATTTAATTTGGAGATATATAAGTGAAGGTCACAGAATATGTAAAAGTCATATTTTTTAGTATATGTTCTGCTCTGTTTATCATAGAAATTTGCTATTTAGTCCATATTGTAACCAATAAAATGCCACATTCTATATGAGCTTGACTCTGATAATTACTTAAAAAATTTTGACAATTTTAACTTCCGATTTTTTCCCCAAATTTTATGCATGGATCTGATGATCCTTGATAACAGTACCCACCATGGAAAATCATAGATCGATCAGATAATTAGTTTTTGCATTATTAACATTTTCATGTTATAACTTTTGGAATACAATATGAAGATTTTGGATCATCCTCACATTATCAGGATAGAGATATAGTTTCACAACTGACTTATACTTTTTTTTATTTTATTTATTGTTAATTAGCTGTAAACTAAAGGGCATTTTTTTAAAATTTGGAGTTAAATAACAAAGTAGAGTAGGAAGTGGATAATTGGTTTACTTTTGGCAACCATTTTATATTGTCCTAAAGTCCTCACATTCTATGAACGATCTTTCTGTCAAAGGAGGAAGAATTGATATTTCGCGGTTGGAATCTATCCACATAACATTTCTCATTGGCTAGTTTTTGACCTTGAAGTAATATTTTCATTTAGCCACTTGATATAAAGAACTAAACAAAAAAATTGTAAAAATAAAACTTTATTACGAATTTCTTTTAGAATTAGCTCCAAAGTTATTTTTGTTGGTATAGTGATATTAAATATTAATTGCTTTTAATGCCAATGCATAGTTAATGTACAATAAATTGTTTTGGGTTATTAAAATAATTTATAACTCTCTAGACAATCTTTATTCATTTATTTTATTATTATTATTATTATTATTATTGCTTTATAAATCTATCACGTCATGCCAAAGCTATGATTATTTGATAAGGTAATGCTTTAAGCTCTATTTATAAGAAAGTCTAAATAGCTCAGTTGATAGAACCTCAGATTGAAGATCTCAAGGTTTCGGTTTCAATTTCTAGTCATGACATCCGTTTTATTTGTTGAAAATTTATTATTTACTATTAAAGCAATAGTCTCCATTTCTAAAAGTAGTTAGGATTTCTGATATTTCGAAATGGAACAAATTCCACAAAATGTTTATTATGTTTAAAAATATTGTAACTGATGGATAGACAGAGAAAATCTCTATCTATATACGTCATAAAACTTATTTGGTACAACAAAAAAAGCGAAATTAAAGTAAGTAAAATAAAAGACAAAAGCATGAAAACAGAAAACAAAAAAAATAAAAAATAAAAAAAACAACAAAAACGAATTGAAAAGAGCAAAAGTCATGCAACAGGAAAGGATACTCTACGAAATCTAAACAACTGTGCTTGATAAGGCTCAGTCCCGCATTTTCATTGAAGGATGACATATTATAATGAATTGCTCTAGCTTGCAAAGAAGAAGAAAAAAAGAAAAAAAACAATCAACAAATATACAAACATGCAAAATGGGGGGGGGGGGTCACAATAACAATCAAATAGGGGGCACAAAATGCAGAAACAAAAATAGTTAATCTGTGAAAAGACAAAATTTGATCAGTACAGCAACTGGACATGAACGATGTGGAGAAGTATGTTTATTGCTCATCTTCAATTTGCATAGTATTGTTATTATCTCTGTGTAAATAAAAATCAAAATTATTTATATACTAGCTGGTAGCCCGGCGTTGCCCGGTCATATAATATGCTTAAACATATTTTAATTTATACAGATTGCACATGAATTATTATAGAATCAATCCTCTATTGATTATTATATATTATGATGAATAATTTGCCTAGTGGACTAATTCGCAAAATAAATAAAAATAAATAAATAAAAAAATAATAATGATAATGTTGTTCATCAAATTCCATCTGCGTTTGTTTACTATATCATGTCAACTGATATTTGAGCTTGATGCTGAATGCCCTGAAAAAGTCACTTTTGATTAATGTCTAGTTTTAAAATATGCAAACAAAGAAATGATTTGCAATGATTTTAAATGGTACCTCTTCTTTTATCGTAAATTGAACTCATTAATAAGAAAAAATTAAAATAAAATGGTGAGATACACCTGGGCTTGAACAGGAGATCATTCGATCTGTAGTCAAATGCTTTACCACTAAGCTATATCTCCAGATTATAATAAATCTGTTTTTTTAAGAATAAATGATTTGCTAAGATTTTGTTATCTCCCTTGGCCAGTCTAACGCAAAATATTCCCCCTGTAAAAATTCTTCTTTTTATCAATAAGAGAGAAAAGCTATGTTTATGATTGGATTTTTTTTTTATTTTTTATATTTATTGGATGAATTTCTGTAAGAAACGTGTCTAAGAACACTGCCAGACATATAAATTAGCTTTGTGTGAAATTTGCAAAAGATAGGCTCAGCCGTTTCAGAATCTATGAGGAAGTAACTCACACACACACAAAATGACTTTTATATATTAGTAAAGATAGAGATTCATCAATGTTTTATCTTTAGTTCAAGACTGGCAGGTCATAAGATATTTTAATTCATGCAGATTACAATTCTCTATTGCTTATTATACTAATATAACCTAATATATAGTAGTGAGATTAAAACTAAAAATATATGTATATATGACTTGGATGCCATCAGCTAGAATTGAAACCAAAACATAACCCTCCACCCTCATTCCTTAGCCTCTGAGCCGCACCCATATGCATATATATGTAATTATTTCCACAGCTAGACTTTATTAATATATATATATATATATATATATATATATATATATAAACTAATTTGTCATCCTTTTTTTCAAAGATGGAATCACCGATCGTTGAAGACAAGATTCAAGTAAGTAAGCACACCCGGACGATCCACAGAGTTTTATAATTATATAAATATCTGTAAAATGATTGATTTATTTTTCTTCAAATTACTTGTCTTGAGAATGTCTAGAAATAAAGATGAAACATTGATGAACATATAAATAATTTTGGTTTTCCTTTGTACTTTCCATCAGATATGTTTATATATTCTGATGTACAGGATTCACTCCTACACTAATTAATCAATCATTATGAATTTTGGAACACATCTGCTAGGCATAATAGTGAATAATGTGGGCTATATTTAGTTTGCATTTCATGCAAAGGGGGGCAAAGACTGTGAGGTGGAAACTATTTGTGGAAATTTATGTACCTCCAATTTTTGTGGGATTTTTAACAATATGGGGACATCAATTAATAAATATTAACCAAATTTCAGCTTCTTTGGAATATTTTAATGTTTCTTTAGGATACCTAATATGGGTGCAACATCCCATCTGAAAATTCGAATGTCTCAGATTTGATTTTGATTCATAATTATTGGGCACCAAATAAACATGATTCCATGAAATTCAATTTCTTCTTAAAATCCATTAAGCTTTTCTAGAATCAGAAATATGAAATGAATTTTAGTCGAAATTGGAATAAGGATTCTGGATAAAAGATTCAGTACCATTATATCTTGAATTTAATCCATGTAAAAAGACATAAAAGTTATACAAAACTTGTTTCGTTTGAGGAAATTCATTTTACCTGTCCTGAGACTGGTATTGTTCGAGTACATCGGATATGCAAAGTTTTATTGTTTACTTGCCTCCAACACAAGGGCAAAGTAAGATATTAGGTCAATTTTTAATGTGGAGAAAGCCAGCTCCCCAGATAGGATCAGTCTGGATCTAAACAAAAATTAAAATTGCCCCAGTCTAGAAGTACTTCTCCTTGACTGACAGAAGACAGGACATGCCATGTTACCATCATGACAATGTATAGCTCCACATAACAAGATTATCTATCTAACTTGGGAGATTCTGCTTCATCTTGCATATTCTCCAGACTAGATTACATCTGAGTCCTTGAATGATACGTTATGCATAATCATTTTATTGAACATAGAGTTATCCTATCTTGGGTAATTAAAAGTTGAATCAAAGTTAAAAGTTGAAAAGTTAACATTTTAGATGACAAAACAAAGTTTCCTTAACAAGGGCAAATTTTCATTAGTTGTTGTTGTATCTTGTTATTGGCAATATAATAATGTATTTAACTAAAATTTATTTCAAAATTTACTTAATCCAGCCTAAATGACTGATAATACAAAACATTTTTTAATAATCAATAAATATTCATAATATTTTCTTTTTTTTTTTTTTGTATAAGTTTAAAAATGTGCACACAAATAAAAATTAACTTTTACCGTGACTGGATTGATGTGATGTTACATTGTAAAATATTTGATTACAACAAAAAATATTTCACTGATCTTTATTTGTACAATACTAGGGCAGAGGTTTCTGACCCTATTTAGCTTATTGACCCTCTGAGAGATATTATATAATCTGTTGACCCCAAATATGCACATATAATTCTTTAATCCAATATTTGTTTCTAGGTTAATAAAAACTAACAATGAATCATTTATGTTATATCCCTAACATAAAAAGCAATTACAAATCTTGAAAAATTAAATAAACACACATACATTTTCTCATAAACAAGGCAAAATAAATAATTGGTTGGTTGGTTGTTTTTGTTTTATGAAAAACCAACCCTTTTCAGGTTATTTAATACTGAATCCAGTGATTTTGAAAAAAAATTTTTTAATAGAATATATATTTTTTTTTTTTTCAAGTCGATTTCTATTTAACCCATAGTTGGGACCCTAACAGGTACTACCACTCTGAGTCAGAGTAGACCTGGGAGCAATGGCAATTAAAGGGTGGCTCCACACTCTCCAAAGCCCACATGCTGGGGCCTCACCATCGGATACAGTTTAAGGTCATATCCAGGACCCAAAATAAATAGAAACATTTTTTATGTGTGCAGGATCCTTAACATTTCTTAACAAGGAACAATGTTGACTAAGTGGTCAACTTGGAGGATATACATGAAAACATCAAAGTTTTGAGGCAGACAACATTGGGGCATGATTATTACAGGTATAAATTAATTCTCTATTATATAAAAAGCAGCTGTCTGTATGTGCTCCCCACTAAAACTAAAAAAGTACAAAAAGTATTTTTTATTAAATTTTTTTATTTTTATTAAATATCTAAAATTTGAAAAACGTTAATCATTCCTTAAATCCAAAATTGATTCAAATTTCGTTATAAGTAGTTTGTTTTCCAGCAACTAAAGGGAAGTAACTCTGAGTTAATTTCCCTTATGTATTTTTTTCACAGAATTAATTTCCTTATTCCTCAAGTTGTGTGCGTGTGTTCATCAAGAGAGAAGAATGGGCTGGGCAAAGTAGAAAGCAGGGAAGGTAACAGTTTTAACAGAAATATTCTACACTTTTGCCCCGGGCAATGCCGGGTAGCTCCGCTATAATATATAAAGATGTCCAGTGCTGAACGGATTGTTAAGGAAGGGGAAACATTTTAAACAAAAGTTTTCTTATAACTATAGCAAAAAATGTATAAAAAACAAAAAGTATTATAACAAAACATAAAAATAAAAACCAAGACTATATTTGATTTCAATTTTAGAATTTACATTAAATTTATGAAATCAACAACAATAAGAAAAAACAACTCAATTATTTCGAATTCAAGTATATTTATAAATATATTTTGTTACTATTTTTAAATGATTGCTGGAATAAAACGGATTTATCATTGTTGGTTCAAGGCAAATTGTTTTATAGTCTATTTTTTCTTGAACTTTCTTTGAACTTTTTTATGCGAAAAATGAATGTACTGTTTTTGAAATCCACCATTCCAGACTGACTTTTGAATTTCAACAATTTCTGAACAACTATTAAAATTGGTTCTAATTCTCATTTGCTATTTTCAGTTATGATAACTGTGTGCCTCTTCAATTATTGTCTAATTATAGGAAGGTCATTAATAAATCTGAAATATAGAAACTATAAAGTCAGATAATATTCTGACTATAATAATAATATCTTGATATATATTTACAAATTTGTATGTACAGAACTTATTCTTAAATGAATTAAGCAATGATTATGAATTTTTGACCAGAGCTGGTAAGTGGAAGAGGTCCAAATGTGAGCTATGTTTAGTTTAAATTTAGTTTTATGCAAAGGGTATAAAAAAGGAATTGAAGCCTTTTGTGACAATTAAGATGCATCCAAATTTTCTGGAATTTAAACAATAGGTATTAGACATCAATTAATAAATATTCTCCAAATTTAAGTTTCTTTGGCAAATTTTAAAGCATGGTTATGGAGCATAATATGGGAACAACCATTAGAAAATTCAAATATATAAAATTTGCATTAAATCTGATTCAGAGTCATTTGGCACAAAATAAACATAATTCTTTGAAGTTCAATTTCTTAAGATTTTTTTAATCTTCAGTCTTAAATTTTAAATATTTCCTAGAGTCAAAATTATGTAATAGATTTTTATCAAAATTAGGATAAGGTTTCCAGAAATAAGGTTTAGTGTTATTATATATTGATTTTAATTCTTATAAAGGAATATAAAAGTAGTGCCAAACTGTTCTGTTCAGGGTGTTAACTTTACTCGTCTTGGAATCGATATTCTAGCATAGTAACTAATTGATAAAATTAGCTTTACTATAGTAAGTAAAGCTAATTTTATCAACGTTTGTTTCTGAAGAGCTTCCGTTATGAAACTGAGGATAATGGGAACCAAGAAAGATCTGAAATGTAGCCTCACTGCCGGATGTAGTTTAACTCTTAACCTCTTATACCACCCGAAACCACATTGTCTATATGTGAAGTTTATGTTCTTAGTCCATCTGAAAACACACGAGATATTTTTATTTAAATCTATTTTTAAATAGGTTTTAAAATTCTCAATAAAGGGGAAATAACTCTTAATAGTCTTTGTGAGACTTATATCCGGGTACAAATATTATTTCAGTATCATTTTCATAAGAGACGACTTTAGTCATGTTATTTTGACAAAACATTTGTACAAAATGTCTGTTTTTTATAATAACTAAACTTATATGATGAAAAAATGATTTTTAGCACGAATGATAACATCATATTAAAGAACAATGTTTTTCCGGTTGTTTTCATAACAATCTGTTCAAAAGTAAAGCATGGCAAATACAGTGAATGTTAGAAAAGTAATAAATATAAACACAGGAATACAAGATTAAATAAATTCACTTACAAAACCAAAAACATGAAATCATACAAAAGACATGCAAGAACCAAACTTTTTTGTCAGAAAAAAAAATGTCACGGAAAAAAATATTACAGAAAGACATGGAAAAAAAAAATTTCTTTCATCTTTCTGCTATACAGAGATGAGAAATCATATTTTTCCGAAGGAGGTAACAAATAAATGTTAAAACTTCTTATAAATTAATGCAAAAACCACTACTATTTTATACATTACTAGCGCGGGGGGTCGGTGGGGGGCTTTTGCCCAGTTGTAAAATATGCTTAAATATGATATTTTAATTTGTATATTTTGTCCAGATTTTGTATATATTATTATAGAGTTGTGATTTCAAAAGTAAAAAGAAAGTATTTGAGTGGCATCAGCTAGAATCAGAACCGAAACTACAGAATTCAAAGCTGGTGACGTTACCACTGTATCAATGTGACACACATATGAACTGATTAAAAAATAAACTAAGATGAATGTACAAAATGTATAAGAATTTTTCAATTTTGACCCATTTTTTACCCCTTAAAAACTATTTTTATCGGCTAAAGATCCATAAAAGAACGGTCCGTAAAAAATCCAATCATTTGGGGCCCCTAGCACCACTCTGCGACTTTTAGTTTCAGAGGAGATAGAGTTTGAAAATATAGAGACAGACAGACAGACATATAGCCTTTTTATATATTAGACTGGAGCGGGAAGCCCAGCTTTGCCCAGGCGTAAAATACACTTAAATATGATATTTTAATTTGTCCAGATTTTGTATGTATTATTATAGAGTCATGATTTGAAAAGTAAAAAATAGTATTTGGATGCCATCAGCTAGAATCGAAACCGAAAGCAAAATTGTAGCATTCAAAGCTGGTGATGTTACCTCTGTACCAACGTGACATGCATATGAACTGATTAAAAATTAAAAATAAACTAAAATGACTGGACAAAAAGTATGATTTTTTTCAATTTCAACCCATTTTTGACCCCCCCCCTAAAAACTATTTTAATCGGCTAAAGACCCATAAAAGAATGGTCTGTAAAAAATCCAATCATTTGAGGCCCCGAGCGCCGCTCTGCGATTTTTAGTTTTGAAGCAGATGTGAGTTTAAAAATATGAAGACAGACACATAGACAGATATATAGCCCTTTATATATTAGATTACTTACCTATCCTCTGTTTTAGTATGTATGAAAACACTAATTAGTCACACTTAGTGTACAGTAGTAGTGCCTGTTCATGAGTATGCTGATAGCTTCATGAGTGTAGCCAGAAAGAGAAGGTGTGAGAGTTTTGTAAAGATAGAGGAAGGGGAGAAAAAATAACTGACATGTTGATATATATGGAAATGAGAAAAAAATATTTTTTTGTGTTTCCAAATTTTTTAAATTGCAAATTCATAATTGGATTATTTCAATTATTCGGAATTCACAGTTTGGATGTTATTTTCACAATATTTCAGTTGATGAAGATATGACCCCTTGATCTTCTGCAGGTCCATCTTTTTGAACTTTTAAATTTTTATCTCAAACTTGGAGACCTATATAATATTTCTGAACTGAACCTTTATTTAATCCACAAGAGTAGATTGTTCTCATTCTGTCAGTCAGGACTGAATAGAAGTGTTACTTTATTACATGATTATCATCACCTATAAAAAGGATTGAATGTGAACAGTGGATAAGCAAGATAACATGCTAGTAAAAATAAGGACACAAATACATATAAGTTTATTTAGCGAAACGATTAAAGAGATTAACAAAAAGAGATGTGAGCAACAATTTTATTTCTGTTTCTATCCAGAATGTCCCTTTTTGGGGAGCTGGATTTTTCCCACATTAAAAACCGGCCTTGTGTCTAACTTGTGACTGCCCTCATGGGGAGGCAAATAAATAGGAACAATAAGAATATGAAAGCATCAAAAAAAACAAAAATTTGAACAAAACTAAAAAAAATTGCCACAAACTCAGATGAAGTCATAAACTGAAAATTATGTTTTTGAATTTTTGAGATGAGGATTGATTAGTCATATTATTTGGATTATTCGGACTATTATTCTCATCTTGAGTGTCATTTTTATAATGTTTCAGCCAATATAATGTCAGACCTTCTTCAGATGTTTCTTGCTGAACTTGGGAATCTTTCTGTCAAACTCAGGAATCTGCATGAAATTACAAACATAACCCTTTATTTAATCCAGGAGTGTAGCAGGCTCTCGTTTCATCAGCCATGACCAGGTAGAAGTCTGAAGTAATTTGCAATAGTATTTCAAGTAATGGCCATACTGAGGATTGAAATTTCAATCTCCAAAAGAGAATCACATGAAACTGAATTTTACTTAATACTTTATCCTTTATGCCACAGGCCTTTGTGTCCAAAACATGCTGAAAATAACACTCAAGATGAAAAAGTAGTCCAAATAATTCAAATAATATAAAGTGAAAATATTTAAAACAACTAAACTCAGCCTAAAGTGGATGAGTATAAAAATTAATAAAGAACAAATGTATTATACAAAAAAATGATCCTGCCATGCAAAAATAAAAACCAAACACAATTAAAAAAACACTAGTGACAAAAACATCCACATGAAATTGCTTTAGCACATTATTATATAGGCTAACAGGATCCTGTGGAATTTCATATTACTTTCTATATCAATCTGTATAATTTTATGTTAATAATACTAATATTTCTTTTTGAAAAATAAATGTCTATCACGATCAATGCTAGTAAGTAAAAAAAAATATTTTCAATTGTCATTGTCAAGAATTTATGTTAATAATATGCTTTTTGGAATAAGAAACAAGTGCTGTAACTGATGAGTATAAAAGATTTGTTTAGAAAATGTCCGGGGTTTTTTTTTTTTTTGGGGGGGGGGGGGGTTAACTGTAACAGCATAGAAAAAAAATGCCTTTATTTTATTCTAGTAAATGTTTGTCAGGGTCAATACTATTAAGATAATATGTTGCTTTCTTCTTCCAGAAAATAACTGTCGTTTTTAACTAAATATTCTTTTAATAAATAAAACAATGCTTCTTCTTTATTTATTTAAAATTGTAACAATCTAATCCTTTTTTTAAATCCTTTTACCATAAAAATAATCCCCAACTAAATATTCTTCAAATCACTAAAACGAATATAACTTTTGCAAAAATATTTATTGAACACGGTACATTTTCAGTTCATGAGATGATATAATCTGATTTTGAAAAGTTCATTCTAAAAGTGGTAAAGTTTGATTTTTTTTCTCTTAAACCCTAACCCTGACACTTCTACCTAAACTGTTCTACATTTACTAATACAAGAACCGTCATTCATTCTTTTAATGTGACCAAACCAACAAAGTCTCCTGTTCTGCATATATTTACCTATATTGTCTTATTTAATCTTCCTCTGAAGTTATCAGATCTAAACCGGTTTTTAAAACTCATATTACACATCCATTGTATCATACTCATGTCATTTCTTCCTATGCAACACATGTACTCAATGGTTCACTGGCCAGATTTCACTTCCATACATTATCACACTGTATACCTCCCTTATGCTTGAGAAACTCTTACCTTGGTTGACAGATAGATAGTCATATTATTAGTTTTTATAATTGAAAAAAAAATAGTTTGATTAATAATTTAAAGATCAAATTCTACTGTAATAATAAAATTTAACTCCTGAAAGTTTTTCTCGTTATAATTTTATACAAAAAAAAAATGACATAAAAAAACTGAACATTTTAGGGAAACAACAGATAGCAAGTTAAATTAAACAGAATTCTCTTCTTTCTTCTATATCCGAATACTATTCCAGATATTGTCTAAGAAACAATTTGTCATAAGAGACAGAAAAAATGCTCCTCATCTACCTATACAACTGAATATAACAAGCCACACTTGACCTTTCTTTCTAAAATTCTTTTTTCTTATCTATTTTGATATTTCAAACGAGAAAAACATTTTCCAATCCTAAAAAGGCAAAATATCACAAAAACCACAATATCCAAATACTGAGTCTATGACACGCATGCAATGTGACCACAACACAAAAGGAAATGATTACAAAACTGATTATAAAACAATGAAAAGTCAATAAAGAAAACTTATTCAACTAAACAGCAGGCAAAAAAAAAAAAAAAAAAAAAAACGTGTCCATAAATCTCTAGAAGAGGATTCGTCCATCAATCAATCTGTCTGGATTACTTAAGGTTGAAACAGGATTTTCATTGTTAAATGAACTAAATTTATTTTAGATATGTTCAACTATCTCTACATGTCATTGGTCAGTTTGTCAAATTAAGGGTTGAATTAGCATTTTCGTTGGCCTATCATGCTTAAGTTTTAAATAACAACACACTTAAATTTGAAATAAGTTCTTTAGTCATGCTTAAAGGTAAAATCGTTAGGAGGCTATGCTAAGGTTTGTAATAGTATTACAAAACAGTTAAGTTCAAAATGGTATTTTAATCATTAAGTACTTATGTTTGAAATAGTATTATCAGTGTTAAACATTTAAGTTTGAAATAGTATTATCAGTGTTAAACATTTAAGTTTGAAATAGTATTATCAGTGTTAAACATTTAGGTTTGAAATAGTATTATCAGTGTTAAACATTTAAGTTTGAAATAGTATTATCAGTGTTAAACATTTAGGTTTGAAATAGTATTCTCAGTGTTAAACATTTAGGTTTGAAATAGTATTATCAGTGTTAAACATTTAAGTTTGAAATAGTATTATCAGTGTTAAACATTTAGGTTTGAAATAGTATTATCAGTGTTAAACATTTAGGTTTGAAATAGTATTATCAGTGTTAAACATTTAGGTTTGAAATAGTATTATCAGTGTTAAACATTTAGGTTTGAAATAGTATTATCAGTGTTAAACATTTAGGTTTGAAATAGTATTATCAGTGTTAAACATTTAGGTTTGAAATAGTATTATCAGTGTTAAACATTTAAGTTTGAAATAGTATTATCAGTGTTAAACATTTAGGTTTGAAATAGTATTATCAGTGTTAAACATTTAAGTTTGAAATAGTATTATCAGTGTTAAACATTTAGGTTTGAAATAGTATTATCAGTGTTAAACATTTAAGTTTGAAATAGTATTATCAGTGTTAAACATTTAGGTTTGAAATAGTATTATCAGTGTTAAACATTTAGGTTTGAAATAGTATTATCAGTGTTAAACATTTAGGTTTGAAATAGTATTATCAATGTTAAACATTTAAGTTTGAAATAGTATTATCAGTGTTAAACATTTAGGTTTGAAATAGTATTATCAGTGTTAAACATTTAGGTTTGAAATAGTATTATCAGTGTTAAACATTTAGGTTTGAAATAGTATTATCAGAGTTAAACATTTAGGTTTGAAATAGTATTATCAGTGTTAAACATTTAGGTTTGAAATAGTATTATTAGTGTTAAACATTTAGGTTTGAAATAGTATTATCAGAGTTAAACATTTAGGTTCGAAATAGTATTATCAGTGTTAAACATTTAGGTTTGAAATAATGTTTTCAGTGAGAACTTAGAACTTAGTTTTGAAATAATGTGGTAAACATTTAGGTTTGAAATAATAATTTAGGTGATAAAGACTTAGGTATGAAATAGTTTTTTCGGTGATAGGCTTTTAGATTTGAAATAGAATTTTCGCTATTAAACACTTAGGCTTGAAATAGAATTTTCAATGTTATACACTTAGGTATGAAATAGTGTTTTCAGTGATAAGTACTTAGGACTGAAATAGTATTTTAGGTGCTAAACACTTAGGTTTAAAATAGTGTCCACATTACTAAGCAGTTGGGTTCAAAATGATTTTTTTTTTTACTCATATTCACCCCCCTAACAAGGCATATCACCACTTGAATGTAAGGAGCTACTATTTGAGACCATACCTAGGAAAGATTAACAAGATGTTGGTTTACATTACATTTAAACTTTTGCATATCAGTACAGCCAGGGAAGAAGGTAGCAAAGCCTAGCTGTCCAAAGTCTAGCTGTTCAAGGGAAGAAACGATTAAAATAGAAAGCTTTCTAGCATTTAGGGACCTCAAGAGTGAAGGGGTGGGATTTTGTTGCTAAGCGGGTTGGTCAGGGATATGTATGTTGAGGAGGTACAAGTGCAACAAGTTTATCAGAACACATGCCATTAAAATATTTGTAAAACAGGCACAGCGATGCAACACTGCTGCGATGGGACAGAGGTTGGAGCTTAGTTGACAAAGTGGGACCTATTGAATTGAAAACTCTTTTTTGGAACCTATCCAAAAGAAAGAGGTTAATGGTAGATGCACCAGCCCAGATGTGGAAACAATACTTCACCTTTGCAGCAGCTTTCACAATGTCTGCAATGTATTTGTTCCAGTTCATATTGCCCGTGAATGTAAGGCTGAGGAATTTGAAGAAAGAATTCTTAGGTAGGGTGTTATTTGTCATGGATATTAGTGGTTGGAGAGGCATCTTGCAATTGTTAAAGGAAAGCAGCTTAGTCTTACTAGCATTAAATGCTACCATCCATTTGTCTGGGTGTCATTTTCTAATGATTCTGCCATTGTCTTAGATTTATGTACATCCGTTCTTCCTTCCTGCATGTTATAGAACATTGTATCATCAGCAAATATACCAATCTTGGACACAATATTATCAAAGAGGTCGTTTATGAATATCAGGAATAATAGTGTTTCAAGGATCAACTCCTGAGGCACTCCCGCATTAATGTTATGGTGCTTGAATGTATGTCCATCAATGACACCTGGATGGTCCTATTGTCTAAGATGGATCTAATTATATTTAGTATACGTTCAGTTATAGCGTATGAGTTAATTTTCATTAGAAGTCCTTTGTGCCAGACTTTATAAAAGGCCTTGGATATATCAAGGGCTACAGCCCTGGCTTCACCCGCCTTATCCAGTACATGTTATATGCGTTCAGAGATGATTGTTAAAATATTTGCAGTAGAACGACATTGCTTAAATCTATATTGTTTGTCAGAGACAAGATTAGCTTTTGTGAGATGTTAGTCTAGTGTTTGATTAATTAAGGTCTCAAAGATTTTAGCGAAGAGGAGGAGGAGAGTAATGGGGCGATAATTGAGAGGGTGAGTCCTTCCACCAGAATTCTTGTACACTGGTACCACAGAGGCCATCTTCCAGCTATTAAGGAAACAAGATTTAGCAAGGCATTTATTGTAGAGCTTGGAAACTATGAAGGTTAGCTCAGCATTTCTTAATTAGTATAGCAGGGATGAGATCAGGCCCACATGCCTTGGAGGTGTCTAAATTTTTTGATATTGCAGACATGAGAAGGGATGATTTTTACATCAATCGTTAAGCATTTAGGTTTGAAATAGTATTATCAGTTGTAAACAATTAGGTTGAAATAGTGTTCTCATTATTAAGTAATTAGATTCAAAATAGCATTTTAATCTTAAACACTTAAGCCTGAAATAATATTTTCATATAGATTGAATGGATTTTAGCTATGACCAAGAATCATGACAAGAGAATATGTCTGTCAGTCTGTTTTGCTTAAATTAAAATAGCATTTTCGTCAGTCTGTCATAGATTTTAATTAATATTCACATCACTAAACACACAGATTTAATGGACACATCTTCAGATTGAATCCGTTTTTAATGTTTTTCAACTGTAGAAAAGATGAAAAGCAGAAAACATGCATAAGAGTAAAAGAACAGCTCCACGTTGGACTCGGATTAAATGAAGCGAAGGATACTTCACAAATTCTATAGCTTGTGTTTTTAAATAGCCTAGCCCTGCATTCTCGTTAAATGAGGACATATGATAATGGATATTCCGCTCTGAAAAAGAAAAATAGTTTACAAAAAAGTTTTGGTTGGTGTCAGAACATGAGGGTGACATTTCTTTTTCTTTAAACAAATCTAAGAGAATTGACCAAGAAAATTAAAATTAAATTAAAAAAACTAAACAAAATACAACGATATATATATTATTTATTCATTGCAGAATATTATCCGCATCTTTTTAGTTATTGTGTCACAACGTTTCGGCCAACTATTCCTCTGACCTATGAAAGGCAGTAATTGCTGAGAATGCAGTTAGGAGATTTGGAGTTCCTATCCAGTCACAGTTACCACCTGACAAAGACCAGATGACTAGTTGGTTGAAACGTCATGAAACAACAATTAAAAAGATGAGAATAATAGTCCATAAAAAATAAATGAATAAAATACAATGAATATCCATTTTTTTTTTTTTTTCACGAGGAGAATTTTTGAAAGATTATTTTTGAGATGAGGATAATTTGTATTATTTGGGTTGTTCAGAGTACTATTTTCATCTCGGATATTATTCTCACAATATGTCAATTAATGTAACCTCTGATCTACTTAAGGTACTTCTTATGTCAAACTCAGGACTGTACAGTATTCGAAACTGAACCCTTTATTTAATCCACAATAGAGTGCTCTCGTTTGGGTAGTAGTCTTAAGTAATTCTTAATTATATTCTTAGTATCGCCTATACTATTGTCTACTCATCAAAATGTGATGATTGCATCTGTTGCTTACAGATTATTTCATGGTTCTTTCCTCACTGCAATGTTTAAATACAAACCTGTGACATTATACATTCACATTAGGCTCTCTGCATAATCACACCACTATTTGCTCAGAGATGTACCACAATCTCCTTTCACATTGTCCTAACATTGTCTGCGGTTCTGAACATGGTACGTCAGAATTGTGTGAATAAACATGTATCATTGTCACATTTTCAGAGTTCTGTATTGGCTAACTATTGTGATATTCCTAAGTTTTATGCATTCCCTAATTAGCTTAGTAGTCTCTGTCTATTGCTAATGGTTTTATGGCAATGGCTTTATAAAGGAAAAATAAAACAACGGCAAACAAGTTGCATTATTCATATGAAAAGAACAAAACGACGATACATATTTAATTTGACAAACTAGCAATGCTTGTTATTATTTCTTAACGCACACTCATGTACACAAACTCTAATATCATAGACAAAATAACCATCAACATTCTATTTAAATAAATATCTTTGTTAAATTATACATTGTCTTATCGTCTTGTTTATTGTCTGTTTAATATTGTTATCATATGATCTAAGAAACTCAAAAACATTACATGTTCATGCTTTATCTGTATAAATTAAACATTAAATGATTAAACTCTGTTGTTTAATTTGGATTAATCCGACGATTATTCTTATCTTGGTTGTGATTTTCATAACGTTTTGGCCAAAGTAACCTCCAACCTTCCTTTCAGGAGTTTTTCACCTGAGCATCAAGTTGTGGTCTCTACAGGACGCAATAAAAGATGTACCGCAGTTGCTTTTGTTTAATTAGAAGAGAAGCAGCTTTCTCTATCCATATTTCTCTGTGGAACCAGAGGAAGTAACAATGCCTATCCTAACCAGGTTTCTTATTCTGTACTTTTTAGGATGAATCTATCTATCTATCTATCTATTTAGTAAATAAAAATGAAGTTCCTATATGTATGTGTGTGTAGTTCATTTCCTATGGACTCAAAAACGGTTGGGTTGATTTTTATGAAATTTCACACAAAGGTACATTATGTGCCTGACAATGTTCTTAGATAGGTTTTGTATTGGAATGTCTTTGATAATTATCAATAATCAAAATAATCTGATGAAAACAAAAACAGGCGACTTGACAAAAGTTAAAACCTTACACAGCCTAACATCACAAGTGCATTTAAGAGGTTCTATTACCACACAACTCGAAAGGTCCGATATATAAAATCAACAGTAGGTTCTTTGATATGATAGGGGTGTGTTTGAAATGAATGTTTCTGTTTAAAGCACAACTGCACTATGATACTTGACTTTTGCATTGTAAACTTAAATTCAAGCCATTATCACCGCACAAGCAGTAAGGCTAGTTATATAAAATTAATAGTAGGTTCTTTGATATGAAAGGAGCACTTTAGAAATGAATGTTTCTGTTTAATGCAATGTCAGGTCACCCTGCTAGTATAAAATAGAACATGTCAAAATCATCCAAGCAGATGGCAGTATCATCAATATTGACAAAGTTATTCATCTCCAAATGGATGGTTCAGTGATGAAGCCAACTTCTCTTTCTTATGCCATATCAAGAGTTTTCTGGGGACTTCAAGCATTAAATGAAGTTCTTCAGAAGCCACACTTTTTTGTATGGGTCATTGTTTCAAAACGTGGCATAATTGGACCATTTCGGTTTGAGAATGATGTTGGAGAGATGAAAGTGAGAAGTATACAGAAGCATAATGTGGCACATGTCATAAACCTGTTAGGTTGGTGCAAAAGTAATGTAGTTTTTTGATGTTCACCTGTACATCTATAAATATAAAAGCGAAAATGTATGTATGTATGTGTGTATGTATGTATGTATGTATGTATGTATGTATGTATGTATGTATGTGTGTATGTATGTGTGTTCGCTTTTTCTCTGTGTCTACAAAAGGCTTCTTTCAGAGAAGCAGTCGCTCGCTTCACAACTTTTTAAAACTTTTTATATCACATATAAATCGTAATATCTCACAGTTAACAATGAAGCTAGACTGTCTATTTAATTTGCTCGATTTCGGGAAGATAAATATTCAATATTTGTCGCTCGCCGCATGTGGGTTAGTCTTTTTCCTATAACATCTCGGGGGAAAAAAAAAGCGTTCAGCAGTAAATGAAATCCCGCAGTCAAACTTGATCTCATTAACTCATTAAAACGAGCACCTGCTAAATCCAAGTAATTAAATAAATTCAAACGTGTTTCCGTAAGCATGTCATGGTAGGGCAATGGTTAACGTCGCACTTTTTTTTTTCACAACTTTGCCTCAACGGTTCGGGTTCGATCCTCATACTTACTTTTTTTTTTTTTTTTTTTAACCCCCCCCCCCCTCACACACACCTCCAAACACCCGGGCAATGCCGGGTACCCCTCACTAGTATATATATATATAAAAACAACACTATTTTTGGACCAACCTAATACATGGTTGCAGGTAATATTATCAGATTATTGATCAATAATGGAGAGTCTACTATATGATTTTACCAAGCGTTCGGACAAAAAGATGAACTTATATATGATTGGTAGTAAAGGATGATTTAGAAAACCTCTCTCTCTTTCTCCCTCTATATATATATTATACATAAAAACGTTAGCCATGGATATATGTTTTGCCATATTGTTGTGGGGTAACCACCCTCCAAATGGACTAATCCATCGTCCATACAAACTATAACTCATGGTGATCGCAGGTAGGGATTTAATTCCAGAGCGACCCTCGCATGCTCAGTGAATTACCAACACTTTCCATTTGTAACCTTTCCGTTGTTTTCATTTAATACATGTTTTAAACTGTTCTCTGTTGTTCTGTTCTTCTTGTGGCTATTTGTCAGCCATAACATATACCTAATGCAATTATTGTCAAAGAAAATAACAGAAAACTAGGCATGTATATATATATATATATTTATATATATAAAATTCAAGTATATTAATAACACAAAGTAAAACCCAATGTTATCAAAAGTGCTCAATACATGAGTAAAGCTTTTCATTTTTATTTGTGCATGTTATGCATCATTATGACATGTTAATATTAAAAAGTTGGTTAATCCATGTAAATTTATCATTAAATTTATACAAGGAATGTCCCAAAAGTAATGCCTCCTATTTTTCTTTATTCCATCCAAATGAATCAGAAGTGATTACAAACTGCATTGCTATGTCGACTAAACTTATGCATTCATGACCTGAAAGTTTCATCTCTCCGTTGCAGATAAGAAAGCAACCGTTGTCATGGATATGTTTTAGAAGCAGAGATACATCATTGAATTCCATGCAAAAGTGCATTGAGAATAGTGGTGACTATGTAGAAAAATAAATTCTGTAGGCACAAAAGGTTGAGCGTTATAATGGTACCACTTCCGTTTTCATAGCTCTTCAACTTTTTAGTTTTAAATTGAAAAAATAGGAGGCTTAACTTTTGGAACAACCTCATATAATTATTATATATATGTACATATATATATATATATATACATATGTGTGTGTGTGTGTACTTCTATAAAATCCTTAATATATATATAACTAATTAAAAATAACTAATAATTTTACAAAAATTAAACTCCTGTGAAATGCTGGGTAGATATAAGTACTTGTAGTTACCATAGCCAGTCTGATATAGATGTGAAGAAATGTATTGAACCTTCTTTTTTTAGAATGCTACCTACATAAACACGGATGTTAATAGAATGGCAACATGTATATAATATACTGTCAAAAATAAACTGCAATATTATTTACATATATATATATATATATATATATATATATATATATATATATATATATTAGCAAAAGTACCCGTTGTTGACTGGGTTCAAAAACAGCCTACAGAAAATGGACTCTGATTTATGAAAGTATGAGAGGTTATGAAAAGGAAGGGTTGTAAAGAGATAGCCCGAATTTGGGGGTATCAAAACTAAAGCAAAATATGATGAAAGTAAAAATAAAATAGATAAACCCCATAATTTATTATGCTATGCTTGTTCACACAGAAACACTTATCACAATATTCTGTGGATCTATATTAAAAAACCTTGTTAAACTTTGTGACACATTTCCATTCTATGGAGGTCGGGCGCGAATGAACACCCCATAATTTTATTATACCATATTTATTCAAACTGAAACATAATTATCAAAGTATACTTACGCAGATAGATATGAAAAGTCTTTATTAAAGTTTGTGCCTATTTCCATTCTATGGAGGCCAGGCACAAATGCAGACCACACAATTTTATTATACCATCCCTATTTAAGTTAAAACACACTTATCAAAGTATTCTTATGTACATCTATATCAAAAACACTTGTAAACGATTTTTTTCAATTTTTCAATTTTTTATTTCCATACTTTGTGGACCAGGCGCATACGCAGACCCCACAATTTTAATGAATCATCATTATGCCAGATCAAACATACCCATTACTGTGTCTCGATACATCCTCTATCATTATATGTGATCAAGGAGCCTATTCGTGACCAGACACACACACAGACGTTCAGCTTTATATTATAGAAGAAGATATATATATATATATATATATATACATATATATATATATATATATATATATATATATATATATATGTATATATGTATATATATATATATATATATATATATAACTGTTACTTGATTCCTATAAGATCATCTTTATTAAACATTAAGCTTCATTAATCTTAAAAATTCTCCTTAATTTTGTAGCGATGAACGGTGGTCCTGGGGTATATTCCTTGCTAATGGAGCCAAAGGTGGCTTTGTTGTGGGGTCTAAATACTTTGACTAGTGTTGATTGTCATCTCCAGCACTGATGATTACATAAGCATGAAATACTAGTGTCTGTCGGTACATAAAAATAATTATTTATAATTTATATATATATATATATATATATATATATATATATAACTTCTTTTTTTTTTTGTTAGTTTTGCTATTTTGCTTATTTCAAGCATGGTTTCAATAGCAAATTTTAAAATTTTATCTGAATTTTTGAGTCAGTCCAAGGTTGGGTTTCTGTCATATATCTAACATTTTAAATATTTTAAATTGATATTGACAATGAAACATTTTTCAGCAGAATTTGCTTTCTTTAAGCCGATATCATAGGCTGCTTTCCATCCTTTTTCAGAAATATTTTGTGCTATTACTTTGGATGTATTCAATTTCTAATACATGGAATTTCTTCATCATTTGTTTAATTTAATAAATTAAATAATTATAATGTCTGTTTGGATTTTTTCACTAAATACTTTGGATCATAATATCTTGAACAATCAGAGACTTCTTTTTCACATATATTGCGAAATATTGTATCTTTGGATGTATCCAGTGTCTGATATATGGAATTCCATCATCATATGTATGTATGATTTGAAAATAAATTATATTGTATGATCGGACTTATTCATTTAATACCATGGACCATTACCAGAACAGGATATTTTTCCCACCTTTCTGATGTATTGAAACAGCTGTTTGTTGATGAACTATATGTATATATGTCGTGTATAAAGTAAATTTCTAATTATTCTTATATATAATGGTAATCAAAACTTTCAATCGCTTTTCTCTAACTGAAATAACATTTCGAAAAAGAAAATAAAGAAAAACATAGGAGTTCAGAGGGGTTATATGAACAAAGAGATGATATGGATAAAAGAAGAAACAAAAGAAAAAGAAGTAGATAAGTCAATAATAAAGTGTGTAAAAAAAGAAAAAAAAGAAGAAAATATGTATAAGTTATTAGAAGAAGAAGAAGAAGAAGAAGAAGAAGAAGAAGAAGAAGAAGAAGAAGTATATAAATTAGTACCTTCTGCCAACTCGAACGAATGGAATTTAACCGGTTGAGCATAGTTGACCATGGCGGAGAGGTATGGGTGGATGTTGGTAGTGGCACCAGTATACTGGTAACTGGACATCAGTGCTGCTTCTTCATCAGCTGTGAGTGCACCCTGAAACACAAAAATGTTTGGATGAGTAATTATGCTAGACATGTTACTAATATATATATATATATATATATATATATATATATATATATATATATATATATATATATATATATATATATATATATATATATATATATATATATATATATAGAAAATTTTTAAAACAAAAAGGTAAACTTTTTTTATTTTAATTTAACAAGTTATTTATTCAAACAAGCTTGCCATTATTGTTTTGTCACCATTCTCTCTACCCCGATCGAGGGTTAAGTTTTTTCAAGTCCAATTTTTTATTTTTGCAAATCAATATATAATAAATCTTGCTACAGACAATAGAAATTTTCTTTGATTTTATATTTTTTTTTTACTCTTGGAGGGAACTATTTCTAATGATACACCAGTTCTAGACACCACTGAGTGTTTTCCTTTGATTGCGCCCAAAAAAGAGCAGATAGTATTAATAATATCACCATTGTTAGACTTCTCTTGTAAAACTGCAAGAAAATGTAGAACCACAGTTCTCCAGTAATTAACATTCTTATTTTAAAGATGGAGTAAAAACTAAACATCTTTTATTGTATTCTATAAAAGATGTTCTTTGCTTTATATAATTATCAACCATAATAAGCATGTTAACCATACCTTTAGCCTTTAATTTTAATGATGGGTATATTTGAAATTTATGCGGAAATAAAAGAATGTATTCTAACACAAACATTCATGAGTCAAAGAGGTGCTATGGAAAAAAACTGGTTTTAAACTTGGTACATTCGGGTCCTCAGTCCATTATTATTTTTATTAAGTCTTTGTAGTTTGTGCAATAATGTGGTCTTGTATCATGCAATCACTGTGATAATTATAGATAGAAAAAGTGTATCTTTTCTGTGTTTAAGAGCTGATCTATTACAAGTGAGTAGTTAAAGGAGCCAGATTTATCATGAGTGCATGTCAGATCATTTTATTTTTATTATTATTAATTTGCTACTCTTCAGTTTGAACAGATACATCTTAAGTGAAATGTATCCAATTGCATCTAACCATCATTTACACCTATACATACATATATATATATATATATATATATATATATATATATATATATATATATACATATATATATATACATATATATACATACATATATATATATACATACACATATATATATATATATATATATATATATATATATATATATTATGAAATGAATGAATTCATTCTACAAATTTCTTACATTTTTTAATTACTGAATGTTTCTTATATTGATATTTTACAGAGGATAACAGAAATTAAATTTAGGAATAATTTTGATGTTGCATATTTTGTGTGCTGCTCTTGGACTAAGGAATCAAAGTATCCCATCGTCCTTCTCAATTCTTCTAGGATTATTTCTATGTTATTACCATGAATAGAGCACAACCATAAATAGTAATAAACGTGTCTAGAATTATTTATTTATTTATTGCAGACTGTTATCTTCATCTTCATAGTTGTTGCTGTTTCACGTTTCAGCCAACTCATCCTCTGGCCTTCCTCAGGTGATTAACTGCAATGAGATAGGAATGCTGATTCTCATAACTGCATCCTCAGTAATTACTGCCGTTCATAGTTGTTGTCGTCTCACCACGTTTTGGCCAACTAATCCTCTGGCCTGTTTTGGGTAGGATCGAAACCGCTATCTTCAGACAATGCTCACCTGGAACCGTAGAGACTCAATGCCTCCATCCACTGCACCACAGGCTCCGCAAATAAATACATAAATACACAAATTACTCATCTCAAAGGATTCCAATAAAAATAATATATTATGTTTAGAAGTCTTATTAAAAATACACCATATCTGTTCTCAACTGGGCAATTAGAAGAAAGCATATCTTCTTTGGCTTGTCCTTGATTGTTTCTATGTACTTAGATGAGTGACCATTTGGGAATGACAAATGTTATAAATGTTGTCCCAGTGGTTTTTTGAATCAAAATTTTTTAAAAATCTGCAAGTGTAACAAACAAAACAGACAGTCCTGGGATAAATGACGAAAATACTGGTTAGGAATGACACATGAAATTCAAACTTTAATATATTTTAAAATATGCAAATCAGTTCAGTTTAATTTGCATATTTGATGAAGCCCATGCAGTTCTTCAATGCAGCTACCTTTCATCAATTGCAAATGATTATTTGTAAGATTTCAACAGTTTTAATTAACGCACACAAACTTTCTTTTTATTAATGCTACCATCTATAAATTCAGAACATGTATTATCAGTTGATTGATGAAGAAGATTATGAGAGGATTGGAAATGATGAATGGAATGAACAAAATTTGATGCCATATTCAACATAAATTGAAAGGTAAATTTAGATGAGTTAGAATTACAATTGCTACAATTGAAGCTGCCTACATGAATGGAATTCAGCAATAAAAGAAATTTAAATGGTTAATAGGTGAGACACCAAAAAATGTTATATTTATTCACAAACTCATGTCATTGTAGCAAAGATATAAAATTAATAGTTAGTATATGTTAACTAACAGTATTAAAACTATTAGTTATTATTTTAGTATTAAATATTGATGTTAGTAAGAGAGATGAGTTCAAGTAGTAATTTCACATGACTTTACTGTCTTTTAAAATTCTTTGTTGGACTGATATCCTTATTCTTTGTTGGACTGATATCCTTATTATTTGTTGGACTGATATCCTTATTCTTTGTTGGACTGATATCCTTATTCTTTGTTGGACTGATATCCTTATTCTTCGTTGGACTGATATCCTTATTCTTTGTTGGACTGATATCCTTATTATTTGTTGGACTGATATCCTTATTCTTTGTTGGACTGATATCCTTATTCTTTGTTGGACTGATATCCTTATTCTTCGTTGGACTGATATCCTTATTCTTTGTTGGACTGATATCCTTATTCTTTGTTGGACTGATATCCTTATTTTTTGTTGGACTGATATCCTTATTCTTTGTTGGACTGATATCCTTATTCTTTGTTGGACTGATATCCTTATTCTTTGTTGGACTGATATCCTTATTCTTTGTTGGACTGATATCCTTATTCTTTGTTGGACTGATATCCTTATTTTTTGTTGGACTGATATCCTTATTCTTTGTTGGACTGATATCCTTATTCTTTGTTGGACTGATATCCTTATTCTTTGTTGGACTGATATCCTTATTCTTTGTTGGACTGATATCCTTATTTTTTGTTGGACTGATATCCTTATTTTTTGTTGGACTGATATCCTTATTCTTTGTTGGACTGATATCCTTATTTTTTGTTGGACTGATATCCTTATTCTTTGTTGGACTGATATCCTTATTCTTTGTTGGACTGATATCCTTATTCTTTGTTGGACTGATATCCTTATTCTTTGTTGGACTGATATCCTTATTCTTTGTTGGACTGATATCCTTATTTTTTGTTGGACTGATATCCTTATTCTTTGTTGGACTGATATCCTTATTCTTTGTTGGACTGATATCCTTATTCTTTGTTGGACTGATATCCTTATTTTTTGTTGGACTGATATCCTTATTCTTTGTTGGACTGATATCCTTATTCTTTGTTGGACTGATATCCTTATTCTTTGTTGGACTGATATCCTTATTTTTTGTTGGACTGATATCCTTATTCTTTGTTGGACTGATATCCTTATTCTTTGTTGGACTGATATCCTTATTCTTTGTTGGACTGATATCCTTATTCTTTGTTGGACTGATATCCTTATTCTTTGTTGGACTGATATCCTTATTCTTTGTTGGACTGATATCCTTATTCTTTGTTGGACTGATATCCTTATTCTTTGTTGGACTGATATCCTTATTATGATATACAACATTTTCTCTGAGAAAACAAAAGTAATGCCAAAAGGTTCTTATCTAAAGACATTCTAGACTAGTGGTGTCAATATTACAGTTTTGTGGATATGAATTTCATAATGTGGGCACAGAGCTAGTGACAAAGCAACTGGTCAGAATGAAAGAAAAACTCATGGCCCATGCATATTGTCACCTAAGTAGACAAATGAATGCAACAGGTCTTATCGATTTCATAGGTTGTGTCAGTATTTGTTACATCTTATGCATTCCAATTAAACTCTATTCTATAATTCTAAATAGCTCTAATATAAATGTGCAATATCTACAGAAATTCCATTGTAGATTATACAGACAATGAAAAATACTATATTCAAAGAAAGCTAATAGCAGTAAAACTAATATCATTATCAAATAATGGGGCAATTAGTAAATCCAAGTGAGGGTGGCTCTCAGGGTTGGTGTGTAGTTTAAGTATTAGGTTGGTGCAAAAATAATGTCGTTTTGTTTTACGTTCAACTATATATATATATAAAAATGACATTATTTTTGCATCAACCTAATATATAAGTCTATAGTGGAGCATAGATCTGCAGTTCTACCATTGCAGTTTGTTTAGAATTAAGTTAATAAAAATGCTATTTGTTTCCCATTTAAAGATTGCTATTATTTCATAGTTTTCTTCTCTTTACCTAGTTGCTCTAGCAAGGCTTGGGATTTTAGTTTACCTTACTATTTCATCCATAGTTAGAAAGAAAAGAGATTTATTCATACATTTCCCTCAATAGTATCAGCTATAATGAAACTTGAAACTGACATACAAATATTACAGCTAACACACATAACTATGTCTGTACATTCATATAAATCTGTGAGTGCTGGGATGATTCTGATATTTTTTACACTTTCAATATGATTACCGATTCCAATTCTTTTAAAATCTCTACATATTTAGTGATAATGAAACTTTTTTTTTTGTTTATTTGTTTTTTGAATTTTCAGATTACTGTAAAAATAAATACTAATATGTACATATATTTGTGAAAACAAAAGATACACTTGTGGGAGTGATCAATAGATTTCAGTTTTAGTAGTACCTAAAAATCATTCAATATTTATCATTTTAGTATCACTACCAGCAATGAAAAAACGTTTTAAACAAAAAAAAAATAAAATAAAATAATTAAAAGAACATTTTGATACCTGAAAATAAGCACAATTTTTTTAATTCCAATTCTGATACCCTAAAATGTTCCGATTTTTCTGATTCCGGCAAATCTTCCCACTACTATAATCTTTATTTATATACCTATATATTGACTAGTTATGCCCACTCGCTATTGGTAAATAGTGTATTAACTTACAGTTTGTTTTGTTCATTACTATTCTTATTTTAATCAAAGGGAACTCTATATGTACGAATTATGTCCCTTTTTTAAGTCGATTAAAAATAATTCTGATTTAGACAAAGTATTTTATGAAAGTAATCAAATGGAATTACATTTTATTTTTCTCGTCAATATGACACAATAATCCACAAGAGAAACTGACAAGCCAGAATCAAATAATGATTTTGTCAGGAGAAAGTAATTGATGACAAAAACACTAGTTGCCTGTTATACAAAGATTACCTCTACCTGCTGCAGATGTAATGAAGTCATTTTAGTTTTTAATTTTCATTTATTTGCACAACTTATATAGAAAAAGAAGTAAATTTTCAGCTGTAAAGGAGACAACTCTTTTTATATTCCTTGGTTAAAACATGTGAATTATTCCCTTGACTGATTTTTGCTTTTTGAGCCAAAATTGAAAAATATTTCCATGTTAGCAGTTTTCTAGCTAGGATTACATAATTTTGTAAATCAATTGTAGCGAAGTTATTAGAGCACCAACAACATAGTACAGCAATATTCTCACACGTGAAGCTATTCTCTATATCTACTAAACCATGTTCTCATATTTGGCCTCGTGAATCTCTGTCTCATTTGAGGGTTTTTTCAAAATTGTCTTGATTTCTTTTGCTCCAGCTTGTTTGATTTGTTATACTGGTGATCTCCATCAATTCAGTTTTGATGCATCATTGTAACATAGCTTCCTATTCCAGTAGCTTCTTTACAACAACTGCAGGCTTGTGAAACTCTATTCCTGCTCACTGCATTCCTCCTACCTTGGTCTTTTCAATATGCGAATAGGCATCTGCTGTCTTGGTGATAATCATTTTTCTATCTTGTAAACTCTTTACATCAAGTGGCTTTACACCTTGTCTAAAGCGATTTCCATAAAAAAATAAGATGAGAGCTGAAAATTTATTAGTTAGAACCAAAGTTTCATATATCAGCTTAAATACTATTTAAGTCCAACTTTAAAAATCTCATGTTAATTTTATATGTTAGATATAGCAATATAATGTAATGGACTTTGCATTCGACATATATTCACATTTTGTTGGGGATACTTAGTCTTTTTCACAAAATACCGTTGAAAAAAGTATGAATCTATCTCTTTTCTCCACCACCACCACCTATGGTTGAATAGTAGGGTAGACTAGTCTACTTTTTTGTTCTGATCAACAATAAACATAAATATAATATATAAATTTGAAACCTGCATAAAAAATGTCCAAACATGTTAAACAAGAACAATTTTTAAATAAATTAAATAAAGTTCAACTCAACATACGAGAACAAAAAAACATATCAAACATTTCTTTGAATAAAAATAAAATTAAAAAAAAGATGATACACAAAGAAACATGAATTATGTATTTAAAAGCTATACATTAGTTTTCAAAGATGTACCGTGGTTTCATTGACACGAGTAGGCGTTTATTGTTTAGAAAAGGTCCATAGAACTCACTTTAAATCCTCAGCGTCTCACGGAATGAAGATAGTTTGATAAAAGGAATGAGTGGTGATGATCGTTTGCTCTTTTATCATAATGTGTTTACAGGGTTCTCTATACGACTGTTTCAAGACTTTATTGCAACTTATTTAACTAATACTGTTGCAATTAAGGCTGAAACAACCATATAATAAGCTCCCTTAAACATGATACTTCCCTCGAAAAGTACAGATTGAGATTCAACATTAATAAAAACAATGATCATTGCTGTATATTCCTATTTTTTTTTAGACTGTCTTTGTTCTGTGAGAGGCTAATGATTGTAGAAGGTTTCTATGGTCCTTTTCTAAACAGTAAAGCCTAGCCATGTCAATAAAACCATGGTACATCTCTGGAAACTCTACTGTATAGTTTTAAATAATTATTTTATATTTTAGCTCTCGCATTCTTATGATCAAGCACTTTCTATTTCTTTTCAGCATACCTTGATACACATACGCACACAGGTATATACAGGATGAAAATATTGATAAATATTTGACAAAATAAATAAAAATGAAAATTCTTTTTCAGGAACAAGGTGTTATTAAATTTGTTCATGTTGAAATTTTTTTAATTACGGTTTTCCTCAGGGAAAAAAATAATATGTTGAATGCTATTGATTACAGGACAATTATTAATGGAGAAAAAGAATAATTTTACGCAAGTTCATTTTGTTTCCAGAGTAAAAATAAAACAAAATATTTTAATATTTTTCATGTTCCTATTTAGTGTTCCCCCTCCCCATATGGGCAGAATTGGACATGAGATTGTTTTTTTTTATGCAAGGAATATTCAGCACCCCATGAAGGAACACTCTGGAGGGGAGATAAATAAAAATTGCACCAGTCAATAAGGATTTCTCCTTTTCTGACTGAAATAGAACAGTGTCAGTATATGCCTTTGAACAAAGTAGAAAATGGCCTTTCAGTTTATTTTTGACAGCCTCGTTTTCCTTATTTTGCCCTTTAGTCCTCAAATTCAATGAGCGATGTTTCTGAAAGAATTGCTGTTTTCTGGGTCAAAATATATCCGTCTACCACTTATCATTTGCCATTTTTTTTTTTATCTAAAAGTGTTTTGTTTATTAGCTTCTAACATCAAGTGGCTTCATGCTTTGTCTGGGGCCATTTCCATACAAAAGAATATGTTGGCACTTCATCCTAAGGATATGAGGCAAGTGTCAATGGAAACAAAATAAATAAGTCTTTGTTCCTGAAAACAAGAATTTTATCTTCATTTCTTTTTGCTTATATATATATATATATATATATATATATATATATATATATATATATATATATAGAGAGAGAGAGAGAGAGAGAGAGAGAGAGAGAGAGAGAGAGAGAGAGAGAGAGATAATGGTGAAATACACAATATATCATAAAATGAAATTCCATGGAAACAGGATGTATGAAAAACACAATAGGAAAAACAACTAAACATAGGAAGAAATGATAAAATGAGAGATTTACTGGTTTCGTTTGGATTAAGAAACGTTTTCAGAAAAAAAAACTTCTAACAAAGTATTTCTGAAGATGTTCATTGGTTCAAACAAAACCAGTAAATCTTTCATTTTGTGTTTTCTTCCTGTATATAATCGTTTATTAATCCATCAGAATGTATAGACAAAATGAACTGAAAAAGTGGACAAACCACAAATGACAAATTCTCATTAAAAAAAAAAAAAATATCAAGTAGACTAATATTTTGTTTCTGTTATTGCACAGTAAATCCATCAAAATGGAGCCACGGTATATCTGATGGCCATATCAAACAGACTTTTGCTCCATTCTGGTGACTCAAAATACTAATCTTCTTGATGATCTTTTTTTTCCGTGAATTCTGTCACATATAATAACAGTTACAAATATATAATGAGCACAGGTTGGAGAGAAGGAAAAATACACAACATTATTTAGGCATGTCTATTGCATCACAATAACTTTAGCGTTAGCAGCAGCAGCAGCAGCAGCAGGAAGAGGACAAGAAATGCTATATTTCAAAAAGTGTTAGTAACAATGTTAGTAGTCATACTAAGTTGTTAGTACAATATGAACAGCACTGTAAAAAGCAGATGCGCATATCAGGTACATATACATATATATATACACATACATGCATGTATATATGAATGAAGAGAAAGTAATGTCACCATACAGGTCCCTTTCCCAACATTTATCAGTAATTTCATAATAACCCTGAATCAAACTGCAGAAACAAACAATTTTAATATTTCTATAACAATAAAGTAATAAGACAACTAGGAGTGTGTTCGTATGTCTGCATTCGTGCAACTAAATAACTTGTATGATTACAATATATATATATATATATATATATATATATATATATATATATATAGGGGGGGATTAAAAAGGGATTTTAGAATCCTTATAAGGATTCTTTAAATGAAGACTTTTTGATATAATAAAAAGCTCGACATGCAGATGGAGCTTAGATATAAGAGGAAAATATATTGATAATAGAAAATATATACTGGTGTATATAGATTTATTAATCGATTTGAAACAAGGGAATACAATACAGTGTGTAAGAGCAATCATAACCCCTACATACTCTATTGTATTCCCTTGTTTCAAATTGATTAATAAATCTATATACGTTTTTATGTTATCAATATATTTTCCTCATATATATATATATATATATATATATATATATATATATATATATATAATACATGTGTTAACCATTTTGTCATCAAGGGTTCAATATTAATTATTGAATTCCTGACGAAACGGTTAACGTCGTTGAAACATAGATCAATCCACATAGGGTCTTTTCTGATGTTTATTTTATTTTACTTCATATATTTTTTTACCATTAATGAATTAAAAAAAAAAATGCAATCAGATGAAATAAAACAAAATTTTAAAAGTGCAATTAAAAATTGATTTAAATACAAAATTAAATCCAGCATTAATGCATTTCAGTTTATTTGTAAACAAATCAGCTATTTTAATCTTTTGTTAATAATTGAAAAAAAAAAATTAACAAATTACTTTGTCACTTTTTAAATAATTTTTAAGTCCATAAAACGTTGATTAAAAAGCTCATAAAAGTGGCTTTAAAATTCTTGGCAAATCTTAATTGAATTAAAATATTGAAAGCGTTGCAAGCTTTTTATTTTCAAAAATGTTATACTTAGAAATTAAAAAAAACATTTATACTTTAACAAAAATTAGTTTATAGTTTCATAACAATTTGGCTCAATTAATAATTTTATCAAATAACACTGTACTAATTAAATTTAAACCTGAAAATCGTATTTAAAAGAAAAAATGATAAAAACAAACAGCATAGATTGAACACAAAAAGAAGGAATATAAAACTGCAAGTATAAAGACTGAAAACGGGCAACGTTGGGTAGAATTAATAACTAATACAAGCGAACTAATTTTAATAATCATGTCCCTTGAAATCTTCTTTCTACTTTATCAGGGGAGTTTTGGTAGGATTAAGAAATGGCTAATCAAAGGGAGTCGATCAAGATTTGGTATTTGCAGCTGAAACCATATATTAATATTGCACTACGTTGCAATGTTAGATTTAGGGGGTGGAAGATTTATTCTGTTGGCATTAAATCACCCTCCCAAGCATTACCTCCTTACTCTTATAGAGATAATTAGTATAGTATCTGTTCTGTGGTTATGATATGATTCTCTCCTCCACATTTTTTCAGAAGGAAGGAATTAGTATAGTATCCGTTTTGTGGTCATGATATGATTCTCCCAGGAATTATCTCCTCCACATTTTTTTTGGAGGAGGAGATAGGATGATAGGATCCTCCCTGGAATTACCTTTTCCTTTGGTATGACAAAGTCGGGTGGGAATGGAATCAGTATAATATATGTTCGTTCATCATGATAACATCCTCCCAGGCTAGCAAACACTGTTTTACCAAATATGTCCCCTAAAAGGATTTTTGAGTTAGCATGAATCAGGGGAATGTTGTTTGAATTTTAAAATAGCTAAAAAGATCCAGTCGTAGTAGTTACTTATTGTAATTGTTTCATGTACTGCTTTCTTTTGATGTAAATAGACAGGTATATCACTAGATTGATTGTCACCCCCCCCCAATCAGCCAATCAGAAGCTTTGATGTAACAATCGTCAAACTACTACAGACATCCTTTTATTTTCTTTTATCAGTTATCAAATTGACTTAGCTTCTAAATAAAGATGACATACAAATAATTGAAGAAATTAAGAAATTATTCATGTCAAATTTTTGTGGTTGCGATATATGTGTGTGTGTGTGTGTGTGTGTGTGTAAAGGCTATATGGTTGTCCTGCTGATGAGCCATAGATATAGTGAAACACGTGTCCATGGATTAATATCTGTCTATAATAATTAAGTACATACATATATATATATATATATATATATATATATATATATATATATATATATAATCTTGATAGCTATAATAATATTAAGATAAGGATAAATTCTTGGAAACAAACTGATTGCAAGAGATTAATTAACTTACAGACAAAGAAGTGTCTCAACAAAAATGTTAGGACTAAAATTTTTATTTGCATATAGTTTAAAATGTTCAAAAATTTTAAAAACTATACATACATATATAAGATAATTCCACATTTACGTAGGTTGTAATTTAAAGTGTTTCTCTTGGTTAAAAATAATGAATATCTTTACATTTGACAAAAAATACTTTTATAAAAAAACATGAAAGAATGTAAAATTATAAGTGTTATAATTTAAATGTTATATATATATATATATATATATATATATATATATATATATATATATATATATATATATATGTATTAAATATTATATAAAATGGTAATGAAAATATTAATATTTGCAGATTAAATCCTATCCTGAAAAACGCTCAATATTCGAGCTAGAGCATCACCATATGAAGGGATTAAATTATGCAAATTAACATTTACAAAATTTCTTGTTCAAAACCAAGAAAAGCAATACACACAAGGTTATTTCCTGATTCCATGGAGTTTCAAAATAAGGATTTTTTTTCAGAAAGACTAATTGTTTGAACTCCTTCGTATAAGGAAATAATTTTTTTGTTTTTGAACAATAAATTTCGTAAATGTAAATTTGCATGATTTAATTATTCCTCATATATATTCTTGACAATACTATGCAAAATCAAAGCGAATAGCCATGCGATACCTATGGGTTTCAAAAACATGCACATTTGCCTGGGAAGGGAGGCAAATATTTCTGTGTTCTCCTCTCCTTGGTCAAATGCTGTAGGGGACTGAGTATGCACACACAAAGAAAGCAATACATCTGATGTATAAAGCAAAGTTAGAATTATTCAGACTTCTGTTCTTATCTTGAGCATTATTCTCCCAACAATTCAACCGATGTAACCACCAACCTTCTTCAAGTGTATCTTGTCGAACTTGGAAATCTACACAGAATTTTGAATGAACCCCTTTATTTAGTCCAAGAGACGTGGATGCTCTCCTTCCATCAGCCATAAATGGGTAGCAGTCTTACTTAATTCGCAGTTGTATTCTTAGTATCGTCTGCACTGAAGATTGAAATACTTTATCTGTTATGCTATGGGCCTTTTTGGATTGTTACATCGGCTGATACGTTGTGGCAATAATACTCAAGAGAATAACAGTAGTAGTACGAATAATCCAAATATAAATTATCAATCCTCATCTCAAAAATTCAGAAACATTAAAGAAACATTAGACCCTCCCCCTACACACGGATGTTTGATAATTTCGATAACAAAAGCCACATACATAAACCTTTTCAGTTCATGATTTCTGCCACATATTTGCCTATGTTGTAAGAAAATAAAATTTTAATACTTAGTTCTATTTGATAGACATTTTTTAACCACTGATCGATATAGAAAGTTGGAGAAATTTTCACTCTCACACTTATATCTACCACCACTGCCAACGATGTACACCAGGAAAACGTTTTTGTAGAACAAAAGATTTAAAAAATACAAAAAATATGTGGGAAAGGTTGCTGCTAAGACATGTATCTCATGGGGAAGGAAGGAGCATACACATGGGATAGTATTACCCACAATCGCTGGGTGAGGGAAACAATGTGAGCATAGATTTATGTATTTACTTGTATATATCAACTACTCCAAACTAACAGGTGAGCATACCTTCCTTGTTATAAACCCATAAATATCGCATGATTATTCATTTTGATTTTGTAAAGGATTGCCAAGAATATTGCTCTGACACAAGTAATTGAGTTTATTTCTCTAATATATATATATATATATATATATATATATATATATATATATATATATATATATATATATGGAGAGAGAGAGAGAAAGAGAGAGGTAGGTAGGTAGGTAGGTAGGTAGGTAGGTAGGTAGGTAGGTAGATTTGCTCACAAAAATTTTTTAAAATGTTTCTGTGTTAATATTTTTAAGCATTTTGTTCCATGCTTATCAACTCATTCAATATACAAATCATTTAATTTTTTCAGAAATTTTAATTTCCTTTATTCAAACTTTATACAGATATGACCCATTGACACCAATATATATATATTAACCAGATGCAACATTTCACTGGTCATTTTTTTGACCACCTGCTCAACATCTGATCTTCTTATGCTGAAAATTCTTTGCTTATCAAATCATTATGTCTCTCAACATTGATTGATATATGCAACCAGAACTACAGTACATGTCTAAGATTGAAATACTTTCTTGTGGTAAGAAAAAAAACAAAAACAATATATGTTTTTCACAGATTTATCCATGATGAATTTTGTTTTGAAATGTGTGTGGAGAACGATTAAAAGCATATTTAATCCAATTTTAATGTTCTATTATTGATAATTCATTTATGCATAGCTTTTATTGACAGAAAAAGTGAAAAAGACTCGATTATCCTAATATATATTTGAGTTTTCACTACAAGTGAATAAGGTTAAAGTAGCAATTTCCCTTTGTTTCAAGTGATAAAATGATGACATTGGATTTTGAAAAAATCACAGCTGAAACATGTGTGCACATTTGTATAAATAAAGAAAATTATACACTAAAACAGCTCTGTTTGTTAGTGGGCACTATTTTACAAACACTAGTTTCATTGGATTAACATCGAGAAAACCACACTACATATATATATATATATATATATATATATATATATATATATATATATATATATATATATACAGAATGAGGGTGAGACACAAAAAGAGGATAAAAAAAGAAATCACCTGATTTCCTTGAAAACTATAAGACTGTTCAAAGAGCGCATAATTCTACCAAATTTGTTGTCAGAATAAAACGTCAGTGATTAGATTATTCATTCCAGAACTGATAATGTCTAAATTGTTTTTGTTTTTTTTTACAAAAATGTTTGAATAAATATTGTCTGACCATCTTTCTTCAATTTTAGATATGTTAGATATGAATTCTTTCAAGGTAATCTGAAACAATTTCCATTATTTCGGCTGCTTTGAAAACTTTCCAACCGGACTATATGCATAATTAAACTGGATTTAATATTTGGACTCCATTCTCTCTAAAGAACTATTTTCGCCTTTTGGGTTACCTTGAAAGAATTTTCATGCAAGCTGAAATATTATGCACATATTTTTTTTTTTTTTTTTTTTTTTTGCATATACATTTTTTCACTTGTTTTTCTTGGCAATTTAAGACTACAATAAATTGCTGTTTCACTTAATGCCATAACTAGCAAACTCTAGCATTGCTACAAATATAATTTGCTGATTTCTTTCTGTCCTCTGATGAGAAGAATAGCAAAAATAGCATTCTTTGAAATTCCGCAGAATAAGGACTTTGTACATTCTTTTTTTGGAGTATTCAGTCGAACAATAAATTTTGATTGTAAAGTTCAACTTACAGTTTTAATTTTATTTCTCTTATGTGCATATATATATATATATATATATATATATATATATATATATATATATATGATGAAAATTATAAAATTATGGAAATAATATTCTATGATGGAAAAATGGAGAGGGGAAAAATAATTTTGTTTTTCTTTTACATTTATATATATATATAACAGAGATTTCTATTACGTTATTTAAAGCATAATATATTTATTTATTAAGTCATACAAATATGTCTTCATTAACTTTTGGTACCAGCGGTTTCTTGGGCAATAAGTAAATCAAACATGGGTTCACTAGCTGGTTTGATATATTGCAAGATACATGGAACTTCTCTTCTGTACAAGTAAAAAAATCAGTGGGTGATAATAAAAGCTTTAAAAAATCTCAGACGATTGATTGAGGATAATTAACTAAAAATAAACAATGAGAGTTCCACCAGTTTCGTTTGGATCAACAAATGTCTTTGGAAAAAAGTGAAGATTTTAAATTTATTGAAATATTACGACGAAAAAATAATAAAAAAGGAGAAGATGATGTAACAATGCGCGTAACTATTTGAAAAATGAAAAGAATTATGCAGCGCGTACGGTAAAGACGTTAAAATGGGAAAAGGGAGGAAGAAAGTAAATGGAGACAGAATAAAATAATATGTGTGTATATATATATATATATATATATATATATATATATATATATATATATATGTGTGTGTGTGTATATATATATATATGTGTATATATATATGTGTGTATATATATATGTGTGTGTATATATATATGTGTGTGTATATATATATGTGTGTATATATATATATATATATATATATATAACTTATCAAGTGTTTCCTTTTCAGATTAAATGTGTTTTTAACTCTTTTTCAAAGTGTTTTTAACATGTTTTATTAACTATTTGCTCTTATATATATATATATATATATATATATATATATATATATAATATAAAGCTGAACGTCTGTGTGTGTGTGTGTGTGTGTGTATGTGTGTGTGTGTGTGTGTGTGTGTGTGTGTGTGTGTGTGTGTGTGTGGTCATGAATAGGCTCTTATATGGTTGACTATTTTAAAAAAACTGATTACATATAATGATAGAAGATGTATCGAGAATCAGGAATGGGTATGTTTGATCTGGCAGATCAGTGGTTCATAAAAATTGTGGGGTCTTCGTTCGCGCCTGGCCCACAAAGTATGGAAATAAAAAATGGAAAAAAAAAAACGTTTACAAGGGTTTTTGATATAGATGTACATAAGAATACTTTGATAAGTATGTTTCAACTTAAATAAGGATGGTATAATAAAATTGTGGGGTCTGCGTTCGCGCCTATACTCCATGGAAATATGGCACAAAATTTAACAAAGACTTTTCATATCTATTTGCATAAGTATACTTTGATAATTATGTTTCAGTTTGAAGAAACATGGTATAATAAAATTATTGGGTGTTCGTTCGCACCTGACCTCCATAGAATGTAAATATGTCACAAAGTTTAACAAGGTTTTTTAAAAGGGGTGAGGGTCCACAATAACACCTTAACTTTAATCTTAATTAACGTTAGCTTTTATTTATTTTTTTAAGTTGAATCATATTGTGTTGAATAAATTCACCTCCTAAATTCACGTTCTTATTAAAGTTAAAGCCAAAAAAGAAGTCGGAACTTTAAACAATTCTTGACACAAATTTTGCATAACTCTGTTTTTTTCCTTCTCCACTTGCACGTGGTGCTCTTTCGAAAATAGATAAATAATAGAAAATAAGAACATTACTTGTTTTCGTGTCAAAAGAAGGAAAAAATCCTGCTCACGTGATTATGTGTCTTTTTAAAAACATTTACATAACCTTTTTATTTTTATTTATATATCTGTTTAAGCTTTTTTTTGTCAGTGCACTAGAAGGAATCCAGTTGATTGCAACCCTTTCTGCGTGTTCTTTACATTAAAATAGTATAACCCTAAATCCAACGGCGCAATACTACACCGTTCAATACTGTAAAACTGAAACGAAGCTGTTCTGCTTGAAAAGGGCGACATTTTCTTCTTATTCATATTTATATCAATTCTTTGCTGTAAAAAACTAAAGTAATTACGTGTTTACTTTTTTAATATCCCATTTTGCTGTTCCAGATTATTTTACTAAAGTAAGTAAAGCTTCATTATTTTTCAAAACTGTTTTTGTTTCTTTGTTTTTCGATATTTCGTCGATATTATTTAGTAAGAGTGTTTAGCAGAAAAGCCAACAAACGACTACCCTAAAAAATAAATATACAAGAAATAAATGTTACCATAGTCAATAAAAGTTCAGTTCATGTTTTTTTTTGTTTTGAAATAGTTTTTAATGCTCTTTACTTGAAATAATTTCAGCGAACTGAAATTAAAACGAAATTTGAGGCAATAACTACTTAAATTAATTTTTATATAAACTACACATGCCATAATCGAATATTCCTCAAGCACAAACTAACGGAAAACATTAAAATATGTTCATAAATATTCCTTACATTGACGGAACTCTCTTAAATTGTTAACACAGAATGCTCAGATGCCCCACCTTCAAATTGAAAACGGGCCTGTCCATTTCAAAGTGGCTGCCATTTTGATTTTTTTAAACCGGTTCGTGAATTAAAAAAAAAAAATTTTTTTTACAAACTACTTAAAAATACAAACCAATGAAGTTTTCTACCATAAAAGTAACTTTTATTAACTATGGTAAAATTTATTTCTTGTATATTTATATTATTATATATATAACATTTTCTCTTTGTAAGGAAACATCATTTTGTTGGTCACTCTTGGCTACATAAAGTCGATATAAAAAAATATATTTTCGCGAAAATTATCTTTACTTTCATCATATTTTGCTTAGGGTAAAATTTTTGAGCATTAAAACCTATCTCTTTACAACCCCCTCCTTTTCATAACCTATTATACTTTCATCAATCAGAGTCCATTTTCTGTAGGCTGTTTTTGAACCCAGTCAACGACGGGTACTTCTGCTAGTATATATATATATATATATATATATATATATATATATGCATGCAAGTTATGTCCTATGTCAAAATCTAGGACAGTGTAAAATATTAAACAAAACTGCTTTAGGCTAAAAATGTACAAATAAAAATAATTCTACAATTCAATTCTTTCAATAAATTTTCATAATTACTCAGTTTTTTTCTTTCATTATTTGAGAATGTGTGGAATGTATGTTCATATGAATATTTAATGGCTTCATTACAGACAATGTAAGAGAAATAACTCTCTCTAGCATTAAATGCTTCACTGTAAGATAACTGAATACGTTCAGCTGTCTTTATTACAAAACAACAATAACACATAATATATTTATAAATTTGTTATAAAAACATGTCGTTTTCACCATTTAATTATAAGAAAATAACCAAACATTTCTCATACAAATCTTAAATAACAACACGAACAGCAACTACTAAAGTATGTTTTACAAATGTCTTACATTTTTTTTTTTTTGCCCTTTTATAAACTATTGCATTTAATCTGATCACACGGATTCTCTCAAATACATATTCCCACAAAAATAGTAATTAAGTCCTCCTAGGAAACAAACGCTGAATGAATCCCCTCATAGTATAATCTTCATTAAGCCACTGCTTATTTAATTTTTTTAAATAAACCTTTTTCCTATATATTTTACACTTAAATAAGAAATGCTTCTTAACTTTCGATTGCATTCTGTCTGCGTTTTCAAACTTAATCATGGATTAATGGAATGATTCCATTTTAGCAGTTCAGTCTACACATTCATAATACAGAGAATCACACTTCAGAATACTGGATTGAATTAACGAACAGTTCAAATTGCATTCAAAATTGCTTCTTACCACAACATAAGTAATTTTTTAAAATCATGTATTTATGATTGTTTCTGTTTTCTTTCATATCCAACCAACTTTAAAGTAATAACACTTTTTTGTTCATTAAAAGCAGTAAAAATAATATAAATAAGTTAAAGTAACGGCTTTTACTTGAAACAATCAATTTGGTTTCAGCTACAACAAAACAAATCGAATATGTTCTTTTTTTTTTAAATCAAGTATTAAAATTGTTTTTTATATACAAAACACAATATCATCATAAGTTACATAAATAATGATATCCGTTTTAAATAAAACAAATAATAAAGTAAATCACTTACGTTTCCTTTAAAAATCAAGTACTGAGATGATTTTGTTCTTTTTTTTTTGTATATAAAACAAAATACATGACAAAAACTAATAAATCTGTTTTCAACGACGGCTACCTTTTAAAACCACCAGTTACAGTGTAACAAAACCGTAAATTGATCATGTTCTTTTTTTAGAATCAAGTATTAAGATTTATTTTACTTATTTCTTTTTCAATAAAATAAATGATTCGTATTATTTGGATACTTTAAACAACTCTTCTCATCTTGAGTGTTAACTTCACAATGTATCGATCAGTGTAACCTCAGACCTTCTTCAGGTGTATCTTTCTATCAAACTCGAGAATCTTCCTGTCAAACTTAAGAATCTGTATGGAATTTCAAATGGAACACATTATCTAGCATGTCATCATTCTGTCAGCCGGTAAAAGTTCTTAGTACTTGATAAAATTCAGTTGTAAATTTACACTCTTCTGGATGATTGACAGAAAGATTCCAAAGTTCAACAAGATACACCTGAAGAAAGTCAGTGGTTCCATCAACCAAAATATTGTGCAAAGAACACTAAAGATGAGAACAGTTGTTCAAAGTTTTCAAACCGAACTATTTGTTAGATGGGATTTTAAAGTTAATTGCTGCTAGTTGGAAGATTCAGACCCGGTTACAAAGTCACCGTTGGCTTTGTAGGCTAGTATCTTTCTTCCAGGCCACATGCAATTAACACAGAATAGGAGAGAATTAAGTACTCATAAATGCAATGTCAGAAAGTATTCACAGTAAACAGCCAGAGAGAGTATTCAACAGAAGGAAGTTGGAATATTATATTAGAATATATATATCAAATTGCATTTGAACTAAACTTGACTGCTTTATTTTCAATTCCCTAAAAAGAGCTCAACATTAATTTCTTAGAGAGGCTTTATAACTATAATATTTTTCAAATTAACAATTTTTATACATACACACACACACACACATATATATATACAGCAAATCATTGTCCAAGCATGTCTGGTTGAATGCGAGTTTTCTCTTTTCTTGATTTTTCTGCTAATTTTCTTGATTCTTTTGGTTTCTTTGTGGTGAATTGTATATTATGGAATTAGGTGACTTTGTGTCAGCTATTTTTTCTCTCAAACGTTTTTGAGCCATAACGTCACCAGGAGTAATATTATCATTGTTGTTTTTATATAGATAATTTATTTATTTCATTGGATTTGATTTTTGATTTTTATTCATTTGTTTTAATTAAGTTCTTTGTTAGGGAGAGAAGGAAAAGAACAGGGTGTGGTCAAGTCTATTTTTTATTTGCTCTCTCTCCCTCTCTCTCTCTCTCTCTCTCTCTCTATATATATATATATATATATGTATATATATATATATATATTATTTTGTTTGATGGGTATCATTTTATTAGGTTAATCATTATTTTTCTCATCAAGTTTATAGTTATGAATTTGTTTTTTGTAATATAGCTCAACGGTGTCGTTTTTGTTAAGGTTTATGTTCTTATCATGCACACACACATTGTGTGTGTGTGTGTGTGTGTGTGTGTGTGTGTGTGTGTGTGTGTGTGTGTGTGTGTGTGTGTGGTCAATGCAAAAAGTAGTTATTGATGTATATATGCATTTTGACATTGTTGTGTCAGTTTCTTGATCGAGCAAAAACATTAGGAAGGAAAAGTCAAATGAAAAAGTCATATATATATATATATATATATATATATATATATATATATATATATATATATATATATATATATATCCAGAACTTTTAAATGATAATAAATAAAATTTAGTAAGAACACTGAACTGGATGATACAATCTTTTTCTTCAACAACTAGAAGCTGCGCCAAAACATTGTCATGGCTAGTAAGAAAAAGAAAAGTATTGTCTAAACCTTCCTGATGAAAAATAAATTTAGAAATTTAAAATAAATAAATATTTATTTTTAAAAAAATAAAAATATTGCACAAGTCTGATCTTTTAACCATCATGTTTTGACTTTCATCTTCACCGTGTTTATAAACAGTGAATTTATATTAATTTTAATGTATATATATATATATATATATATATATATATATATATATATATATATATATATATATATATATATATATATATTGTTGTGAAATCAAACTCAAGTGTTTAGGCTACTTAATAGTAAATTATGTATCAAAGAAAAGTGACTGTTTTGGTGAAAATGTTCAACATTAATTTCTTTTTTTCTGTAAATCTGAAGATTGATTTGTCTATAAAATTCAGACTTTTTAATTAATGATGATCTATGAAGAAACAGCTGTTGCTTTAGAGTTAAACCCAATCTTGTTGAATACGATAGATTGTTTTTTGAAAATCTCCCCCTCTCTCTATCATATATATATATAGATATTTATATATTTATCTTGTTTTAATTTTCTTATCGCTGTTTTTTGCTGGGGTTGGGGCATTCTACCGGATGCCAAGCATTCTCCCATTAGTTTAGTTACTCCAACCGAGATATCTTAACATTCTAACCGTTTCTTTAAGTGCAATTGTTTGTATTTTTCTTGCACTTTGTTCACCCGGTATATTTTCCAGACAGTTACTCCTATAATGACTGGAATGGTGAGATCTTAAGATTCCAGTTTCTTTTCATGCCATTAATAAGTCGTTGGTATTTTGTTATTTACTCCCACTCAGCTCTGTTTAATGCAGCATCATTAGAGATGCTTACTTTAACTAGGGTTGCTACTTTTCCCCTCTTGTCCCATATCACTATGTCAGGCTTAATAGCCCCGTTTTCTAGGTATGTAGCTGTAGGAATTTCGTAGTCATAGTGGATGGTGCACGACTTATTTCCAACTGTTATTTCTGGTACATGTTCCCAAGATTTGCTACTACATTGGATATTCAAGTTTTTACAGTTTTTCCTGTAGAGATATTTACACTCCATTGTGTTGCATTATATAATAGCCGTCCCCTAACAGGACTTTACAACTGGATGTCAGGTGTCTCATACTCTTTACTGCTGTGTGGAAGAACCTGCACTTGTTGTTATTGCTGAGACCACTCCTCTTTTTAAAAGCATTTGTCATCAAACCTGCTTGTGTGTGTGTGTGTGTGTGTGTGTGTGTGTGTGTGTGTGTGTGTGTGTGTGTGTGTGTGCAAGAAAAGACAGAAAGGAAAAAAATTTAACACAAAAAGAAAAATCAAATGAAAGATTTTTATTTTTATTTCCTCCAGTATTTAACTGTTTTTCCTGTCTTTATACACAATCTGCCTCCACATTTCATTATATATTATGCACATTATCCTTATATATATATATATATATATATATATATATATATATAGTAAGTTATGAAAAAATATGGCAATTAAGCTACACAGAATATTCCGCATTTCATCCACGCTAGGATTCGTCAGCCTTATGCTTTCATTTTCACCATGCTTATTATATACGGCATAAGCCTGACGAATCCTAGCATAGATGAAACGCGGAATATTTTGTGTAGCTTAATTGCCATATATATTTTTATAACTTACTACCTAGCTCTACCCATGTATTGAGCACTGTTGAAGTAAATACTTGAAGTTTATGCATAAAATAATACTTTATTAGTGATTAATTTATGTGATTAGATGTGTAGTCATATATATATATATATATATATATATATATATATATATATATATATATATATATATATATATATATACACACACATAAAGAATTAGTGTACAGTTTTAGCAGTTGTAAGTATAATTGAAACTATATAAACCTGCATAAGAAATCTATAAAGTATAAAAAAAAATATCTTATAAAAAATCTTTTGAAATTCATTATTTCTATATATTTACTTTAATAGGCTTTAAAAGGAATAAAAATCATTAAAAAAAACATTATATTTAATTATTGTCATTTTTTAATTTAACTAATTATTTTTCTTCCATTAAGTTTTAAAATATAGAGAATAAACCATTAAACTCTTTCTGTATGAAAAATTTTAAAAATTGCTTTGTTTTTCAATATTCAGTCTTCATTTCTTACAAGTTAGTATATTTCCAACATTGTTATAGCCTTCTAAAATGTACCTTCTTCAAATTCCGACCAGTAAATAAATGTACTTTTTAAAAATATCCATTTTCCAACAGAATTGCTATAGAACATCAAGTGCATGCACTAATATACTATGTACCAATGTTTATACGTCATCTAGTATACATATTATACTAGCAGGGCTACTCGACATTGCTCGGGTCAAAAGTGTAATCTAACTTCTATTTCTCTCCCTTATTTGATTGCTTCCCCTTTTTGTTCTCTGCCTAGCACATACCTCTCTCTAGACACACACACACAATTCGAGTCAGCATAAGGGAAATAACCATGTGAAAAAAATCAGAGTTACTTCCCTTTACATAATAATATAAAAAAAAAATCGTGTTTAGATATGAATGGCCATTTGATTCACAAATAATGAATCTTTTTGTTTTTATTTTAAATATTATACATCCGGTTATGTCAAAAAAAAAAAAAAAACACCAAATTTGTAGGTGTTTGTTTTGTATTCTTCAAATTTTACTGGACACACAAACAGACATTTTTTTTCTTCATATAATAGATATAAAGCTGTATTTCTTTTTTCAGTTTCTGGTTTGAACTGGAACAAAATATCCAACAGTAAAAGATATTTTAAAAGTTGTACAAAGCAAGACCATACACATACTATTATATATATATATATAGTTTTGGTCTTTAAAGGGTCATGGGATTGAGGAGGACAAAACCACAGTAGCGGCAGCATGAACAAAAATATCAGCAAAGACAACGACATGAACATTAGTAGCAACAGGACTAGCAACAATAGCCTTTAAAACGATGTTAATTGATGTCTCACTTTGTCAAAATCCTGTTGTAAATTTGGATCCGAAATATGTTATCTCCCAGGAAAGGGGAGGGCATAAAAAAGGAGAGAGAGAAAGAGAGAGAGAGAAAGAAAGAGAGAGAGTGTGTGATGAAACCAAATAAACAAACAAAAACAAAAGAACATATCTACATACATACATAATGGATTATGAATATACAACATTTTATTTAATAAAACGTTTTGAAAATAGATACATTTACAGGAAGACCGGCTTCATTGGATATGCGTATACACATATATGTGTGTGTATGTGTGTACTACATAATATACAGTTAAGTTAGTTTACCTAGGAATTTAAATTGCATTTTATGGTTCTTTTCCTTTATATGAAATACTCACAGCTTCTTCAGACTATATATATATATATATATATATATATATATATATATATATATATATATATATATGCAGCCATAGGCGAGATTGAACTCACTACATGCGTTTGTAGTGTAATTCAAATCTTGTCCATAGTGATGCCATCACTAGATGGGTTGCCCATCTGCCCTCGAGAGAAGGGTAGACTGCGCCAGTTTCCTAACCTGGTATTTTACCTCGTGATACATACACCGCCTTGCCTTCCCAAATGGTAACCCATCTGGTACTGGTCAGGTTCAACGTTGCTTAACTTCGGTGATCTGGCGAGAACTGGTGTGTCATCGTGATTTTGCCGTATACATGTGTGTGTGTGTGTGTGTTAGATAATATGCAGTAAAGATTTAATCATACAGTACCCAAGTTTTACAAATTGACTATCAATTAGGTTAAAGACGAGCAGAAAAACGTATAAACGTTCTTTGGCCATAGATAAAAAATTCAAGGAATTTTTTTTAAAGTTTCAAAAGTATTTCATCACCACTGGTGTATCACCGATTTTAGCCGAAATGAGTACAGTCTGGTGGTTTTCGCTGAAGTTCACAGGTTAATAAAGTACATACATATATTACCTGTATTAAGTTTGTGGGAAAAAAACCCAGCAAAGTGCTCAATTATAAAGAAAATAACAAAATAAAAGTATAATATTTATTCATGTGTTATATAAGATCAAAAAACATTGGTACTGTCTGTTTCAAAACCAAAACAAAGAGGTCCAATATAATATGTTAATTTTGAAGTATTTTTTTTATCAGTTAAATAGAAATACTACAAACAAGAAAGGAATACACATAAAAATATTACAATATCAACTTTTACTATACAAAAATTGGTTTAAATAAGTATGTTCTCTTTAAATTTGTGGATGAAAAGAAAATATAGCTATATTAAATGAATGTTAGATAGCTTTTAATTTTTCAGTTTAACTGTGGAATTTTTATATACTGATGAAACCTCTTCATAAATGAAAATGTAAGTTCTTGGCATTGTGCCAGAACAATTGTTTATAAATAAAAGCATTTTGGATGGAAATATGGAATCTTGATTTTGAATAACTAAAATTTAAGTTAAGTTAAAAGAATTAGAGTAATTCTTTAAGAGGATATATATATATATATATGTATATATATATATATATATATATATATATATATATATATATATATATATATATATATATACAAACACGAGGGGCGTGCAATAAGTAATGACCCTGACCCACTTCCAGTTGTCTGATCTAGCTGGAATTTTTCATGTGCAATGAGTTATATCTCTACGGGTTATGTGGCAAATTACAGCTCTGAACTAATGGTGGTTTCTGTTTTACAGGTGTT
>NC_136513.1:4745000-4765000 GCF_053919585.1 Euprymna scolopes
GTATAATTACAAATACTTCTTAGAAACGTATAATTACAAATACTTCTTAGAAACGTATAATTACAAATACTTCTTAGAAACGTATAATTACAAATACTTCTTAGAAATGTATAATTACAAATACTTCTTAGAAACATACATTTACAAATACTTCTTAGAAATGTACATTTACAAATACTTCTTAGAAATGTACATTTACAAATACTTCTTAGAAATGTACATTTACAAATACTTCTTAGAAATGTACATTTACAAATACTTCTTAGAAATGTACATTTACAAATACTTCTTAGAAATGTACATTTACAAATACTTCTTAGAAATGTACATTTACAAATACTTCTTAGAAATGTATATTTACAAATACTTCTTAGAAATGTATCATTACAAATACTTCTTAGAAATGTACATTTACAAATACTTCTAAGAAATGTACATTTACAAATACTTCTTAGAAATGTATATTTACAAATACTTCTTAGAAATGTATATTTACAAATACTTCTTAGAAATGCATAATTACAAATACTTCTTAGAAATGTACATTTACAAATACTTCTTAGAAATGTACATTTACAAATACTTCTTAGAAATGTACATTTACAAATACTTCTTAGAAATGTATATTTACAAATACTTCTTAGAAATGTATATTTACAAATACTTCTTAGAAATGCATAATTACAAATACTTCTTAGAAATGTACATTTACAAATACTTCTTTAAAAAGGTTAAGTTACAAATATTTCTTAGAAGTGACTTTTTTCTTTTTGTTTTTTAACAAAGGAATCACCAGTTATGAAGGCCCGGAGGCCACTCGAGAATAAGGGTTAAGGAGTGTACAGTAGTCAATAGGACAATATCATAGTAATCGTTAGTAGTGGAAATTTGGTAAACTGAATTACTTTTGGTAAATTTGCTAAATTGAATTACATCATGAACTTGTTTACATTGGACTTGAAGATGACCATATTGTAATAAGCTGGATAAGGCATTAAAATTGATAACAGAATACAGTATAGTATATAATATACATATATATAATCAAAACATATTACAAATAACACTGTAAATACCGTAACAAGAGACAGAAAAAAAAATGTATTCTACATTGTAACTTGAAAAACCCATATCCTAGAGTCACCATATCCCAGGGTCCTACTGTACTTATTAAAATGTTATATTTACAAATACTTATTAAAAATATATATTTACAAATACTTATTAAAAATATATATTTACAAATACTTATTAAAAATATATATTTACAAATACTTATTAGCATTTTATATTTACTAATACTTATTAAATTTTATATTTACAAATACTTATTAGCAATTTATAATTACTAATACTTATTAGCAATTTATATTTACAAATACTTATTAGCAATTTATATTTACTAATACTTATTAGCAATTTATATTTACTAATACTTATTAGCAATTTATATTTACAAATACTTATTAAAATTTTATATTTACTAATAATTATTAGCACTTTATATTTACTAATACTTATTAGCAATTTATATTTACAAATACTTATTAGCAATTTATATTTACTAATACTTATTAGCAATTTATATTTACTAATACTTATTAGCAATTTATATTTACTAATACTTATTAGCAATTTATATTTACTCATACTTATTAGCAATTTATATTTACAAATACTTATTAAAATTTTATATTTACTAATACTTATTAGCAATTTATATTTACTAATACTTATTAGCAATTTATATTTACTAATACTTATAAAAATTTTATATTTACAAATACTTATTAAAATTTTATATTTACTAATAATTATTAGCAATTTATATTTACTAATACTTATTAGCAATTTATATTTACAAATACTTATTAAAATTTTATATTTACAAATACTTATTAGCAATTTATATTTACTAATACTTATTAGCAATTTATATTTACTCATACTTATTAGCAATTTATATTTACAAATACTTATTAAAATTTTATATTTACTAATACTTATTAGCAATTTATATTTACTAATACTTATAAAAATTTTATATTTACAAATACTTATTAAAATTTTATATTTACTAATACTTATTAGCAATTTATATTTACTAATACTTATAAAAATTTTATATTTACAAATACTTATTAAAATTTTATATTTACTAATAATTATTAGCACTTTATATTTACTAATACTTATTAGCAATTTATATTTACAAATACTTATTAAAATTTTATATTTACTAATACTTATTAGCAATTTATATTTACTAATACTTATTAGCAATTTATATTTACTAATACTTATTAGCAATTTATATTTACTCATACATATTAGCAATTTATATTTACAAATACTTATTAAAATTTTATATTTACTAATACTTATTAGCAATTTATATTTACTAATACTTATAAAAATTTTATATTTACAAATACTTATTAAAATTTTATATTTACTAATAATTATTAGCAATTTATATTTACTAATACTTATTAGCAATTTATATTTACAAATACTTATTAAAATTTTATATTTACTAATACTTATTAGCAATTTATATTTACTAATACTTATAAAAATTTTATATTTACAAATACTTATTAAAATTTTATATTTACTAATAATTATTAGCACTTTATATTTACTAATACTTATTAGCAATTTATATTTACAAATACTTATTAAAATTTTATATTTACTAATACTTATTAGCAATTTATATTTACTAATACTTATTAGCAATTTATATTTACTAATACTTATTAGCAATTTATATTTACTCATACTTATTAGCAATTTATATTTACAAATACTTATTAAAATTTTATATTTACTAATACTTATTAGCAATTTATATTTACTAATACTTATAAAAATTTTATATTTACAAATACTTATTAAAATTTTATATTTACTAATAATTATTAGCAATTTATATTTACTAATACTTATTAGCAATTTATATTTACAAATACTTATTAGCAATTTATATTTACAAATACTTATTAAAATTTTATATTTACTAATACTTATAAGCAATTTATATTTACTTATACTTATTAGCAATTTATATTTACTTATACTTATTAGCAATTTATATTTACTAATACTTATTAGCAATTTATATTTACTAATACTTATAAAAATTTTATATTTACAAATACTTATTAAAATTTTATATTTCCTAATAATTATTAGCACTTTATATTTACTAATACTTATTAGCAATTTATATTTACAAATACTTATTAAAATTTTATATTTACTAATACTTATTAGCAATTTATATTTACTAATACTTATTAGCAATTTATATTTACTAATACTTATTAGCAATTTATATTTACTCATACTTATTAGCAATTTATATTTACAAATACTTATTAAAATTTTATATTTACTAATACTTATTAGCAATTTATATTTACTAATACTTATAAAAATTTTATATTTACAAATACTTATTAAAATTTTATATTTACTAATAATTATTAGCAATTTATATTTACTAATACTTATTAGCAATTTATATTTACAAATACTTATTAGCAATTTATATTTACAAATACTTATTAAAATTTTATATTTACTAATACTTATTAGCAATTAATATTTACTTATACTTATTAGCAATTTATATTTACTTATACTTATTAGCAATTTATATTTACTAATAATTATTAGCAATTTATATTTACTAATACTTATAAAAATTTTATATTTACAAATACTTATTAAAATTTTATATTTACTAATAATTATTAGCACTTTATATTTACTAATACTTATTAGCAATTTATATTTACAAATACTTATTAAAATTTTAATTTACTAATACTTATTAGCAATTTATATTTACTCATACTTATTAGCAATTTATATTTACAAATACTTATTAAAATTTTATATTTACTAATACTTATTAGCAATTTATATTTACTAATACTTATAAAAATTTTATATTTACAAATACTTATTAAAATTTTATATTTACTAATAATTATTAGCAATTTATATTTACTAATACTTATTAGCAATTTATATTTACTAAAACTTATTAAAATTTTATATTTACTAATACTTATTAGGAATTTATATTTACTAATACTTATTAGCAATTTATATTTACTAATACATATTAGCAATTTATATTTACTCATACTTATTAGCAATTTATATTTACAAATACTTATTAAAATTTTATATTTACTAATACTTATTAGCAATTTATATTTACTAATACTTATAAAAATTTTATATTTACAAATACTTATTAAAATTTTATATTTACTAATAATTATTAGCACTTTATATTTACTAATACTTATTAGCAATTTATATTTACAAATACTTATTAAAATTTTATATTTACTAATACTTATTAGCAATTTATATTTACTAATACTTATTAGCAATTTATATTTACTAATACTTATTAGCAATTTATATTTACTCATACTTATTAGCACTTTATATTTACAAATACTTATTAAAATTTTATATTTACTAATACTTATTAGCAATTTATATTTACTAATACTTATAAAAATTTTATATTTACAAATACTTATTAAAATTTTATATTTACTAATAATTATTAGCAATTTATATTTACTAATACTTATTAGCAATTTATATTTACAAATACTTATTAGCAATTTATATTTACAAATACTTATTAAAATTTTATATTTACTAATACTTATTAGCAATTTATATTTAAAAATACTTATTAGCAATTTATATTTACTTATACTTATTAGCAATTTATATTTACTAATAATTATTAGCAATTTATATTTACTAATACTTATAAAACATTTATATTTACAAGTACTTATTAAAATTTTATATTTACTAATAATTATTAGCAATTTATATTTACTAATACTTATTAGCAATTTATATTTACTAATACTTATAAAAATTTTATATTTACAAGTACTTATAAAAATTTTATATTTACTAAAAAATTATTAGCAATTTATATTTACTAATACTTATTAGCAATTTATATTTACTAATACTTATTAGCAATTTATATTTACTAATACTTATTAGCAATTTATATTTACTCATACTTATTAGCAATTTATATTTACAAATACTTATTAAAATTTTATATTTACTAATACTTATTAGCAATTTATATTTACTAATGCTTATAAAAATTTTATATTTACAAATACTTATTAACAATTTATATTTACTAATACTTATTAGCAATTTATATTTACTAATAATTATTAGCAATTTATATTTACAAATACTTATTAAAATTTTATATTTACTAATACTTATTAGCAATTTATATTTACTAATACTTATTAGCAATTTATATTTACTAATACTTATTAGCAATTTATATTTACTCATACTTATTAGCAATTTATATTTACAAATACTTATTAAAATTTTATATTTACTAATACTTATTAGCAATTTATATTTACTAATACTTATAAAAATTTTATATTTACAAATACTTATTAAAATTTTATATTTACTAATACTTATTAGCAATTTATATTTACTAATACTTATTAGCAATTTATATTTACTAATACTTATTAGCAATTTATATTTACTCATACTTATTAGCAATTTATATTTACAAATACTTATTAAAATTTTATATTTACTAATACTTATTAGCAATTTATATTTACTAATACTTATTAGCAATTTATATTTACTAATACTTATAAAAATTTTATATTTACAAATACTTATTAAAATTTTATATTTACTAATAATTATTAGCACTTTATATTTACTAATACTTATTAGCAATTTATATTTACAAATACTTATTAAAATTTTATATTTACAAATACTTATTAGCAATTTATATTTACTAATACTTATTAGCAATTTATATTTACTCATACTTATTAGCAATTTATATTTACAAATACTTATTAAAATTTTATATTTACTAATACTTATTAGCAATTTATATTTACTAATACTTATAAAAATTTTATATTTACAAATACTTATTAAAATTTTATATTTACTAATAATTATTAGCACTTTATATTTACTAATACTTATTAGCAATTTATATTTACAAATACTTATTAAAATTTTATATTTACTAATACTTATTAGCAATTTATATTTACTAATACTTATTAGCAATTTATATTTACTAATACTTATTAGCAATTTATATTTACTCATACTTATTAGCAATTTATATTTACAAATACTTATTAAAATTTTATATTTACTAATACTTATTAGCAATTTATATTTACTAATACTTATAAAAATTTTATATTTACAAATACTTATTAAAATTTTATATTTACTAATAATTATTAGCAATTTATATTTACTAATACTTATTAGCAATTTATATTTACAAATACTTATTAAAATTTTATATTTACTAATACTTATTAGCAATTTATATTTACTAATACTTATAAAAATTTTATATTTACAAATACTTATTAAAATTTTATATTTACTAATAATTATTAGCACTTTATATTTACTAATTCTTATTAGCAATTTATATTTACAAATATTTATTAAAATTTTATATTTACTAATACTTATTAGCAATTTATATTTACTAATACTTATTAGCAATTTATATTTACTAATACCTATTAGCAATTTATATTTACTCATACTTATTAGCAATTTATATTTACAAATACTTATTAAAATTTTATATTTACTAATACTTATTAGCAATTTATATTTACTAATACTTATAAAAATTTTATATTTACAAATACTTATTAAATTTTATATTTACTAATACTTATTAGCAATTTATATTTACTAATACTTATTAGCAATTTATATTTACAAATACTTATTAGCAATTTATATTTACAAATACTTATTAAAATTTTATATTTACTAATACTTATTAGCAATTTATATTTACTTATACTTATTAGCAATTTATATTTACTTATACTTATTAGCAATTTATATTTACTAATAATTATTAGCAATTTATATTTACTAATACTTATAAAAATTTTATATTTACAAATACTTATTAAAATTTTATATTTACTAATAATTATTAGCACTTTATATTTACTAATACTTATTAGCAATTTATATTTACAAATACTTATTAAAATTTTAATTTACTAATACTTATTAGCAATTTATATTTACTAATACTTATGAGCAATTTATATTTACTAATACTTATTAGCAATTTATATTTACTCATACTTATTAGCAATTTATATTTACAAATACTTATTTAAATTTTATATTTACTAATACTTATTAGCAATTTATATTTACTAATACTTATAAAAATTTTATATTTACAAATACTTATTAAAATTTTATATTTACTAATAATTATTAGCAATTTATATTTACTAATACTTATTAGCAATTTATATTTACTAATACTTATTAAAATTTTATATTTACTAATACTTATTAGCAATTTATATTTACTAATACTTATTAGCAATTTATTTTTACTAATACTTATTAACAATTTATATTTACTCATACTTATTAGCAATTTATATTTACTAATACTTATACAAATTTTATATTTACAAATACTTATTAAAATTTTATATTTACTAATAATTATTAGCACTTTATATTTACTAATACTTATTAGCAATTTATATTTACAAATACTTATTAAAATTTTATATTTACTAATACTTATTAGCAATTTATATTTACTAATACTTATTAGCAATTTATATTTACTAATACTTATTAGCAATTTATATTTACTCATACTTATTAGCACTTTATATTTACAAATACTTATTAAAATTTTATATTTACTAATACTTATTAGCAATTTATATTTACTAATACTTATAAAAATTTTATATTTACAAATACTTATTAAAATTTTATATTTACTAATACTTATTAGCAATTTATATTTACTAATACTTATTAGCAATTTATATTTACAAATACTTATTAGCAATTTATATTTACAAATACATATTAAAATTTTATATTTACTAATACTTATTAGCAATTTATATTTAAAAATACTTATTAGCAATTTATATTTACTTATACTTATTAGCAATTTATATTTACTAATAATTATTAGCAATTTATATTTACTAATACTTATAAAAAATTAATATTTACAAGTACTTATTAAAATTTTATATTTACTAATAATTATTAGCAATTTATATTTACTAATACTTATTAGCAATTTATATTTACTAATACTTATAAAAATTTTATATTTACAAGTACTTATTAAAATTTTATATTTACTAAAAAATTATTAGCAATTTATATTTACTAATACTTATTAGCAATTTATATTTACTAATACTTATTAGCAATTTATATTTACTAATACTTATTAGCAATTTATATTTACTCATACTTATTAGCAATTTATATTTACAAATACTTATTAAAATTTTATATTTACTAATACTTATTAGCAATTTATATTTACTAATGCTTATAAAAATTTTATATTTACAAATACTTATTAACAATTTATATTTACTAATACTTATTAGCAATTTATATTTACTAATAATTATTAGCAATTTATATTTACAAATACTTATTAAAATTTTATATTTACTAATACTTATTAGCAATTTATATTTACTAATACTTATTAGCAATTTATATTTACTAATACTTATTAGCAATTTATATTTACTCATACTTATTAGCAATTTATATTTACAAATACTTATTAAAATTTTATATTTACTAATACTTATTAGCAATTTATATTTACTAATACTTATAAAAATTTTATATTTACAAATACTTATTTAAATTTTATATTTACTAATACTTATTAGCAATTTATATTTACTAATACTTATAAAAATTTTATATTTACAAATACTTATTAAAATTTTATATTTACTAATACTTATTAGCAATTTATATTTACTAATACTTATTAGCAATTTATATTTACAAATACTTATTAAAATTTTATATTTACTAATACTTATTAGCAATTTATATTTACTTATACTTATTAGCAATTTATATTTACTTATACTTATTAGCAATTTATATTTACTAATAATTATAAAAATTTTATATTTACAAATACTTATTAAAATTTTATATTTACTAATAATTATTAGCAATTTATATTTACTAATACTTATTAGCAATTTATATTTACTAATAATTATTAGCACTTTATATTTACTAATACTTATTAGCAATTTATATTTACAAATACTTATTAAAATTTTATATTTACTAATACTTATTAGCAATTTATATTTACTAATACTTATTAGCAATTTATATTTACTAATACTTATAAAAATTTTATATTTACAAATACTTATTAAAATTTTATATTTACTAATAATTATTAGCACTTTATATTTACTAATACTTATTAGCAATTTATATTTACAAATACTTATTAAAATTTTATATTTACAAATACTTATTAGCAATTTATATTTACTAATACTTATTAGCAATTTATATTTACTCATACTTATTAGCAATTTATATTTACAAATACTTATTAAAATTTTATATTTACTAATACTTATTAGCAATTTATATTTACTAATACTTATTAGCAATTTATATTTACTAATACTTATTAGCAATTTATATTTACTCATACTTATTAGCAATTTATATTTACAAATACTTATTAAAATTTTATATTTACTAATACTTATTAGCAATTTATATTTACTAATACTTATAAAAATTTTATATTTACAAATACTTATTAAAATTTTATATTTACTAATAATTATTAGCAATTTATATTTACTAATACTTATTAGCAATTTATATTTACAAATACTTATTAAAATTTTATATTTACTAATACTTATTAGCAATTTATATTTACTAATACTTATAAAAATTTTATATTTACAAATACTTATTAAAATTTTATATTTACTAATAATTATTAGCACTTTATATTTACTAATACTTATTAGCAATTTATATTTACAAATACTTATTAAAATTTTATATTTACTAATACTTATTAGCAATTTATATTTACTAATACTTATTAGCAATTTATATTTACTAATACTTATTAGCAATTTATATTTACTCATACTTATTAGCAATTTATATTTACAAATACTTATTAAAATTTTATATTTACTAATACTTATTAGCAATTTATATTTACTAATACTTATAAAAATTTTATATTTACAAATACTTATTAAATTTTATATTTACTAATAATTATTAGCAATTTATATTTACTAATACTTATAAAAATTTTATATTTACAAATACTTATTAAAATTTTATATTTACTAATAATTATTAGCAATTTATATTTACTAATACTTATTAGCAATTTATATTTACTAATACTTATTAAAATTTTATATTTACTAATACTTATTAGCAATTTATATTTACTAATACTTATTAGCAATTTATATTTACTAATACTTATTAGCAATTTATATTTACTCATACTTATTAGCAATGTATATTTACTAATACTTATAAAAATTTTATATTTACAAATACTTATTGAAATTTTATATTTACTAATAATTATTAGCACTTTATATTTACTAATACTTATTAGCAATTTATATTTACAAATACTTATTAAAATTTTATATTTACTAATACTTATTAGCAATTTATATTTACTAATACTTATTAGCAATTTATATTTACTAATACTTATTAGCAATTTATATTTACTCATACTTATTAGCACTTTATATTTACAAATACTTATTAAAATTTTATATTTACTAATACTTATTAGCAATTTATATTTACTAATACTTATAAAAATTTTATATTTACAAATACTTATTAAAATTTTATATTTACTAATACTTATTAGCAATTTATATTTACTAATACTTATTAGCAATTTATATTTACAAATACTTATTAGCAATTTATATTTACAAATACATATTAAAATTTTATATTTACTAATACTTATTAGCAATTTATATTTAAAAATACTTATTAGCAATTTATATTTACTTATACTTATTAGCAATTTATATTTACTAATAATTATTAGCAATTTATATTTACTAATACTTATAAAAAATTAATATTTACAAGTACTTATTAAAATTTTATATTTACTAATAATTATTAGCAATTTATATTTACTAATACTTATTAGCAATTTATATTTACTAATACTTATAAAAATTTTATATTTACAAGTACTTATTAAAATTTTATATTTACTAAAAAATTATTAGCAATTTATATTTACTAATACTTATTAGCAATTTATATTTACTAATACTTATTAGCAATTTATATTTACTAATACTTATTAGCAATTTATATTTACTCATACTTATTAGCAATTTATATTTACAAATACTTATTAAAATTTTATATTTACTAATACTTATTAGCAATTTATATTTACTAATGCTTATAAAAATTTTATATTTACAAATACTTATTAACAATTTATATTTACTAATACTTATTAGCAATTTATATTTACTAATAATTATTAGCAATTTATATTTACAAATACTTATTAAAATTTTATATTTACTAATACTTATTAGCAATTTATATTTACTAATACTTATTAGCAATTTATATTTACTCATACTTATTAGCAATTTATATTTACTCATACTTATTAGCAATTTATATTTACAAATACTTATTAAAATTTTATATTTACTAATACTTATTAGCAATTTATATTTACTAATACTTATAAAAATTTTATATTTACAAATACTTATTAAAATTTTATATTTACTAATACTTATTAGCAATTTATATTTACTAATACTTATAAAAATTTTATATTTACAAATACTTATTAAAATTTTATATTTACTAATACTTATTAGCAATTTATATTTACTAATACTTATTAGCAATTTATATTTACAAATACTTATTAAAATTTTATATTTACTAATACTTATTAGCAATTTATATTTACTTATACTTATTAGCAATTTATATTTACTTATACTTATTAGCAATTTATATTTACTAATAATTATAAAAATTTTATATTTACAAATACTTATTAAAATTTTATATTTACTAATAATTATTAGCAATTTATATTTACTAATACTTATTAGCAATTTATATTTACTAATAATTATTAGCAATTTATATTTACTAATACTTATTAGCAATTTATATTTACAAATACTTATTAAAATTTTATATTTACTAATACTTATTAGCAATTTATATTTACTAATACTTATTAGCAATTTATATTTACTAATACTTATTAGCAATTTATATTTAAAAATACTTATTAGCAATTTATATTTACAAATACTTATTAGCAATTTATATTTACAAATACTTATTAGCAATTTATATGTACTAATACTTATTAGCAATTTATATTTACTAATACTTATTAGCAATTTATATTTACAAATACTTATTAGCAATTTATATTTACAAATACTTATTAACAATTTATATTTACAAATACTTATTAGCAATTTATATTTACAAATACTTATTAGCAATTTATATGTACTAATACTTATTAGCAATTTATATTTACTAATACTTATTAGCAATTTATATTTACAAATACTTATTAGCAATTTATATTTACAAATACTTATTAGCAATTTATATTTACTAATACTTATTAGCAATTTATATTTACTAATACTTATTAGCAATTTATATTTACTAATACTTATTAGCAATTTATATTTACAAATACTTATTAGCAATTTATATTTACAAATACTTATTAGCAATTTATATTTACTAATACTTATTAGCAATTTATATTTACTAATACTTATTAGCAATTTATATTTACTAATACTTATTATCAATCTGTATTTATAAATACTAATAAGAAATGTATATTTATAAATACTTATTAGAAATGTATATTTACAAATACTAATTAGCAATCTATATTTACAAATAATTATAGGCAATCTATATTTACAAATAATTATAGGCAATCTATATTTACAAATAATTATAAGAAATGTATATTTATAAATACTTATTAGAAATGTATATTTACAAATACTAATTAGCAATCTATATTTACAAATAATTATAGGCAATCTATATTTACAAATAATTATAGGCAATCTATATTTACAAATAATTATAAGAAATGTATATTTATAAATATTTGTAAGAAATGTAAATTTACAAATACTTATTAAAAATGTATATTTACAAATACTTATTAAAAATGTATATTTACAAATACTTATTAAAAGGTATGTTTACAAATACTATTAGAAAGGCATATTTACAAATACTTGTTAGAAAGGTATATTTACAAATACGTATTAGAAATGTATATTTACAAGGCCATCCAGTCATTAAATACTGATACAAATAAATTAAAAAAAAAGGGCTAAGTGTAGATTCACTGTCTCAATTATGATAGCAGTTGAGAGGAACGAATTTAGCATGACACAATATCTGGCATCACCCACATGACAAAACACAGATTTTCAAATGGAATTAGTTTCATATTTTATCATTCATTTTTCTTAGGTTTTAACGCTTATTCAACCCAAAAGAAGACATATTGCGACTGGAACACAAATTGGAAATGCAATAGCGTTAAATTTATAGGTGTGTATGAGGGGGGGGGTCTAAATATAGAGTTGAGCAGCAAGATGTTTGTTCACATCATATTTAATAATTTTCTTCCTTTGAAGATTGTAATGTTGGGTATGGAGCAGCCAAACTAGCTGCCAACATTGTCAACTCAGAGCTCTTTTTAGTATCCTCGTTGTTTCCTTAAGTGTAATTGTCTGGATCTCTTTTGCACTTGGTTCACCAGGAATATTAGTTAGGTAGGACTTCAGGTTACATAAGCCCTGTGTTACCTATAATAACTGGTATGGTTGATATCTCTCTAAGATTCCAGTTTCTTTTCATATCATACATGAGACTTTGATATTTGGTCTGTTTCTCATTTTCAGCACTGTTCAAACCGCCATCATTAGGATTACTCACTTCAACCAAGGTTGCAACTCTCTCTAAGTTATTCCATATAACTATGTCAGGTTTCACAGCAGCATTTTTAAGGTAGGTGGCTGTAGGGATTACATGGTCGTAATGTATGGTATATGTCATTTCCAACTGCTCTTTCAGGTTAATGTTCCCAGGACTTGCTGCGACATTGGATGTTTAATTTTTTACAGATGGTCCAGAGTATGTACTTATATACTCCATCAGGTCTCATTGTGCAGCAGCCATCCCCTAAAAGAACCTTGCAACTTGATACTAGATGACTCACACTTTATGATTGCATGTTTTTATGATCAAGGAAACTGAGCAGGGAAAGGGTTCCTAAGGTAAGTGGTCTGGGGAAAGAAACAATCAGAATCGAAAATCTTCCAGCATTTAGCAACATCTATAATGAAGTGGTGGGATTTTGCTTTTAGTTAAACAAGTTAAACGTATTTTCGTTTAAGAGACACAAATACAATATGTTCATCAGACCACATTCCGTGGAAGTAGTTGTAAAACAAACACAGATATGCAATAAAGTGGTGATGTGACAGTGACTGGGGCTTGATAGACTATGTGAAACCTTCTAAGTCAGAGACTCTTTTTTATACCCTGTCCAAGAGGGACAAGCTAGAGGTTACTTTAATGGGAAGTAATATTGTTATTTGGAGATATTTCTATGCATTTCTTTGTGTGTGTGTGTGTGTGTGTGTGTGTGTTTTAAATACACATTTATTTTTTAGATATATAAATAATAAAAATTCCCAACTAGAAGTAACTAAAAGTTACTTCCCTTGCTTAAGTTACATTTTAAAAATAATAATGGAGTAATAATGAAATCGTGAAAGTACATGTTTTATGTAATAATGGTATAATGTTATTTATCACATGGCAATTAATAAATAACATTGTTTTAGTTAGAATTGACATAAAAATTAATAAATAACATTGTTTTAGTTAGAATTGACATAAAAATTAATAGATAAAATGGTTTTAGTAAGAATTGACATGAAAATTAATAGATAAAAATAGTTTTAGTTAAAATTGACATGAAAATTAATAAATAAAATTCGGTTTAGTTAGAATTGACATGAAAATTAATAGATAACATTGGTTTTTAATGGAAATTCAATTTGTATTTTTGTTCTTTCTCTTAACATGCACTATTTTTTGTAAGCAGTTAGTATAAATTGCTTTTGAAAAATATGATTAAGAGACAAGTTATTTTGAAAATGTGTTATTTGTTAATGATGCCATAATGTCATGCTAAATCCTTTTCTTTCAGCTGCTTTCATAATTAAGATAATGAATTTACATTTGGTCAAAAAAAACATTAAAAATGAGGTGTTGGATATTAAAAACTGAAATGAAAAAAAAAAGGAATTAAATAAAAGGAAATAAAAATAATAAAAATGATTGTCGACGACGACGATGATGAGGATGATGATGATGATGATGATGATGACGGTAACAACAACAATGAAAAATAATAAAATATTAATAATTACAATGAAAATAACAATATAAAAATAAAATATGAAATAATAGAATAGTAACAATAATAAAAATAACACTAGTAGTAATAATATAAACAATAATAAGAATAACAATAATAATAAAATAATAAATTAATAAATAAATAAAAAATAACCGTATTCATAATAATAATGTTAACAATGAAGTAGAAATAATAATAAAATAACAATGAGAATAAAAATAATGGTAATAGCAATAAAATTAAAGTAATAATACAAATAATAATAATGATAAAATAATAAAAAATAACAGTAATAACAATAAAATTAAAGTAATAATACAAATAATAATAATGATAAAATAATAAAAAAAATAACAGTAATAGTAATAAAATTAAAGTAATAATACAAATAATAATAATGATAAAATAATAAAAAAATAACAGTAATAACAATAAAATTAAAGTAATAATACAAATAATAATAATGATAAAATAATAAAAAAAATAACAGTAATAGTAATAAAATTAAAGTAATAATACAAATAATAATAATGATAAAATAATAAAAAATAACAGTAATAACAATAAAATTAAAGTAATAATACAAATAATAATAATAACAATAATAAAATATTAAAAATAACAATAAAAAAACAGTAATAGTAATAAAATTAAAGTAATAATACAAATAATAATAATGATAAAATAATAAAAAATAACAGCAATAGCAATAAAATTAAAGTAATAATACAAATAATAATAATAACAATAATAAAATATTAAAAATAACAATAAAAACAGTAATAGTAATAAAATTAAAGTAATAATACAAATAATAATAATAACAATAATAAAATATTAAAAATAATGGTAATAGCAATAAAATTAAAGTAATAATACAAATAATAATAATGATAAAATAATAAAAAAATAACAGTAATAACAATAAAATTAAAGTAATAATACAAATAATAATAATAACAATAAGAAAATATTCAAAATAATAAAAACAGTAACAGTAATAAAATTAAAATAATAATACAAATAATAACAATAATAAAAAATAATACAAATAATTGCATTAAAAACAACAGTAGAAATAAAAATAATAGTAACAGTAAAATGAATAAAATAATAATTAAACTGTGATTAATAAAAATTACAAATATAACAACTACAATAATAATAATAAAACTAATAATAATAATAATAATAATAATAATAATAATGAATACTCTACAAAATCAAAATGTAATTACAAGCTGAAAATGCAATTAATTTTTTATTTGATAAATCTGATAAGATATACTTTTGTTAGTAATTATAAAGTAATATTATAAATTAAGATATACTTCGTCATTTCTTGCTAACAAAAATATACCTTTTGTCAGTATTATATATTAACTATCTTAATTAACAGCTAAACAGATGTGACGTCATACCCCCTAGGGTGAATAAATCATTTCTAATTAGTCAATAAAATAACGCAGGAAGTTCAAATAGAAAACAAACTTCCCACAATAAAATAATCAAGAATAATAAACATTTCACCTTTTTATTTCAATTTTATTAATAAAAGAAAAGATTTTAATTTTTCTATATTCATCGACATTTCATGGAGTAAATAAAATCTATCTTACTCAATTTTTTTTGTTTAAGATAAAAAATAAACAAATAAAATTTCTAGTTCACGGACTAAATAAAATATTTCAATCTCATTAATCAATCTCTGAAGAAGAAATAATTAATTAATGATCCTCTTTCTCTTTGCTGTCATGTAGAATTTCTTTCCTGGCTTTACATTTTAGAAATATGTCAAATACTTACAAATAACATTATCTAGTTACATAAATTCGTACATAAGAAAAATCATTAAAATGAATAATTAAACAATAACAGGTTTTTTTCTGCCTATCTGTAACTAAAACTATGTCACACATTTCTCAAATATATCTCGCATTTTTATTTTCTTAATATTGAAAAGAATTGAATACTAACAAATACATGAATGCTCAACTTTCTTGGATAGTTTCTATTTTCTTACTTCTCCACGAGGCCAAAGTTAGACACAAGGTCGTTTTGTGGATTGAGATGAAAATTAAAATTGCCTCAGACTAAGAAGAATTTTTCCTTCAGTGATCAAGGACAGAACAGATGAAATGTAATATCTGAACAGCTATTACACTTTGATCATAGCCAAAGCTTTGCTACTCTCTATAAAATATATGAAAAATATATGAAAATTGTTCATCTGTTCCCAATCCAATGCAGACCTAAAAGATGTACCAGTTTTAAAGCACCATACCCTGATGATTATCTATAAGAAAATCAAAATGAAGATTTACATCATCGCGTCAAATAACTTTTATATATACACACACGTCATATTCGTGTTGACACACTGGTTTTCATAGAATCAACAAATTTAAATGATGTTAAGCCTCATCAGTACCAGATGGATGACCATTTGGAATAGCATGTGAATTCAATATTCCTAAGAAACTTACTCTCTTAGTGAAAGCTGGATGCACATCCAAGGTATATACCACATCAGTTATTACCAGTTAAAATACTATAAGTAAATGCGAACATGATGAAAACTTAAAGTCAATATAATAATTCAAAGTAAATATCTCATTTACTTTTATTTACATACTTTTATAATTGAACTAACAGTTCAGCCCAGCTTTGCTCGGGCCCTATGTACTGTTCATAACTTGCCCTACATGTGAATACACTTTATGTAAGATTTCAAATGTTTAGATCAAAATTTGTCTGAGTAATTTTGTAGAGACTGCAGAGGTCAATTTTTGTTTAGATCAAAATTTGTCTGAGTAATTTCGTAGAGACTGCGGAGGTCAATTTTTTTAACTTTGACCCCAATTTTGACTCCTTAACATTTATTTCTTTGGGCTCAAATAAAATTAAAAAGTTTGATCTATTTCCACATTTAAAATTTCAAGTGTTTAGATCAAAGATTGGCGGATAAGTTTGGTAGAGTTTTCAAAGGTCAAATCGTTTAATTTTGACCCCTTGACAGTCAAATTTCTGGCTGAAAACTGATTAAAAAGATTTTCCCAAATCTTAATATTCCTTATGTCAAATCTCGAGTCTCTAGACCGAAAATTGACAGAGTTATTTGGTGGGGAAATGCACTCATACACACACACACACACACACACATTTTCACTATAGATATATAAATTATAATTTTTTAGGTTTTGACCTCAACAAAATCTTATGGTCTTGTTGGTGACTTTGTTATTAAGGTGTAGCAATCGACACTCGTTACAAATACAGGCAGGAGCCACTTCTCATGACTTCAAGATTTTAAATCCATTTTATCCCTGGCTTGTCCAATCACAAGCCATCTCTCTATCACGTGACCGAGTATATAAAAGGTGAAATCTGACACTCGCAACACTCTTTCTTGCTGCTTTGCCCAGAAGCACACATCATCTGGGGCTTCGGCCCCAGGCAGAACGTCAGTAGTACAAACTAACATGGCAACCTTTCAAACTCTCATTTGTTTCCACGTGCGGTACCTTAACAAACTTTCTTTGTCATGCTAAAGAACACACACACACACACACACACACACACACACACACACACACACACACACACACACACACCTACTCTTTCTTACCACAAGACACTAACCATTTACCCTGTCTCTACTATCGGATGCACATTCCTACATGCATAAACACACTGAAGTCTTTGCCCTTTCTTTTTCTTTTATCCGCCTTCCTTTGTACTGATGGCTACTACTAACCACATGTAAACAGAACTGAACTATTCTCTCCTTCAACCAGCCAGCATGATATTAATTCTATCTCTACACAAGAACACTTCAATCTACTAAACTGTTTATCTCTTGTACTTTTCTAGTAACACTACTAACGAGGATGACAAATGAAGTTGTTTATTAATAGAGAATGAAACTCCATTTCGTTGTCCCTCATTTCTATAAAGGTATGAATTGCAAATAATATTTTCAATTAAATCAATCTGGGATAAATGTGATTAATATAGAATATATATATATATATATTAATGTTTTTACTTTAAACATAAGGTAGATGACTCTAATTATATTCTTCATTTTAAAATGAACTATACCTCTTATTCATTTTTATTTTAAATGGTTATTTAAAAAATGTTTCATATTATCAAAAGTTCAGCTTGGACAAAGTAATTTTTAAAAATAAACACTACTCATGATTATATTGAAAATAACACGGTACAACAATAACAAACAAGAATTGAGTACTCAAAAGTAGAATTTGATGTTATTTAAAAATCTGATAATTTCATATGTTTAATGTAAAGGCAAGAAATATTTTATAATGTAAGCAAATCACGAAATCCAAACATGCCCATCAAGTTATCGTTTATTCCGCCTTACATAGAAAAGCAATCCAACAAAAAAAAAAAAGAAAAAGAAGATTTAAATGATTTCTTGGTTGGGCAGACAATAAACATGGAACTTTTCAAAGCAGTCGAATTGAAATAAGGGCAATAACTCAAAGGCACAATATCTTTGCGTAGAATC
>NC_136513.1:4770000-4800000 GCF_053919585.1 Euprymna scolopes
TTTAAATAAAATATACATATACACCAATCTAAACTTAAAAAAAAGATTTTTTAATATTTGAACTTTTTATAAATTTTAAATAAATAATACTTAACCAATTTTAAATTTAAATAAAATATACATATACACCAATCTAAACTTAAAAAAAAGATTTTTTAATATTTGAACTTTTTATAAATTTTAAATAAATAATACTTAACCAATTTTAAATTTAAATAAAATATACATATACACCAATCTAAACTTAAAAAAAAGATTTTTTAATATTTGAACTTTTTATAAATTTTAAATAAATAATACTTAACCAATTTTAAATTTAAATAAAATATGCATATACACCAATCTAAACTTAAAAAAAAGATTTTTTAATATTTGAACTTTTTATAAATTTTAAATAAATAATACTTAACCAATTTTAAATTTAAATAAAATATACATATACACCAATCTAAACTTAAAAAAAAGATTTTTTAATATTTGAACTTTTTATAGATTTTAAATAAATAATACTTAACCAATTTTAAATTTAAATAAAATATACATATACACCAATCTAAACTTAAAAAAAAGATTTTTTAATATTTGAACTTTTTATAAATTTTAAATAAATAATACTTAACCAATTTTAAATTTCAATAAAATATACATATACACCAATCTAAACTTAAAAAAAAGATGTTTTAATATTTGAACTTTTTATAAATTTTAAATAAATAATACTTAACCAATTTTAAATTTAAATAAAATATACATATACACCAATCTAAACTTAAAAAAAAGATTTTTTTAATATTTGAACTTTTTATAAATTTTAAATAAATAATACTTAACCAATTTTAAATTTCAATAAAATATACATATACACCAATCTAAACTTAAAAAAAAGATTTTTTAATATTTGAACTTTTTATAAATTTTAAATAAATAATACTTAACCAATTTTAAAATTAAATAAAATATACATATACACCAATCTAAACTTAAAAAAAAGATTTTTTAATATTTGAACTTTTTATAAATTTTAAATAAATAATACTTAACCAATTTTAAATTTAAATAAAATATACATATACACCAATCTAAACTTAAAAAAAAGATTTTTTAATATTTGAACTTTTTATAAATTTTAAATAAATAATACTTAACCAATTTTAAATTTAAATAAAATATGCATATACACCAATCTAAACTTAAAAAAAAGATTTTTTAATATTTGAACTTTTTATAAATTTTAAATAAATAATACTTAACCGATTTTAAATTTAAATAAAATATACATATACACCAATCTAAACTTAAAAAAAAGATTTTTTAATATTTGAACTTTTTATAAATTTTAAATAAATAATACTTAACCAATTTTAAATTTAAATAAAATATACATATACACCAATCTAAACTTAAAAAAAAGATTTTTTAATATTTGAACTTTTTATAAATTTTAAATAAATAATACTTAACCAATTTTAAATTTAAATAAAATATACATATACACAAATCTAAACTTAAAAAAAAGATTTTTTAATATTTGAACTTTTTATAGATTTTAAATAAATAATACTTAACCAATTTTAAATTTAAATAAAATATACATATACACCAATCTAAACTTAAAAAAAAGATTTTTTAATATTTGAACTTTTTATAAATTTTAAATAAATAATACTTAACCAATTTTAAATTTCAATAAAATATACATATACACCAATATAAACTTAAAAAAAAGATTTTTTAATATTTGAACTTTTTATAAATTTTAAATAAATAATACTTAACCAATTTTAAATTTAAATAAAATATACATATACACCAATCTAAACTTAAAAAAAAGATTTTTTAATATTTGAACTTTTTATAAATTTTAAATAAATAATACTTAACCAATTTTAAATTTCAATAAAATATACATATACACCAATCTAAACTTAAAAAAAAGATGTTTTAATATTTGAACTTTTTATAAATTTTAAATAAATAATACTTAACCAATTTTAAATTTAAATAAAATATACATATACACCAATCTAAACTTAAAAAAAGATTTTTTTAATATTTGAACTTTTTATAAATTTTAAATAAATAATACTTAACCAATTTTAAATTTCAATAAAATATACATATACACCAATCTAAACTTAAAAAAAAGATTTTTTAATATTTGAACTTTTTATAAATTTTAAATAAATAATACTTAACCAATTTTAAAATTAAATAAAATATACATATACACCAATCTAAACTTAAAAAAAAGATTTTTTAATATTTGAACTTTTTATAAATTTTAAATAAATAATACTTAACCAATTTTAAATTTAAATAAAATATACATATACACCAATCTAAACTTAAAAAAAAGATTTTTTAATATTTGAACTTTTTATAAATTTTAAATAAATAATACTTAACCAATTTTAAATTTAAATAAAATATGCATATACACCAATCTAAACTTAAAAAAAAGATTTTTTAATATTTGAACTTTTTATAAATTTTAAATAAATAATACTTAACCGATTTTAAATTTAAATAAAATATACATATACACCAATCTAAACTTAAAAAAAAGATTTTTTAATATTTGAACTTTTTATAAATTTTAAATAAATAATACTTAACCAATTTTAAATTTAAATAAAATATACATATACACCAATCTAAACTTAAAAAAAAGATTTTTTAATATTTGAACTTTTTATAAATTTTAAATAAATAATACTTAACCAATTTTAAATTTCAATAAAATATACATATACACCAATCTAAACTTAAAAAAAAGATTTTTTAATATTTGAACTTTTTATAAATTTTAAATAAATAATACTTAACCAATTTTAAATTTCAATAAAATATACATATACACCAATCTAAACTTAAAAAAAAGATTTTTTAATATTTGAACTTTTTATAAATTTTAAATAAATAATACTTAACCAATTTTAAATTTCAATAAAATATACATATACACCAATCTAAACTTAAAAAAAAGATTTTTTAATATTTGAACTTTTTATAAATTTTAAATAAATAATACTTAACCAATTTTAAATTTAAATAAAATATACATATACACCAATCTAAACTTAAAAAAAAGATTTTTTAATATTTGAACTTTTTATAAAATTTAAATAAATAATACTTAACCAATTTTAAATTTAAATAAAATATACATATACACCAATCTAAACTTAAAAAAAAGATTTTTTAATATTTGAACTTTTTATAAATTTTAAATAAATAATACTTAACCAATTTTAAATTTCAATAAAATATACATATACACCAATCTAAACTTAAAAAAAGCAAAAAAAAGGTGCAAGTAAAGTTTACATTTTAGAGAAAATCTAAATTTTGAAAGTTGAAAAATAATTAAAGAGGAAATATCTTAAAGTCTTCCTCATTCTCTAGTTGAAATTTTAAAAAAACAAAACCTAGGTGCTTATACAGTATAGAGCATAGGTGAAAATCACATTCCAAATAGAAACTGTTTTATATACTTACACATCATATAAAAATAAGTAACCTCATCAAAAATTAGGAAAAATTATAGATTTGAATCTTAATTTAACAAATCAGTTTTAGTGTTTTGTTGAGTCATCATTCATTATTACTTCCTTAAATGATGAACTGACTTATCTCTACAATTATCACGAATGTAAATGCAATTTTCACCTCTGCCTCATATTGTATAAGCACTAAAGTTTATGAGATATTGCTGAAGTACAGACTAAGTAAAATAGAGTGTTTAAAATTTGGAAACTAAATTTTACAATTGATTCATGAATTTGGATTCTCCAAAATAGATTCTACTCAAAGAAAATGGTTCTTTTATATCATTAACCATTTTAGTGCTTTTTTTTTAAACTCAAACGAAATATGTCAGTTCAAAATAATATAACAGACAAACTTATGGATATGCTTATGTATCAGTGAAAAAACTTAGTGTACACCAAAAATTACGGAAAGTTAATTCAGTAGAACTTTAATAAAAATTAAAATAATTTACTTTACAGAGTTCACAAACTTCAAACAGCATTTGCGTCAATGCAATCTTTTTGTATAAGATTATCTTTTATCTTCTTTAATCTAAAAAAAAAAAACAATACGCTGGCTGGTCATTCAGACTTTGTAGATGTATATTTTTTTTTTTTTACAAGAGAGTCGTTACTTATCAAGGTCTAAAGGGCTCACAAGGATAAAGGTTAATGAGTGTACAAAGGTATTGGGATACTAGTAGTGGAAAGTGGGTAGAATTTGATTATTTAAGAGGATGACTCAACAAGAATTTATTTACATTGGACTTGAAGACTATATCATATCTATATTATAGTTGGTTGGAAAGCAGGCCAGCGGAACAGAGTTCCACTGGTGGGTAGTTCTAGGAAAGAAGCTTTGTTCATGGAATTTGCGCTTTGGTTTAAGCATAGATAGGGAGTAAGGAAAATTGTTGATAGTTGTTGTAGCTAGACGAGTCTTTCTTTGTGAAGGTTTGGCAAGGTGGGATCATAGATTCAAGCTCAGGCAAGCACTTACCATAAGAATAACAATAGAGCAAGAACGCAACGTCTCTTCTGTGGGAAAGAGGTTGCAAGAAAGAGAAATGTTTTGAAGCCATTTTGAACTCTTAAGGCAGAATAATAAATTAATAAATTAATTAAATTTCTTTTTGAAATTCTTGTAATTTAAATAAAAGTTGACAGCACCCTTTTACATGGAAGTTAAGAGATAATTTGTGCTACCACTTAACTGTTTCCTCAGCTTTCAAACATTCGATTTGCTGTCCTTCTTAATGCAGCTATTTCCCTTATATGCAACTTATATTTTTAAACCACAATTTTACTCATTTATTTTCCAAAATTTTTGGTGCACACTAATATTTTTCACTAATATATAAGTATGTTCATAAGGTTTCCTGTTATTTTATTTTTACCTGACATATTTAGCTTAAGTCTCAAGAAAAATAAGCATGACTATTTTAATAGTATTAGAAAAATGAAACATTATAAAAAGAATAATTTTTTAAAAGGTGTTGTCATTTGTTTGAAATCAATATTTATTTTTTTATACCCAAAGTAATCAATAGATTGGTGTAAATATATTTTTCAATAATTCATTTTACTTTGCTTTATAAATATTTAGTATTATTTCTATTATTTGTTAATCGTATGATATTTTACTTATTTAGTATTTAAATATCCATTTGGTTCGTTGCCTATGAATGTTTGCATAATTAGTTCAAACAACATAATTCATTGCTAATTAATGATTTTTTTTTGTTTTTGTTTTGTTCCTATTTATATATCTTCAAAAATCGACTATATATGCTGGAAAAAATTGAATTCAAATGGATAAAATAAAGCGATATATTGGTGTAAATACATTTTAATAATTCATTTGATTGTGTAGTATATATTTATTGTTATTTCTTATAGTCGTTTATAGTAAAATATGTATTTTATTTATTATCTCATTTCTATGTTCCAAGCAGCTCCGAAATCAATTAGAAATGCTGGAAAAGATTTTATTTGTTTAAAGTTAAAATAAACGTAAGAATACAGAAAGAATAAAAGACATTTAGAAACAAAAAGGAAAAAAACAAAATAGTTTAATAGAGTGTGAATGTGAAGATAGCCTGAGCAGCAGTTGACTGGTCGAATGTGATTAATAAATCAATGTTTGAAAAAACACAAAAACAAGTGAGCAGTAGCAGACATGATGAGGTGACCATGCAGTGCTGCGGCTGGCAGACTTTAAAAAAAAAGAACATTTCAAGAAAAAAAAACATGAAGAAAGAAAAGAGGAGAAATCGAAAGAGACGGACTCACTTTTTTCCCTGATAATGTAAGACTCTTCTTTTCACTTTTAATCTCATCATTTGTTTCGACCGAATCTGTCTTGGCAAGGATGAACTCAGGATGGGCATCTGTTTCTGTTTGGCTTGGCACTTCTGTTTCAAAAGAATCATAGAAGATAAAAAAGGGATTTCAGATTGGATGGCCCAAGAGGTGTCTGTTCAATATAAGCATTTGGCAACAAAAATGTTATGCCAAACTTAAGCATAATAGACCAAGAAAAAAATTATTTCAAATTTAACCATGACAGACTAAGATAACTGTTATTTGGAATGTAAGCATTATACATGAACAAAAATGCTATTTCAAATTTAAGTGTGCCACACTGAGATTTGTAGAGATGACTGGACTCTTCTAAAATGTGTCCATTCAATCTTTGTGCTTATGAACAAGAATGCTGTTTCCATCTTAAAAGTGAGAGACAGATAAAAACTTAAGCATGACAGACCGATGAAAACACTATTTCAAACTTATACATGGCAGATTGATGAAAGTTTTGTTTCAAACTTATGCCTGATATGCCAACAAAATTGCTATTTTAAACTTAGGCCTGGCATATCGATGAAAATACTAATTTATATTAAAATGTGATAGACGAAAATGCTATTTCAAACTGAAGCATTAAATACCACCAGTTGGATAGAGACATCATAGAGATCCAAAGTTGCATCAAAAAAAAATTCAGACAAAATAAATCAATAAAGAATTTCACTAATCTGTGAAAAATTAACTATAATCTGTAAGGACCCGTGGTGTAGTGGATAAACTACTTGGTAAATTTCAGTTGTAAGTTACTCTCTTCTGGAGATTGAAGGTTCAATCTTCAGTGTATGTGACACTCACAATATAATTGCAGATTACTCAGGAATTCTACCCAGTCATGGCTGACTAAACAAGAGCATGCTACCCCCACCCATGGATTATATAAAGTTTCATTCGAAATTCTGTGTAAATTCCTGAGTTTGTCAAAAAGATTCTTGAGTTCAACAAGATACATGTGAAGAAGGTCAAACTGAGATGTAAAAATGACACTAAAGATGAGAGCAGTAGTGTGAGGAGTTCAAATAATACAAATAATTTCTAAACTAAAAACATTAAAACAATTTTCTTCTCAGATTGTTGGTTACATTGATGAAGAAAGGTAATGGCGCTTTTAACTTGAAATATATATTTTGAAAGCCAAATTTCACAGTGTATAACTACAAATGCAGGTTTTGAAAAAGTGAAAAATCCTTACAAATTTTATCTTGTGGTAAATGAAAATTCATGGTAATGGAATCAATATTTATCAAATAAATCCAGCCTAAACATTTTTTTAAAAATCCCATTACTTCTCCAAAATATATACTAAAATTACAAAGATGTGCAACATTGTGTTATGCAAAATTCATTTCAACAGCTAACACATTGAATCATCTTAATATGATGCATATGACATTTGAGATCATGGTTGATTTTTTGGGGGGGAATTAATAATCGTACAAAACCAATCAGATTTTGACTATGTAAAAAGAAATGGAAGCACAATATAATAACAGAACAAAAATTTTAATTCACTAAAGTTTTTAACTTGAATTTCTTTTGTAAAAGTCAACTTAATACCCTATATTTAGCCCACCATATCAGTGGTGGTTCTTTTTCTTTAAGAAAGGACTTTTTATACAGTATCCCCTTGCTATTCACAGGGGTTATATTCTTGACTCCATGAACAGCGAAAAATCATGAATATTTGATGCAGTCTTAAAATGTCTATGTATACATATATATGATTGTTGAGCTGGATTAAATCCGACGATATGAAATAAAATGGAGGTGGAAGGACCTGAATACTCAACGTTTCACCCAATTTATGCGGGCTTCTTCAAGAGGGATGGTCATCATTGAATGACCATCCCTCTTGAAGAAGCCTGCATAAATCAGACGAAACGTTGAGTATTCAGGTCCTTCCACCTCCATTTTATTTCATATATGAGATATATACAGTACTAAGTCCTTCACAAACACTTTCTAAAAACACTCTTACTCATTAATCTAGTAATAATGTATTAATATTGCCTACAGCCCTATTTTCAGCCAAAATTACTATCAATAAATTCCCCACTCCCTATCATTGCCTAAGCCTAAACATGGATCCATGAACAGAGCTTCTTCCCTGGAACTGCTCGCCTGTGGAACTCTGTTCTGCTGATCTGCTTTCCAGCTTACTACAATATCATTATCTTCAAGTCCAACGTAATATATATGTATAAGAAGACACAATACTGTGCAAATTAGGTTGAGAAACACTAACATTAAAAAATAAATCGACTGTCATTGAAAATAATAACCTAACTTGAAATAACCTGGCAAAAATATATAGAAAGTATAAGAGGAATAATTGTCCTGATTGTTGTGCCAATCCAAAGTTGAGAAGGGATAGTTGAGTGACAGAATCTTTGTTTTTGAGGTATTGATCATTATGTGAGATGGTGATAGAGGGGTGGAAGTCTACACAAGAAAAAAATGATTTTATTGTGAGAGATGGTGTTTTCAAATATAGCAAATGGGGAAAAAGGGAGTTATTTTGGAGGGGAGGTTTTCATGAGTTCTAAATTCAAATGAGATGTTTTGGAGTGTTCTCATCTATAATAAAAGAAACAAACAAATTGTTACTCCTAGAGTCATGATTTATATATTCAAACTCCCTCTCCCAAATGTAATGTGTCCAAGCCTGTTTGGGAATCATATGTTTTAGCATTTTCTTCCCTTAAAATATAGTTGAACATTCTAAGCAAAACAGCGTGTAAGGTGGCCATGTTTTTGTTTTTTCTTTTATATAACTATTACGATTCAAGGATGAGTATCCACCAAACTCGCCCCACCTTTAAATTCTTTTTTTTCAATAAGTGATTTACAAAAACTTTAGAGAGAAAAGAATTGCTTTACGGCAAATTTTGAGTTATATTATGTAATAAACTTTAACCAGAACAGTGCATGTTTACAAGCATCAATAACATGTATGTGCGGAGTAAACTCTTAAACTAATGATTTTATTATGATGAATTATGGGATAAATAATCTATGCAACATGATGAGTAAAGTGAGCACATTATAATTTTGTTTTGCTTTCAACTTTAACATTAAGGAGAGCAATGCCCCCAAATCACATCCTACCCCACCAAGAAAAAATTAAATTTTTAGACATTAATTACATCCATCCAAAGATGGATATTTTGTGAGTTATTCAGAAATTAAAGAATTAATTAAAAAAACAAAAAAACTAACATATATTTATGCTATTCAAAATAAAAAAAAAAGTCAAAACAAAAATTATGATTAAAAAATTCCTGGGTAACGCGAGGTATGTATAAATAATAAAATAAATTTATTGAATAAATGTAGAAAATTTAATTATTTTTTTTTAATTTGTGATTAGAAAAAACTAAATATTGGGTTGCTTAGATCAAATATTCCTAACCAGTTTGCATATGGCCCCCTAATATCCACAAAAGCTCTCTGGAGAACCATGAAAAGAAAACCTAGATTGGAAAAACTAAAGTATATTATTAATACACTAATTTGATAACTCACATTAATTTTTTTATTATTAAAAACATGAAAAAGATATGAAACATACCAGTAGCATCTTCCTCTCCATCCACGACAGAGACTAAGTTTGGATCTTCGGCCACTTCACTATCTTCATTCAACGCCTGTTCCTGACCCTTCATGAACAGCTCCAGTTGGGCTAAAAACACACAAAAGAAACAAAATTTGAATTTTGATAACAGTTATTACTGAAGAAAGGGACAAATTAAGTAAGAGAGAAAGAAAATTATTTCATGCTATTTTGTTTTATCAACTAAAATTATTCAAGTAATAATATTATCAAATCGGTAAATTGTCATTAAAAATTGTGATTTTATTTCTTTCATCTTTTCATAGGATGTTTTGCACATTTTTCGTAGTCTTTAAATTTATATGAATACTGACTTTTTTAGAATTTTTAAGATGAGGATTGATAATTGTATTATTTGGATTATTCGGAATTTGAAAGCAACATATATATTCCCAACTAACTCAACAAACAACAAAATCCCACCCCTTCACTGTTGAAGATACCGTGTGCGATCTGGGAGTAACGTTGGATTCTGATGGTACATTCACCTCCCAGATCGACAAAGTTTGTTCAACTTCACGGAGCCTTTCCAGTTGGATTCTACGCACTTTCAAAACGAGACAAAAAAACCTAATGCTGACACTCTGGAAGTCGCTGGTGTTGCCGCACGTTGATTACTGTTGTCAGCTGTGGACTCCAGACAGAAAAGGTCATATTCAAGCATTAGAGGCCATCCAGAAGTCGTTTCTAAGAAAGATAACTGGTTATAGTCAATTGAATTATTGGCAACTGCTGGATACGTTGAATATCAAATCGATTCAACGCAGGCAAGAAAGATATTCAATCATCTATACCTAGCGTATGATGGAGAACCAGGTGCCCAACACTGGTATACAGCACCATATCTCAAAACGTGGCAGAAGGTGTGTGGTACCGCCCCTAACCAGTGCCAGGGACAACTGGATCCGACGGCTCAGGGAATTGAGTTTAAATTCCCGGGGTCCTACGCTCTTCAATTGCCTACCACGTAACATCAGAGAGATCACGAACTGCAAAACAGAATCGTTCAAGTCGGCGCTGGATACCTGGCTGAAGTCTGTACCAGACGAACCTCAGATCCCCGGTTATACTGCTATGAGACGCAGTGAATCCAATAGCTTACGCCACATGCTTGCCTGTATAAAGAGGGACAGCGAAACGGTGCAGCGGTCTATTGATTCGCCGCCGCCTATACCGTCCCAACTGGAGGCCGCTTGCTGCAGTGACCTTGGAGGGCTCTGACCGCCGAAAGACATCACACAAATCACACAAAAAAAAAAAAAAAGTTCTGAGATGTCAGAAAGCTTTCTACTCTAATAGCTTTTTTTCTTGGGCTGCTAGACTTAAAATTTCCCTCTTTGTTTACTCCTTCCCTGGCTTTACTAATCTTCAGGAGTTTAAATGTACTGTGAACAGACATCTTGCTGCTCAACTCCTTACAGTCTCCTGTTAGACATGATTCCAAATAATAGTTCCTTACACCCAAGTGCCAGTATGTCTTGTTTGGGGTGAAAAAGAGTAAAAAAAATGCTTTGCAACATCATTTACATGTGTAACATGGCTGCTACATCACAAATGGACAAACAAATAAAACAGAAATAAGTAAAAATTTAGGTCGACATCTTTTTTTAAAAAAGTTTTTATTAACATTACTTTTGGCACCACTTAAAAAATTTCTTGCTACCATATGTCCATTTTTGCCCGGCTCGTGTTTCTCCTCCTTCCGACCACACGCCGGTCATAGCTGACCCATTCTCATCTTCGCTATTTACACGTCTATTTTCATTGATGCTGACTTTTTTTTTCTCTTTTTTTTCTCCTTTTTCTCCTCAATGCCAACTTGTGCACATTTCCTCATTTTCACATTCTTTTTTCGGCTACTGCTGCTAATATCTTTGCAAGCTCCTACTGATATTTTCCAACGCTCTCACGCGTGTTCTGTTACACATGGACGTTTGGTCAAATGAATAAAGATGTTAATGGTTAACCATTATTTCTAAGTGACAGTCCTATAGAGGTTGAGAGTTCAATCCTTACTACACATGAAAATATCTAAGAATAACATAAATTAACAGTTTAATCTGATCATTTCACATAAAGACTTTGATATTTAAAAATAATGCATCTGACGAAGATCAGCAGTTACATCAGCTGAAACATGAATATATGGATCGCAAACATTACAAAAGAATGGCAGTATTATCTGTCTGTGTTTTTGTTTTGATGAACAGTTTGTCAGCGGGGCTCATGACGATGTCTACCATATCCACAGTTAAATTTATCTTCAACAAATATTTAGACAGTATATAAATGAAATATTTCCTTCTTTTTACATGGTTTGCTGCACTTTTTTTATTTATAAAATTTATATCCCTATCTTCAAAAAGATATACACCTGGAGCATGTTCAACAGCAGACAGTCAAGGAAGTGACAGGGTTCTTCATGCTTACTTATAAAGGACAGTTGCAAAGTGTTCTCACTTGAGCAGTAAAGAATGCAAGGGGAGCTAATTCTGACATAAAGCATCATTAATGAGAATATAAATTTACCTTTTAGAGGAGCTTTTCACCTCAACACTTAGTCGCTGGGTATTTAGTGGTAATCTATAGAAGATTTAGTATCACCGTTTTCATCTCAACAAAAGAAAGGCAGCATTTTGCGTCTTTGCTTCTTCTCTCTGGAACAGTTTGTCAGAAGAAATTGTGCTGACAGCTATCATATCCAGGTTTTAAATCACATTCAACAAACATTGCGATTGATGCAATATCTTCTGTCTTTTTATATAGCTTGCAGCAGTTTGTTATTTGCGAGTGGAGGGGGGGGGGGAGCAATGAACTGATTAATTTAAAATAACAACCAAAATGAGAATAGTCATCCAACAAAATTGCATTTTTTTCGTTTTATTTTACTATCATCAGTTTTGGTCTTTTCAATGCACTTTATAAATCACGGATCGTTTCATATGAGGAATCAGGTTAAAGAACGGGTGACATGTCACAACAAGTGCATTTATTTCAAGCAAGGGATGAAGAGGGTCACTTACTTTTCTCTACTTCCTGCTTCAGTCTTTTGTTTTTGATAAGAATCTTTCTTTTTAGATCTTTTGGGGATGGTAATGGCACACCAGGCTCCAACTGGAATAAAAACAAACATCAATTAAATACACGTAAAAATATTCAAAAGAAAGTGTATGTATATCTAATTTAGAAAGTTCACAATGTGTGTGTTTGTGTCTCCATTTATTTTTTTATGCATCTCCTCCAAGATACAACAGCACAGAGCAGGGCAAGACAGGTCAAACGATTTCATTTTTGGTGGACCATTCTTTAGCTGGTAAAAATAACTGCTAAAGTTGTCAAAATTGAAAAAAATTGGAACTTGGCAGGCATAAGTCAACTGAAAGTGTTATTGTACACATGCAAAAATATATATACACATTTATATGTTAAAGTTGGTTCTTTTTTACTTATTTCTTATCCATCTGATGATAGCTCAAATGGTAGAGATTAAGTCTGGATTGCTAAATGTTTTGGCATTCAAATCACTTTTTTGTTTTTACTTTTGAAATCACTACTATATATTGGCTACAATATAATAAACAATATAGAATTGGCTCTATAATGATAGATATGAAATCTGTATGAATTAAAATATCATCGTTAAGTATATTTTATCACAGGCAGCACTGGACATCTTGCTAGTAACCTCGGTAGTATATAAAGTCACAATATCCACCAAAGAGTACCCAAATTTCAATAAATTTTACACTGACATGGCTAGTAATACTTTCAATGAAAATATTCACTGATTTTATAATTTCTTCTTCGAATCTCCTATATATCAAGTTTCAAGTTTGTAGACCTAAAATAGACAGAGTAGTTTGGTAGAAACCGCTTTGCACAAACACAAGGTCACTTCTCTTTCTCTCTCTCTCTCTCTCTCTATATATATATATACATATATATATATATATATATATATATATATATATGTATATATATATATATATATATATGCATGCATGTATGTGTGTGTGTGTGTATTTATTCATTAAAAAATGTTTGATGATTAAAATAAGATATAATTTGGAAAAAATTTAACATACAAACATACCAAAACTGTTTCTTTAATCACAAGTTAACAACATAAAATGGTTAACCAAAGAATACATTTACAAATAAAAGATATCATGAAATTATGAAAACAAAAGTAATGTTCCTTACTTCAGAGCTATCAAGTTTCCTTTTAAGTAATAAATCTCCTAAAATATCTTCACAGTATCTCGCCATTTTATATTGTTGAGGTTTGCTGAAATAACAACAAAATAGAAAAATATTGAATGATTAAAAAGAAAAATCAGTAATATTTTTTTAAAAGCAGAGGCATGTAAAATGGAAACAAAAAATAAACAAAATCAGTTTAAAGATAAAAATATACGAAATTATAACAATAACAAAATGAAAAATATAAAGTAAAAGTTTACTAAAAATAAGTTTAATTGAAATTTAAAATTAATGAAATGAAAATCACATAAAAAGTTAGTAAGATTGACACAGTAAAATGCTCAGATTTTGAATGGTTGTCTTTTTATTTTTTGTTTGTTTCATATGCAGCATTTCATGTTTTGCAGTTGCAGAATAAAATTATGCATATGGAGTGCAATGTGCAGTATTGTGCAAAATAGTAAGAAGAACAACACAATGAAAATTTAAATCTGCATAAGACATTATGAATCTGAACAGTATAAGGAGATGTGTACAGAAATGGAGACCTCAAGGGTTTGACCGTATTCAAAGAATGGGCATGTATTATAGTGACAAGGTATTAATATCATAGTATCATTATTCTTTAAACTAATTAAATTTAAAAAATATATTTTTAATCATCTGCATCATAATTCAGGCCATAAACGGTTAAATGGGTGAACATTTTAGAAGGTATTTACATGCAATCGTTTTATAAATTAAAACAACGTTTTCTTAATATAATTAGTTTTTTTTTAATAACTTGATGGTAAACGATATGGTATTAATTCAATTTAGTTTTGAAATTCTATTTTTTTTTAATATAAAAAAGTAAGTTGATATATGTTATGCACAGCATAAAAAATAACACTGGGTTATTTCCCCTGCACAATGAGAGTTATTTACCCTTGGAGAAAAAGTTAAAGCTTTTAGACATTTGGAAATTTAAAAGGATTTTAAAAATATTTAAACTGTCAAATAGAAGTCAGTTAAAGCGTGGCATTCGTTAAAAAGACGGTCTTGGTTAAAGTCGCATTTAAATTTTTAGTAAGTTTTCATTTTATTAAGAGGTGAAAGTTTTGAAAGCTATTTACATCAAATCATTTCATGAATAATGATTAAAACGACATCATTTTAATGTAATTGTTACGTTGTTTTTAACAATATGGTTCAATTAACAAATTTAATGATAAAACGATATTGTAATAATTCAATTCAGTTTTAAAATCTATTTTTAACAATATGAGAAAGTAACTTACAAAAAAACTCATGATTAAAAAAATAAAACAAAAATAAAAGTAAAAAAAAACTCCAGGCAACGTTGGGTATGTGCAACTAGTTTTTTCATTGTATTTTTGTTTTGTTTTTTTGTTTTTTTTTTTTGTTTCTGTTATTTTTTTTCTCGTTGGCGGCGACCATTAGTCTTCACTGGAGTTTACCCTCCCCAAGGTTCTAGTCCTCTTTTCATTCAGCCAACGTAGGTCTGGGTAGTGCTTTCTCTCCTCGGTTATTCCATCTTTCTTGACTCTCCTCACTTATTTGGTGTGGTGCCCGTTTATGATCACACACACACAAAAATTCTTCTCCTTCTTCTTTTTTTTTTTTTTTTTTTTATTATTATTATTATTATTATTATTATTATTATTATTATAATAATAATAATAATAATAATAATAATAATAATAATCTCATTATTATTATGAGTTAAAAATAAAACCAAGACATTTGCCAGCCTATATTTTTTTATTAAATCAAGAAATCTGCAAAAAAAATCTAAAAATAAAACTACAATGTCTGATGAGAACCTTCAATGATTGAGACATTCAAAAATAAATGAAATAAAAATTAAACAAATAAAATCCATGAGTCAAAAATGAAATCAACAGATTTAATAATGTCACACCATATTTTTTTTTAATGAATTACTGAACAAAAAAACTGGAGAAGTTTGAGAAATGTAAAGAAAATATTTGCAATGTCAACTTACCTACAATGATTTTCAAATGAGAGAATAACTGGATAATCAGATGTTATGAATGCAGTTTCTTTGATTGCATAAATGACATCCTGGAAAAAATGATGAAGAAATTTTCAACATTAGAATGAATGTTTGGTAGAATCAAACCAAAAAGTATCTACTTTCTTCTATGATGTAGAGTTATCTGGTCAAATTTTACAATTTACACTCATAACAGTATTGTATCTGATACATTCATATTTGATTCTCTCTAACCATTTTGTCTTTTTTCCCTTTCCATCACATTTTCTATGAAATAAAATCGCCTTTGGTTTAAGATTATTTGTGAAAAAAAAATCTATATATATTCCGGTTAGGAAGATTGTTATAATGGCAACAATAATCTTAAATAATGAATCAAATAATGTAAAAGAGATAAATCTATACAGCTTAAAATATTATCTCCCTTAAATTATTTGATTTTTGGGTACTTGTACAGTTTAGTCAAGACATTAAAAAATGAAAATATCGGAAAAAGGGTATATTTCACATATTCGTTATGAAACGAACTTCTCCGAAAAAAAATTTCACTTAATTTCATCAAGTAGTTTTTTTTTTTTTACAGCGAAAAAAAATTGTTATGATATCGAGCAAAAGGTTCGATTTTTAGGAAGAAAATCTAGTTATTAAAGATGGGGAGGGAGTATCGGCACTTTACATTGAGTTATCTCCCTGTGGCGTGTTGTTCAACTTCAGCAAATTTCACAATGGCTGACTTCAACGCGCTCTCATAAGAACGTGTTTTTCCGCTGTAAAAAAAAAAACTACTCAATCAAATCAAATTAAATTTTTTTCGGAGATCTTCATTCCATAACAGATACGTACAATATAACCTTTTTTCGATATTTTAATTTTTAATGTCTTGACTAAATTGTACAAGTGCCGATTTTTGTATTGAGCATTTTTCAGCATCTCTTCTTCATGTCTATATTAGTAGCATTTTCTTACCATGTTTCTGTGGGGTTTTATTCATATCATGGATAAGTACATCATACAGATTTTTCTTTACTTTTGTTTTTTATAGGGAGGATTTTGGATAAGCACAATATAAATGTGTGTGTGTGTGTGTGTGTGTGTGTGTGTGTGTGTGTGTGTGTGTGTGTGTGTGTGTGTGTGTGTGTGTGTGTGTGTGTGTGTGTGTGTGTGTGTGTGTGTGTGTGTGTGTGTGTGTGTGTGTGTGTGTGTGTGTGTGTGTGTGTGTGTGTGTGTGTGTGTGTGTGTGTGTGTGTGTGTGTGTGTGTGTGTGTGTGTGTGTGTGTGTGTGTGTGTGTGTGTGTGTGTGTGTGTGTGTGTGTGTGTGTGTGTGTGTGTGTGTGTGTGTGTGTGTGTGAAAAAAATCACTCTAACCAAGGCATGTAGCCACTTGATGTAAGATGCTAACAAGAACAAAAAATTATTGCAAAGATGGGAGATGCCTATTGGCCTTAGTCTTGAAAAGGCTAACGCTATAGGTAGGAGGAAAGATGTAAGTCAGCAATTTGTATTATAATGACATCAAAATACTGAATTAGTGAAAATCACTTGACTAATGAGTCTAAAGAGTTGGAACCAAAGAATCAGGAAATAGATCACTCAAACAATTCTGAGAACACAATTCACAATAGTATTTATAGAAAAGACTGAGATTTGCAATATAACATCTGTGTGAAGGGAGGGTGCAGAGAAGAAAAAGAGACACAAATACGTTTCTGCATGTTATCAAGAACTCTCAAATCAGATAGAAAATCCACCAGTCCAAATATGACAAGTGTATTGAAAATGGAAATGGCACTAATCCTAAGCGGGTGTAACCGGCTTCCTCCAAATGGAAGTATGAAATTCACAAGCAGTCCCCAATCGCATCTATATCCCCATTAGGGAAAATGATGACGTTAGGTTTTTGCAATTCTTGTAGGGAATAGTCGATGTCCATCATGCATGCAACACTTGGAATCCATAAATTAGTCACCAATCTGGTACTGACTAGGTTCAATGTTGCTTAACTTCTGAGATCTAATGAGAACTGGTATGTTAACATGAGTATTACAAAGTTCTGATTGAATTGAACTGATCATCTACACAAGAAAGATTCATAACCATATTTAAAAATGAAATTATTTTCCATCAAAAATAAATTGTTTAATTTGTATAGTTGTGTTCTTTTGTTTTAATACGTGGTTTTACAGTTTTTATATTTAGAAATTTTGATTGACATCTACAGATTCAATGTTCAAATTCACTTGGAGAAAACAGTTGTTAGTTACAGTTACCTATTGTAATATTTTAAATTGTCACTTTCTCAGCTGTAAGTAAAAAAAAAAAAATGGTGATAGCTATGTTAGATTGGTACTCATTAAAAAGGCAGGTATCGATAAAATTTTATATTGAAATTCGAAAAAAAAATTTTTTTTAAGATTTCAGATTTTTTATTTAATGTTTAAAATTATGCAAATCTGTGAAAATTTATATATTCTTGCATTTCTTGAAGATTATTTGTATATACTTTTTATCAATGTCTCCATTGTTAACTATATGGCATGGTTGCCAGTTATAAAGGGAAATAGGTAAAAAATAAGTCCCAAAGCTTGACTTACTTTAAAGAGAATATCTGTACACATAGCTTTGCCATGTGTGATAATAGGTTCTTGATCTTCATTACGTCCATCCCAGCAGTCCAGTTCAACACACCTGCAAACACAAATAAATGGATGAAACACAGCGTTATTAAATAGAAGATACTGGTCACATCTTTGAAAACATTATTTCATAAAGTTATTTAAAGAATACTGTTATAGAATTTTTTTTAATTAAATAAAATCGTTTATTTAATTTTTTTTTCAGAGACTTTTAACAATATGTGTCTATTCAAAATTGCACCAATTGCACTAGACAAGTTGGATTTGGAATTTAGTTATATTCATCAACAAAATAAGAAATATATTTTGATATATCCACGAGGGGATCATCGCTTACAGTTGATGCCAGTGGAATAAAGAGGGGAAAAAATAGGAGTCTTTTTTGAAATATGTACATAGTAATCTTTCGTAACAAATACTGATCTATAATGATAAGAAAGATTTTACACCTATAAACAAAAATAAGTTTAAGGCTCACGAAATTCATACTAGAATTATCCACAAGAATTCATGTCATGATGGATAAAGTACTAAAATTCAGTTCTAAGTGAAACTCTTCTTCTTTACATTGATTTGGTTTGGTTGTTTTATGGCATATCAACCCTTTTCGGATTATTTAATGGCAAACCCAGTTATTTTGGAAATGGTATTCATATTGCATCCAGTTATTTTGGAAATGGTATTCATATTGCATCTAGTTATTTTGTGGAAGGGTTTTATTCTTCAAGCTCTTTTTATCTTCAATCGCTAGTTTGTAATGTTTGTTTGGGTTGTTATATTGGATTTTATCATTTTTGTTCCCTGCCCTGCAGAACATAAATGAGTTTTGTAATGGGAGATGGAAAAAGATTACATTATTAATGTTTAGTACGTTTTAAGTTAGGAAACAAGTCAGGAAGTTGGGGAGATAGAAAGAGAAAGGGGAAATGGGAAGAAAGAAATTGGGAAAAGGTGGGTTGTTTTTGGTTTTTGGTTTTGCAGAACATAATTAAGTTTTGCAAAAGGAAGTAGAAAAACAAAAAGCATCAATGTTAGGTACATTTCGTCTTAGGAAGCCAATATCTTCACACAGCCTGATCTGGTAGCACCAGAACTTCTGTAGGTTGAAGGTTCAATCCTCAGGGTAGGTGATACTAAGAACGCAACTGCTGATTACATGGCAAAGGGTTTCATTTGAAATTCTGTGCAGATTCTCAAATTCAACAGAAAGATTTGACAAGATTCACCTGAAGAAGGTCTGAGGTTACATCAGCTGAAAAGTTGTGAAAATAACACTCAAAACTGAACAATACAAATGCATCACAGTAGTTGCAATTCATGTAGAAATCATGGACAAATAAATGTTTCAATAGAAAACGTATTAGTTTGCATAGCAACTGTTTCAGTTCAGAACGGTAATGCATCAATCGGTGTTATCAGTCAGCAAAGATCTGATTGATTGCATTTGTATACTCCCCCCCCCCGTCAATGTAAATTTCTCCCAAACAAATCTGATATGCAGCAAAATCCCACCACTTCATTTTAGATGCCAGAATACTTTTTACTCAACTAAGTTCTTTCCTCAGACTGCTTTCCTTTGAAGTTTCCTCCCTGCCACCTGTTTTTGCTTGAATGTACTAATGTGCAGAAATTTAAATGTAATGTGAACAAACATCAGGCTGTATGACACCCCACTTAGGATGGACCCTACAAATCTGCCCCCCTAATCACAAACATGCACGGGTATGGTACACTGATGATATGTTATAAATTGCCATACAAATGGGTACCATTTCAATGTGGCATACCCTAGATAAGACAAAGGATGTAGAGTGTAACAATGTTCTACATAACAAAAAAAAAATCGGTGTGTGTGAAAAGAGATTTAAAGGAGGCACCGACTTACCGGCAACCTGCTAAAAGGACTTGTCTATACATTTCCACTGAAGATTTGCCTCCAAACTGTCGTCCTGTCAGGTATGTGTTATGAGATGAATTGATGTAATAGTGGGAGAGGGGCTGCTCCATTTCTTGGTAGATGTCTAACCGGTCAAGAAATACAGGAGCATTGTCATCCGACATCAGGTAACGACAGAAGCCATCTACACTTAAGCAATCTGAAAAACGAAAAAGATGAAAAATTAAATTAGTTTATATATAATCAGATTTCAAATCAAATCAAATCTATTGCCAAAAAATAACAAAGTGTAATAAGTTAAAAATAAATAAAATATCTGGCCTTTGGGCTAAGATCTAAGTGTAGTATCTGTTCTGACACTACACTTAAGTTAATTTTTCCTTAGTCAATGTAGGAGAAGAAACCCTTCTATACTAAGAGAATTTGTATTTTTGCCTACTGCTATGTACCCCTTTGGGGAGTTGGTTTTCCCCCTACATTAAAAACGACCTTGTGTCACATTTTGCTCTCATGCTGTAACAAATAAATACAAAAAAGAAGACAAGATTTTTATATCTATATAGCGTCTTTTTTATTTATTTTTTTTTTGCATGAGAGTTACCACTTATCAAGGCTGGCAGACCACGTGGGCATAAAGGTTAATAAATGTCAGTTAATCAGTGAAACGACACCGTAATGAGTGGCAGTGGTGAAAGTTGGGTAAAAATTTATTATTTAAGAGGCTTAACATAGAACTTGTTTACATTGGACTTGAAAATGACCATGTGATGTAGCACAGCTGCTAAATGTCTGTTGTTTTTACCTTGTTTCTTGAGTTCTTCACTTTCTTCATAATTAAGAACAATTTGCAGCACTCGGTTGCGATCATAAAAAGGAAAAAGTATCTCATTAAGTCTTGGGTCCCTTTGTCTCTGAAAAGAGGAAGAAGAAAAAAGCTTTAATAATTATAAAAGTGCATAAAAGTAGTTGTAAAATATTACAAAAAAAAAACAGAAAGCAATAAAAATAGAAAATAATTCATAAAAATATAAAATAAATAATCAAATTCAAGATGTTAGTACTTTACTGCTGACTGGCAATGTGGTTAAGTTGGACAATGATCCTCTCGAAATGCTGGATGTTTTTCATTATCTTATGGATATGTTAAGTTCTGAATATATTTGCGAGTTTAATCCAAGAATTTCTGAACAGTATTTCAAAACAAGATTAGCGGCAAAAAATTATTTTTTTCTTTTTCTCATTGACTGATCTACCTCTTTCAGGAATAATGAACTCACCTAGCAACAATAAATACAGTTACATCTAACACGTTGTAGGCAGCAATTCGTTTGGCCACTGATTGCTAATATATGCCAGTCAGCAATCAATCCAGCAGAAATTGGGTCATTTCAGTGGCCTTTTATTTGAGGATTTTTTCCTGAGTAGTCTTAGGAGGTCCATCCTCCCAGACCTTTATTATGTGGAATAAGTTTATTGCTTACTGCCTGAGGTGCCATGACCAGGAAATGCAAACAGGACTAATCAAGCAATTTTTAATAAGCCAGAGTGCTCCTCTGTTAGGAGCTTAGACTTGATTTTCCCAACCTTCAAATCTTATGGTGGGGAAAAAAGCAAATATAATGATTTGTGGCAGTTATGGCCCTAGAATCATGACATATACTTCTGTAACATAATTTTGTTGATACACTTTTTACTCATACACTTTTTGTGTGGCTTAATTATTACACGTCTGCAAGATTACAACAATATTAAAATACTAAAAAAAACAACAAAAGGTAGAAGTTATTTATTTTGTTTCATAAAATTTGTGCATTGGTGCAGAATAAACTTACGTTAAAGTTTCATAGCTGAAATCTCAGCGTTGCAAAGAGATAAAATTTCTTTCTTTTTTTTATTATTTTATTATAATATTTGTTTACATTTTTTATGTGATCCAAATAGATCACTGAGTGTTCTACTATCTGTAGAAGTTTTTATTCTCATTTTTATTTATTGTAGATGTTTTTTTTAAATTTATTTTTGCTTTTCTACTGTATTGGTTCCCAAAGAGCTGATGTGCCAAACATCCTGAAATCCACCAGAGGTATTTCCAATACAGTCATTCAAATCCACAGCAAGAAGCTCATTCTCACCAACATTTAAAACAGCTAATTTTTTTCAAACAAAAATGATCCATGATGATCAGTTATCTTGAAAATAATATCTTTCGCTCACTCTGCTTTGTTAAGTTTAAATTCATCATTTCTTATTATTTTCCTTCAAAAAAAAATCCTTTAAAAGACATTTTTCTGATCTGAATAGAGTATATAAATTATTAAACATTTTTTTAAATAAAGTTTTTCAAAACAAGATTAGAGCCAAAAAATCATCGGTTATTTTTTTTATTGACCTTAACATTAAAAGACATTCTATAAAATTAACATTAAAAGACATTCTAAAAAAATAGAAGGCACTGTGTTTCATTCAAGGTGAGTAGAAAATCGACTTTTGGTTAACTTTTGACATAACTCTTGCTTCCTCTATTTTGTTCTTTACTTTAAATATTCCATCGACAATATTTCTAATAATATTTTGAATAATTGCTTTTTTTTTTATCTTTCCAACACTAATCGTTGGCTAATTTTTAACCTTGAAATGGCATTTTTTAGCGCCTTTCACTAAATGGCTTCATGCCTTATCTGGATCGATTTTTATTAATAAAAAAATTGCATGTTGGCATGTGCAGAATAAACTTACTTTAAAATTCCATGACTGAAATCGAAAAATTACAATAAACAAGTGTCAAGTGTTACTTATAAAACTTTTCATTTGAAGCAAAAAGGAAAGGGGGAAAAAACGGTTGGAGAGAGATAGGAAGATATCTCAATTCTTCAGTCTTCAACTAGTTGCATCCTCCTGACAATGACACAATGTTCCACAGTTGCACTTCTGACCTTGAAGTTGCTTTACACCAAACCAGGATGTACTGTACAAAGCAAAACACGTACAACAGCATTAGTATTAATATTATTATAAATCGTAGTTGTTGCAGAATTGCCAATGGTTGTGTGTTTGAGGTGCAGCAACTTGTTGGTTGGATAGCATGTGTTTGTGTGCATACATGAAAAACTGTTTGCCACACTGGGGATAATAACTGGCACATGTGCAGTGGTGCAGCTCTTTGCATATCATCAGAAAAAATAGAAATCATTTTATAGTACTTTTATCTAGAATCTAAACCTAGGTTTAGTTGAAAAACTTTTTAAGAGACATTAAGAAATAGCTTAATATAAAAATACATTTTCATTTGTTTGGTTATTTTTTTTTAACAACATATCAATTTCTTTAATCATTTAATGCCAGAAAGACTATTTGTGGATAGGTAAGTGTAGTGACATTATTTATAAGGCTATTTTATCATATAGGTATTTTATTAAATGAATCAAGCAAATCATTTGGCAAAAATCTCACCAGTTGAAATATCCACTCCACATTTGGTTTTACTTGTTTTACAGTTTAGAAAGTTTTATTCTTGGATAGATGTTTCTAAACGAATTTTCCTGTCTAGAAAAAAACATTATAGCAATACCAACACAGATACCACATATAAATTCAATATGGTCACACTACCTGCTGCATGTTTTCCGGATGTTATTAATCACTTTTATTCAATATTGTAAATTTCTATAATATTTCCAAAGAGAGTAACTCTCCCAAACAAGTCATATTTACAGGTTGTAGCAGGATAGATAGTCATTATTTTCTACTCTTACTTTCCAATCAACGAGTCTGAGAACTTTGATATATTTGCTACATTTTTCACAATTGTGCCATTAGTATTAACGTTCTTATTCAATATATATATAAAATTCATTCATTATAATTACACTACATAAATACAAATCCCTCCCTTCATAATCCAGTATTAAGTTCCAGTAAATTTGATTTGCTGTTCCCATATATTTATTGGATTAAAGGAATATCAGATTAAGGGAATTTCAAACAATTAAAAAGGCCTCTTCCTTGTTTCAAACATTACAAAAAAGTAAACATCCTATTTTGGTCAACAAAATTATATGGTACACATTACATATTTTCTTCATATGTGTACTGTACTGTGGTACACATTACATATTTTCTTCATATGTGTACTGTACTCTGGTACACATTACATATTTTCTTCATATGTGTACTGTACTCTGGTACACATTACATATTTTCTTCATATGTGTACTGTACTCTGGTATACATTACATATTTTCTTCATATGTGTACTGTACTCTGGTACACATTACATATTTTCTTCATATGTGTACTGTACTCTGGTACACATTACATATTTTCTTCATATGTGTACTGTACTCTGGTACACATTACATATTTTCTTCATAGGTGTACTGTACTCTGGTATACATTACATATTTTCTTCATATGTGTACTGTACTCTGGTACACATTACATATTTTCTTCATATGTGTACTGTACTCTGGTACACATTACATATTTTCTTCATATGTGTACTGTACTCTGGTACACATTACATATTTTCTTCATATGTGTACTGTACTCTGGTACACATTACATATTTTCTTCATATGTGTACTGTACTCTGGTATACATTACATATTTTCTTCATATGTGTACTGTACTCTGATACACATTACATATTTTCTTCATATGTGTACTGTACTCTGGTACACATTACATATTTTCTTCATATGTGTACTGTACTCTGGTACACATTACATATTTTCTTCATATGTGTACTGTACTCTGGTACACATTACATATTTTCTTCATATGTGTACTGTACTCTGGTACACATTACATATTTTCTTCATATGTGTACTGTACTCTGGTATACATTACATATTTTCTTCATATGTGTACTGTACTCTGATACACATTACATATTTTCTTCATATGTGTACTGTACTCTGGTACACATTACATATTTTCTTCATATGTGTACTGTACTCTGGTACACATTACATATTTTCTTCATATGTGTACTGTACTCTGGTACACATTACATATTTTCTTCATATGTGTACTGTACTCTGGTATACATTACATATTTTCTTCATATGTGTACTGTACTCTGGTACACATTACATATTTTCTTCATATTTGTACTGTACTCTGGTACACATTACATATTTTCTTCATATGTGTACTGTACTCTGGTACACATTACATATTTTCTTCATATGTGTACTGTACTCTGGTACACATTACATATTTTCTTCATATGTGCTTGCCAGTTAAAAAATCAGTACTCATGTAAAATATGGACTGTTCTAAAATAATATTGTTTAGAAATCCATTTATAACATGGGGAGTGTAAGGAGTTTTATACCTATTCTGTACTTTTACCTAATATTTTAGTAAACAAACAATACCATATAAAGTTACATTTAACTTGAACATCATATCTAAAAAATAGCACAGTCTGTACTTTGCCTAAATACAAAACTTACTTCCAAACAGCAGTGCCTACCAGTGCCCACTCCTGCCATGAAGTGACAGTAACCACCTTAAAAGAGCAATGACTCTCATGGATGACACAGCCCACCACTGGAAAACAGTACCCAACAATTGAAAACAGGCAATTTGCCCGTCACTGCCTACCCTATCAAGAAGTGACAGTAACCACCTGAAAAGAGAACTGATCACCAGTACCCGTCATAACCATGAGTGAATAACAATGCCCGACAATTGAAGATAGGCGATTTCATTCTAGAGCAGTTCAATGGGGGCTGACATTGGTTATGACAAACAGTGATCGATAGTAAATGCAAGTAATCGCCTCAAAATGCCAATGAATACTAGTACTTGCCATTAAGACAGAGAATTTCATCCAATGGAGGTTGATACTGGTCATAGCTCTCATTGACATACAGTGAATGTCAAGAACCGACAGTGACAGTTGTAAAACCAGTGTCCATCAGTAAATGCAAGTAACTGCTTCAAAACAGGACTAATCGCCAGTGATCATCAGTGTCACCACATACATCCAGCAGATGCCAATGCTCAACAATTAAAGACAGATGATTTCAGCTTAAGCAGTCCAATCGAGACCAGCTGCAAAGGCAGTAAGTGTTCATCAGTAAACGCTAGTATCCACAAGTAACTATCCCAAACCAACACTAATCGCTAGTAACCACCAGTGCTGACAATGATAGCCAGTGTCTTCCACTAGCTGCTACTACCAGATAATGATGACAATGGAAGCCAGATGATTTCATTTGGGCCATGAATGCCAGTGTTTACTATTTTCCAGAACTGACAGCCCCCCCCCCCGCCCACTAACAACCATAGTTTAATTTGATTTTAGAAAGCCAAAACTGTTCTGGCTTAGTGTCATACTTCTACTGGGTAATGCCAGTATATGGGTCCTGTTAGTATATATATATATATATGGAGAAATTTTGGAGTGACATTTTCTTGAATAGTCCAATTTCTTTAATGAAGATTAAGATGTTGCTTGACTTACTACTTTCAGACAAGTCCTTCGGTTTATTGAATTATATTATTTCCTTTGACTTTGTTAGAGTTCATGATAGCCCATTAGTATATGTTTAATTGTATATGCATCTTAGCATGGGATACACATCATGGATTTTTTTTGTGTGTGTGGCTCACTTCAGTAATCATGTCTAGAAATGTATTTTTATGGGTAAAGAGAGGAATGATAATAAAGAAATAGAAGAATAATTACATATGCAAATTTACCTTTTTATGGGCAAAGAAGAGGTGACTTAATCTTAGTAACTAATAATAAAAATAAAAATAAAGGAAAGAATTTATTTTGCTATTAATAGACACAAAAAATATTTCCTTGTGCTTTTTTTATTTTGGTGACTTTTTTATTTTGGTGACTAAAATAGGAATCAATCTTAAGAAACATAGATGTTTTATTTACAAATTCAATTCTAGAAACATTGGAATTCACAGTCTGTTTTTGTTTTCTGAGGCAGAGACATATTGCCATTGTTCACATACAGCATTTGTTATTCCCACATGGTCACCCATTTAGTAATGACCAAACTCAATGTCACATAACTTTAGTTTAAATTACTGTAATATAAAGTATTTCGATTATTGTCATGTGTATTACTTTCCTTGATTCAAACTCTTCATTAGAATTCATGCTATGATTACCTCCCTTGTAAATGTCATCTTTTTGGGTGTTGGATGGTTTCTTGGTATTTTGACGTTAACCCCTATTAAAAGCCAGTTTGTATATTAAAGCCTTAATAATGTCACATTCTAGTCCTGTTTTTTGTTTTGATTTTTACTGTATCATCTCAATTCTTTCTCAACAAGAAAAATTTTTGATCACTGACATAAATCTTTATTTTCTCTCTACAATCTAATGTTAATGATGATTTGATAAAATTGAATATTCTTATACATCTCATACATCAGTAAATTTTTCATGTTGCTTCAAGGACTACACTCATGAGTTTGGGGGTAGAATTCAGTCTTTTTAATGATGAAAGTGTTTCAGGTTTTTACAGAATTCTGGGATTTTAGACATCAGTATATGAAACATATAATCGAAGGTAATTAATTGAAAGGCAAAAACAAGTTGAAGAAAGCAGAGGACTAGAAAATGTAAGAGATCCTCAGAAAGTCATCTAATAAAATAACAATTCATTAACTAGCACAAAAATGAAAAAAATAAAATGATGAAGTAGCAAAAACAAAAACTATCATAAGTTTAAGAAAAGCCGAAAGTTAAATGTGTGCAATGTGAACCAAGGTTGCATCTTTTCTAAAAATGTAATTCAATAAACAGTTATTTTTTAATATTTTATTCTGAATTTTTTAACAGTATTTTATAGTTTCAACATCTTTAGCTTTTGTACTAAAATAAAGGTTTTCCAATTGAAATTGGCTGAAAGACATGTCCCCAAACTCTTAATATCACCCCAATATATTTTTAGGGGTTTTTGGAAAATTGTCATTTTAACCACAACTTCTTCTTCTTCTTCTTCTTCTTCTTCTTCTTCTTCTTCTTCTTCTTCTTCTTCATGATGATGATGATGATGATGATGATGATGATGATGATGATGATGATGATGATTTCTAACCAAGAGATTTTATTTGTTTGCTCAGCTAGCCAACATGTCTAACAATGATGCTAGCTCTATTGTGTTCTCTCATTGTGCTTGTACTGACTAAAATTTGAGGTGCAGATTTTCTAACTTGTTTTGTACGGGAGCTCAACTGTTGCTACACTGTTAGCTGATGGTGTCAAGCCTTTCAGTCCTCTGATGTTGAGATATAAAATGCATTTGATATGTCATCATCGCACACATAATCTTCAGGCTGGCCTATTATAATCATGCTTTCCAGCGTAAACAATAAAAATTCATCTGAGAAACCAAAAAAAAGAGCAGGGGAGGGAACACTTTAAATTATGTAACTTTGAAGCTCAAATATCACCATGACCTACTGTAGCTTTCTATTTTATGTCAAATTTCTCTGGAGGTGCATGTTCCCAAAACTCCTAATAAAGTTTCACATAAACACTACTTTAATATTAGTAGAAAATATTTTCAGGGTTTGAAGAAAAAATGTCTCTTTCATCAATTTGTAGAATGTCTAATAACTAATGACTTTATCCGCTAGGCTATGCATCTAGTGGTTGAGGAACTTAAAGCAATGTGACTGATATATAAAATATCTAAACAGCAAGGACAGTGGAATAAGTACATTTCGGAGGGATTAAGTAAATGGTCCAGTTTGAAATGTGCTGAAGCTTATTCATCTCTCAAAAAGCACATAAAGAAGGTCAGTGAGTACAATAACAAAATAGTGTGAACAGAAGAAGCAAGATGAAAGCATTATATATGTCAGACTATTATTCTATTTATCTAAAACAAGTAGAAATATAGTGAAGAGGGAGAATACAAAGCTGAAAGGAAAACAAAACAAAATGGAGATATATATATATATATATATATATATATATATATATATATATACACTCTTATAAATTTGTTATTTGTGTGTGTGTGTGTGTAGTGATATTCATATCAAAAACCCTTTTTTCTTTTTATTTAAAAAGAAAATACAACTTTGTTATACATGGGTCATGGAATTGCATTCATCTGTAAAAGATCGAGCTCATTTACATATTCTTTTAAACATTCATTTTAATTAAATCCCTATGAGGTTTTTAGATTTTCTGAGATGATCATCTTTACTTAACTATTACGTGTAATTATATTCATGCAGATATTCTACATGATTTATACTTGCGATTGATTTATACTTACAATATTTGTGTAAAAAGGTTATAGCAAACACAAATCTCTTTCTATATATATTTATGTGTGCATATATATAATTTTGTTTAAAAGATTTTGCCTACCAAATTCTTTTGTCAGTTTTTGATCTACAGACATGAAACTTAATATATAGGGTCTTTGCACCAATGCAGAACTTTATGTTTGGGTTTTAACTGAGGAAAATTGCCGCAAAAGTGTGAAAATCAAAAAAATGGAATTTGCCAGGTGAAGGTTGAACAACGGCATTATGAATATGCATGTGTAATATAATATTGGTTCTTGTTTTAATTTTTATCCTTGCAGCAAACATGTCTTCATAGCTCAGGCATTAACGTCAAAGGAAAAAGTAAATCGTAAGCTAAACGTTTTGGTTTTGATTCTGGATGGTGGCGCACAAGTTATTTTTTTTTAACTTTTTAAATCATTTTTTGGCTCCAATATAATATGATAATAAATATG
>NC_136513.1:4805000-4860000 GCF_053919585.1 Euprymna scolopes
TGCCCAGTCAAGAGAAAAAGAGGGAGACTCACAGAATTGAAAATATTTCTGGTTGAACTCCAGCGACTCAGGAGATATTTTTTGTTTAAAATAAAATAAGTGTCTCTTTAAACAGGGAATCATGTTAAGACAACAATGTAAGTGGGAAAAATAATGTTCCTAGATGTGCTCCAAATAAATCCCTTTTAATGGACACTGCCTATCTGTTATCTCCAGTGAATATTTTACATAATGAGCTTCTTAGTGGTTGAATGGTGACCACTAACAAAGTCCAGAGTTTAATATTTCCAATTAGTGATGAAAATTGAATTTGGAAGCAGTCAGAATCGATCATCTGGGCATGACACAAACAGTTGGAATTGGACATTTGGGGAACAATTTATTTTCAGTGGTCTGTTGTGTCAGCTTGCATTTGTGTTTTTAGTTGGCTCAGATAGAAGATCTCATTTTGCAATTCTGCTATTCACCCTAAGAAAATGGGTATCATTTTAACTTAAAAAATAAAAATAAAAATATATAAAAAAAAAAACCATCTGTTAATTGTTTTTAAACTAAAGTTGTGGTTTTGTTTGGAAGCGAATACCAATTATGACGGGGATGATCACATGCATGTTAATGTTTTGGGGATCAGTTGTAGATGTGGTGCATCAGATCGAGAGCTATAATGTCGGGAGTTTGGTTTTGATGTGAACTGTTATACTATTAATATCAATTACATCTGATTATTATTATAACTATGTGACATAGAAAAATTTGAAGTTAAATTTTCGTTGCAAGTGAGAACACAATTTTGCAATTTATCTCAATGTATTAGTAAAATCATACTTAGTATGATTTTACTGATAAATTGAGATAAATTGCAGAAACAAAACCTAACCTCAGGTCCTGGTTAACTATTCACATTCCCAACAAAACTTTATACCTTCTCATTTCTTGTTAGCATCTATATCACATTTTCTCCTCCTTTTCAGAATAAGTATTGTATTGTTTTTCTGCATTGATATAGTAAAAAAAACAAAAAATTTAATTCCTTATTACAGGCACATATCTTAATAAAAAAAAAACACGAAAAAGTTCATTCTTTTACATAAATGCTGCAGATTTCCAATAAAAAAATTCTTCTTCATAAATATGTCACAAATAAAAAATACAAAAAGTTAATTGCTCTTTATAGATATTCCACGTATTTCAAATTAAGAAAAAAAGTTGACTTCTCTTCATAGATTTGCAACATATTAAAAAAATTTTATTTTAGATTTTAAAAATAAACAAAAAAAAATTAATTCCTCATTATAGATATACACTATATTTCAAAGTTTATTTCTGAATTACGAGGGGCGTGCAATAAGTAATGACCCTGACCCACTTCCATTTATCTGAGATAGCTGAAATTTTGCATGTGCAATGATTTATATCTCTAAGGGTTATGTGGCAAATTACAGCTCTGAACTAATTGTGGTTTCTGTTTTACAGGTGTTTGAACTGAGTCAGGTGTGAAATGGAGCTTGTTGAATGTCGAGCAGTGATCCGGTTTTTGTATTTGAAAGGACGCACACTCTTGTTGAAATGAAAGAAACTTATGGTGATAAGGCCCCATCATATGACCTTGTAAAATGCTGGTATCGTGAATTCAAACATGACCGGAAGTCTGTGGAAACAGCTCCCAGACCTGGTCACCCCGCTTCTGCCATTGATGAGGCATCTGTCCGTCAAGTTGAGGCTGCCATTTTGGAAGATCGGCGCATTACTATTTGCTAAATAGCCCAAGATGTCAAGATTAGTACAGGGTCTGTGGAAACTATCATTCATGACCATTTGCATATGTGTCTGCCAGATGGATTCCCAGGTTGCTCACACCATTCCAGAAGCAAGAACACGTCGAGTGCTCGAGGATGAATTTGGAGATGTGTCAAGAAGATGAGTCAAAGTTTTTCAAAAGACTGATTACACAGGATGAAACCTGGGTCCATCACTATGATCCAGAGACCAAAGCCCAGTCAATGCAGTGGAAGCATTTGGATTCACCACTTCCAAAGAAGGCAGGGGTGCAGCGCTCCGCTGGCAAGGTCATGCTCACAGTCTTCTGGGACCAGGACGGAGTAGTGATGACAGATTTCCTGGCAAAGGGTACCACAATTACAGGAGCCTATTATGCTTCACTTTTGAGGAAATTAAGGGAAGCTATCAAAATCAAGATGCGGGGCAAGATCAGCAACGGTACCCTCCTCCTGCAGGACAATGCTCCGGTCCACAACTCGCATGTCGCCAGATCAGAAGCATGGGCGTATGGTTATGAAATCCTGCCCCATCCTCCCTACTCTCCTGACCTTGCACCCTTTGACTTTCACCTCTTCCCAGCCATGAAGTTGTTTTTGAAAGGAAAGCGTTTCCCAGATGATGCAGCCTTGATTTCTGAAGTCACGTCGTGGTTGGAGGACCAACCTGGGTTGTTCTACAAAAACGGTCTCCAGAGCTGCATCAAACAATGGGAGAAATGCATAACTCTGGGTGGTTCCTATGTAGAGAAAGACTAATAACTGTGCCAAGTTTCGTTGCTCTTCTTCTATGGGAAATTGGTCAGGGGCATTACTTATTGCATGCCCCTTGTAATGCTGTTCATTCTTAAATGTTATTACAAAATTTTTAGTTTTAGCTCAATTTTTGGAAATAATAGTTTACATTTCCATTAAAGCAATAAAGATAAAATGAAAAAATGAGAAACGTTTAGAGTGACTCACAGTTCCTTAAAGAGATCCTCAATGTCTGTGCGTGGACATATTTTGTGGTAAAGTTCATAAAACTTGTTGAATGTAAATGCTGACTTTTCTATTTCATCGTTCTGAAATGAGAAAAAGAAAGATTAAATTATTATTGAAAATTGCCATAAAGAAACAATGGAAAGAAGTAGTCAGCTTGAAGAATTATGTGTTGTGTATCTGTGGCGTGGGTGATGATAGTATCTTTGTGTAGAAGAACCACTGCAACAATTAATATAATTTGAGTATAAAAGTTATGTTTGTTCAAGGTATGGTTGATTTGAGAATTCTGTAGAAAACTGATTTTGTTGACATGTTGCTGTCATATAGGATTTTCTAAGTCTGCACTGGCTTATTACAAATGAAGAAATTAAAAGTTTGTAACTAGATCATTTTTATGATGTGAATGTTTTACAGCGGGAAGAGTGACTGTTTTAGAATTCCATCTATAAATATAAAAGCGAATATGTATGTATGTATGTATGTGTGTATGTGTGTATGTATGTATGTATGTATGTATGTATGTATGTATGTGTGTTTGCTTTTTCTGTGTGTCTACAAAAGGCTTCTTTCAGATTAGCGGTCGGTCGGTTCACAACTTTTTAAAACTTTTTATATCACATACAAATCGTAATATCTCACAGTTAACAACGAAGCTCGCCTGTCTATTTAATTTGCTCGATTTCGGGAAGATAAATATTCAATATTTGTCGCTTGCCGCATGTGGGTTAGTCTTTTTCCTATAACATCTTGGGGGTAGGAAAAAAAAGCGTTCAGCAGTAAATGAATACTATCCCGCAATCAAACTTGACCTCATTAACTCATTAAAACGGGCACCTACTAAATCCAACTAATTAAATAAATTCAAACGTGTTTTCGTTAGCATCTCGCGGTGGGGCAATGGTTAACATCGCACTTTTTTTTTTTCACACTTTAGTTTACAACTTTGCCTCAAGGATTCGGGTTCGATCCTCATACTTACCTTTTTTTTTAACCCCACCCCAAACACCTCCAAACACCCGGGCAACGCCGGGTACCCCTCGCTAGTCAATATATATAAAAGGAAAAATGTGTGTGTGTGTTTGTATGTCTCGCAAAAACTTTCAACAGAGGCGACGGATTTTCTTGAGATCAGTATCATTTTGAAGCCCGACTCTTCAGACGACAAATATCGAAAAATTGGCTAAAACAGTAATTCCTTTATCCTCAACTGGGCATTTTTCTACAGGAAGGCGTAGCAAAAAATTGTTCCTTCATGACATGATCGCCAAATATGCATGCGCAAACCATGTTTCTTTCTTGAATTAGTTTAAAGTTTATCAAAACCGACCCAATTTTACTGACGTGCACTTGGCTCAGTGGGTAAAGGACCAGCGTCATTATTGCAAGTCCAAACGGTGATGTAATATTATTTTTTTTTATGGTTTTAATATTGAAATGAAATAGGGTTATTTATGCTATTTTTTGGTTCTTTTTTTTTTCCATCATGTTTGCTGTTTTATTTTGTTTTTCCAATTTTTTAAAGTTTTAACATCGTTTGCTTATTCTTTATTTTGTTTTCGTTGTCTTTTTGTTTTGTTTTTTATAATATTTAAACAAGGTTATAAGGTTCGCTTATTCTTTATTTTCCATTTTTTTTAATTAACGCCTCCCCACCTTACACACACACACCTCACCCGGGCAACACCAGGTACCCCCGCTAGATGAATATAAAAACAAATTATAACCTAGTTAACATTTTTTTACAAATGTTTTGATCAAGCTGAATTATCACACTACCAGTCAGTATCTTATATCTCTATAAAGCCATCATATACGGCATAATCACATTGAAACACTGGCTCAGGCCAGATTACCAAAGTTGAGCAATGATGAGCTTGGCCAGTACCACATGGGTGACTATTTGGGAATGCTAAGTGCTGTATGTACTGTATCAGGATGTAGACATTTCCAGGTTGATATCTGGGGGAGTGTTTAATCCACTGGGAGAGATGCGCCCTCGGTCTTCGTGAAGACATACATCTAAGAAAATGAACACTCTGATATAAAAACCTGAAGTCTACTGTCTACTCTGTATTTTGGTAGCAATTGCACTGACTGAGATTAGCAGTTGTACCAAAAATATAGTTGGTTCTGCACAAAGCCTTCATCACTATAAACAAGTCATTTGTGTGGATTTTCAAACAAATTAATTGTTGTATCAGACCTCATACGTCAAAATTAATGAGAGTATCATCATAAAGCAATCATTCACCTAAAGCAATCATTCACCCATGTATGGAGTACTGCTGCCACATCTGAGCTGGTGCACCAACCACTGGTATCTTCCCGTTTGAGAAAGGGCATACGAGTTTTTAATATGATAGGTCCTGCACTGGTTGCCAAGCCCCAGCCCTTGTTTTATTGTTTTAATGCTTTTTATCTCTGTGTTGATTTTACTTCCACAGAATGTGCTTCGACGAATTTACTGCACTCATACCCTTCAATGCATATACCATGATCAACCCGACTAGTGGCACAATAACACCCCTTCATTGTAGAGGTCTCCAGATGCCAGAAAATATTTTAATCTAATAGCTTTTCTTCTTGGAACACTTGTCTTCGGAATTCTTTCACTGCTCCCTCAACTGTACCAACATGCAGAAATTTAAATATAATGTGAACAAATATCTTGCTACACAACTCCTTATTTAAAATGATTGCCACAAATCAGTTCTTAATCACAGTAACCATTACATCTCAGTAGAAATATGCAATGTTTCAGGTGAATATTAATAAAAACAAAAAGTGAATACAAGAGACTCAAAAACTGCACACCTACAATCAGACTATGGAACACTATTGTCATGTTTGGATCAGTGAATCTCTGTCCATTTGAGGATTCTTGATCAGGTATAGAAACGTATCTGTAATTTGATTGGCTTCACCCTTTCTTTGCTCCACACTTTATCTTTCGCATGTGATGTTGCTATTCTCAGTCTTTTCTATAAATACTATTATGGATTACAGATGAATCCAAAACTCATGATTTGTAATGTAAAATAATTATTGTTGTGTCAGAGATTAGGTGCTTGTTCAGAGTTCCCTCAATATGAAAAAGCAAAAATAAAAAAAATGTGTATGATATATTCGTGATGGACAGAAAATATCATATTACAAAATTCATATAAATTGATTAAGTACTTTTATTTTTACAAATTAAATATTTTTTCAGCAATTAATAGGAATTCTATCATAAAAAACAAACATCTCACAAATTTGAATTATTTGAAGTTATTTACCTTGTTCCTTGATACTGTTTTCCAAATTACGTTGTAAGACAGTCACTCTTTGTTTAAACATGAAATTTGATTTTCTTATTTAAAAATTAAACTACTTGATCAATTTATGTGATTTTTGGAATATGATATTTTCCTTCTTTCATGGTTATGTGCATTATACAGATTAAAAAAAAATTGAGGGGAGGGTGTACTTTGGACAAGAATCAGAGATTGTGTAAACATTTAAGTGTGTGTGTGTGTGTGGTATAGTGGAAAAATTCATGTTTAAAAAATGAATGTGTGTGCATGTCAAGTCTGAATTTACGTTATAATCAGAGTGTGGGTGTCTGGTTGAAATTCAATATAGATTTTTATTTTATTCTCTTTACATTATCTAATGCTCAAACAGCAACTATTTTAAACGTAAGCAATTATTTTAGCAGAGGATCATTTCTACTTTTAAAACAATATTAAAACATAGAATCAACCTAAAAAGAATCACCAACACAAATCTAAAGATAAATGAAGCAAATTACACATTTTTTTGTCACCAGGTTACCAGAGATGCCTCCCCCCTTACCTCTCAACACAATTAGATTAATTATCATACCTTTCCTCCTGGTAATCCTAGATCTTTTAGACACTGCATTATCATCTTTTCTGTTCTTCCCGAAGCAAATGTTCGAGTGATACTGCAATGATAATAAAAAAAACATTTGAATGACAATTACTTTATAGTAACAAAAATAAAATTTATTGCTCGGGATCTCCCTGTTAAATTGTGAAATCATTAAGGCAAAGAGATACTACTTCAATTAAATTGTAAGTTTATAAAAGGAAACATTAAAAAAAGAAAACAAGAAAAGAAACAAGAAAAGAGGAGAAATACTATTTTGAAGAATGCTTTCAGTACCTGCACTAATAATCCATCGCTCTAAACAGTTTCTCATACATCATATCATATCATATCATATCATAGAGACTATTCTCTATCACTGCACACCTACAATCAGACTATGGAACACTATTGTCATGTTTGGATCAGTGAATCTCTGTCCATTTGAGGATTCTTGATCAGGTATAGAAACATATCTGTAATTTGATTGGCTTCACCCTTTCTTTGCTCCACACTTTATCTTTCGCACGAATGTGATGTTGCTATTCTCAGTCTTTTCTATAAATACTATTGTGGAATGTGTTCTTTAGATTTGTCTGATCCTTACTTCCCTTGTTTTGATGCCTCCTTATACTACAGCTTCCTATTCCAGTAGCTTTTCTCCCAAAACTGCAGGCTTGTGGAACTCTCTTCTTACTGTCTACCTATAGTCTTTTTCAAGATTAAGGCCAATGTTGTGGTTTTAGTGTTTAAATAATTAATGAGGAAGACACAGTAACAATTAAATAAATATGTACACTCATGAGCAAAAAAAATGGGCCAAGAGTGAAAGAAGAAAGAAATCGATTTTTCAATATTTTGCCATAAATTTTTGTTAATTTTAACTCAAAATTTCTATTTTGAAGATCATTATTATTATACCATATAATAATAAGTGGAAAAATTAATCCTAAATATGGCAGGACCGTATCTTGGCAAGGATATAAAAAACCGAATTGCAGGATTAAGGCAGTCCAAAATGACTTACAAGCAGATTTTTTATATTTTAAGAAAAGAAAAAGTGAAAACGTCTCTTTCTGTAATGAAGCGAATTGGTCAATGGTTCAAAGTCAAATGCTTAGTAAAAGGGAAATCTGGATCTGGTCGCCCTAGAGCATTCACTTTGAAGGACGACCACAGACTTAAATTAACTGTTTTGAAGGATTGAAAGAAAACTTATGTTGACATAGCAAAGAATTCAAAACAGGGGCTGGAAATTCTTTTTCTAAATATACAATATCTAGACGAATGAAAGAAATGGTATTTTCTTTTAAAAGGTGTGCAAAGAAGCCATTATTATCTAAGAAGAACATCAATGATAGAAAGAGATTTTTCTCATATTATAGCAAGAAAGATACAGACTGGTTCAGGAATGTTTTCTGGTCAGAGGAATCAAGATTTTGTCTTGTTATTGAGGCTCCTGATGCTCCCAAATGGTGCAATCGAAGAACTGGAGAAAGATTTTCACCAAGTTGCATAAAAATGACAGTTAAACACGGGAATAGAGAGATAATGGTATGGGGAACTTTTACTGCAGCAGAAGTTGGGGAACTTATTACATGTGAGAAGTCAACCAATGAAAAGGAATACATTCGAATATTAGAAACAGGACTGTTACCAAGTGTCCAGAAGCTGGAAATATCTCAGAACATTATTTTTCAGTAATGCCCCTGTACTCCTAAAGTTAGAAAATCATGGTTTTCTGATAATTCAATTAATGTGATATTTTGGCCAGGTCAAAGCCCCGATTTAAACCCAATCGAGAATATTTGGTCCATAATATCTCGTGCATTGGATGGAAGAACCTTTTTGAACAATGACAAACTGTGGGAAGCTGTTCAAAGCAAATGGAATAGCATCTCCTCTTCACAGCGTTCCACTTTGATTGAGAGCATGTCTAAAAGGATTGTTCTTTAAAGAAATCAAAAGGGAATATGATTCCATCCTAAGCATTTATTAAAGTAAATGTCTTGTTCTGTGTTATTAGTCTCGTTTAAGTTTCCTTGTTCAATTGTTCTTTGTTCAATATAGCTGACCATTATCATCTGGTTATTCATTAACTTCTGTCTGTCATATGATCTGGTTATTCATTAACTTCTGTCTGTCATATGATGTGGTTATTCATTAACTTCTGTCGGTCATACCATCTGGTTATTCAGTAACTTTCTGTTTGTCATATGATCTGGTTATTCATTAACTTCTATCTGTCATACCATCTGGTTATTCATTAACTTCTGTCTGTCATACCATCTGGTTATTCATTAACTTCTGTCTGTCATATGATTTGGTTATTCATTAACTTCTGTCTGTCATATGATCTGGTTATTCATTAACTTCTGTCTGTCATATGATCTGGTTATTCATTAACTTCTGTCTGTCATATGATCCGGTTATTCATTAACTTCTGTCTGTCATACGATCTGGTTATTCATTAACTTCTGTCTGTCATATGATCCGGTTATTCATTAACTTCTGTCTGTCATATGATCTGGTTATTCATTAACTTCTGTCTGTCATATGATTTGGTTATTCATTAACTTCTGTCTGTCATACCATCTGGTTATTCATTAACTTCTGTCTGTCATATGATTTGGTTATTCATTAACTTCTGTCTGTCATATGATCTGGTTATTCATTAACTTCTGTCTGTCATACGATCTGGTTATTCATTAACTTCTATCTGTCATATGATGTGGTTATTCATTGATTCTGTCTGTCATATGATCTGGTTATTCATTAACTTCTGTCTGTCATATGATCTGATTCTTCATTAACTTCTGTCTGTCATATGATCTGGTTATTCATTAACTTCTTTCAGTTATATGATCTGGTTATTCATTAATTTCTGTCTGTCATACGATCTGGTTATTCATTAACTTCTGTCTGTCATACGATCTTGCCAATCACTGCTGCTGATATTCCTCCATGTTATATATTTTTTCACTGTAACTTTAAATCTTAATTTGAGTTTTCTTTGATTACTTCTGCTCTGAAACTTGTTTAGGTTTTATTCTTTCCAGGTATTCTAAGTGAGCTTATATAGAGAATAACTGTTCCAAATATTAGAAACTGTTAAATATAAGAAATATGCCACTTACCTTCTCACCGGGATTTTACCACTTGGGTTAACCATTAAAGATAGTTTCATCCAACTAGAAAAAAATATTAGAAAATTAACTTCAGACTCAATTCCAAACATTCCAAGCATTGACTTCTGCTTCATGCAATCAAATGAATAGAAAAATCAACTAAGTACAAAAAGTTACACAACAAACATTACAATATGATTTGCATAAACAAAAATGGAAGGTTATAATGGCAACAGTGAGAATACCTGTGATTGTGATGTCATGCATAAGGACACTTTTTGGTATGTGAAACTTGACCAAACATCTGACAAGGATATTATTAAGATAACCCAGTCAATAATAGATCAATATAAAAACGTTTTAGGATAAACCATTGCAATCCATGCCAAAAATGTGAAATCCACAATTTTCAATTCTCAGCTGTTGTGCAGTCCACATTTAAAAAAGACAAATGAAGTCGGCATGTCCCTGAGAATACCACACTCGATTTCCAACATAAGAGTAAATCAAATGTCTACACATGCTATACATTGACTGAATCCTTAGAAAATGACCTTCAGTCTGTAATAGAATAGACCAAAAATGGATGGTCATATAAAATTCTGTGAAGACAAAGCTCCTTTCCTTTCATAACTATGAAAAACTTTTCTGATCACTGATTGTTATGGCCAACAGCAGCTTTCCAAGAGTCTAACATTCAAAAACCTTTGGCTGACATTCTTAGGCAACATGAAATTGAATATATACATAGAAGATGTAAAGTCTGCTGCAAAGAGGGTAAGGTTCTTTCACTGGACTAGAGAACTCCTCACACCTGTCAATATCTTCTATCTCCATAAAGTCACCATTCACCCATGGAATATTGTTGTCACATCTAAACTGGTGCAACAATCTTGCTGATGATGATGATGGCAACCTTCTGTCTCATGAGATGATGGCGCTCTGCATCTAGTCTGGTGCATTGCATCATCTGCTGTTGCTATAAGGTCAAAGCTGGAGTTACCTCTCTAGATGCAGGCCTGGCAGGTGATAAGGATAGAAATATTTCTATGGAATGTATGGAATGTGATCCAATGAACTTACTCCAGCACTTGCACTCCTCCCCTTAAAGTAAATACCCCTAATCCATCCGACTAACAGTAAAATCCCACCTCTTCAATGTAGAGGTCCCTAAATGTTAGAAGATTTTCTACATCTTTCCTCAGATTGCTCGTCTTTGGAATTCCCTTCCTGCTTACTATTTCTCCAATTGAGAAATTTAATATAATCTGAACATCTTGCTTCTCAACTCCCCACCTAAGTTGCTCCCTATAAATCTGGTCCCTACCATAGTAATACCTTATGTTTCAGTGGCAAGTTTTGGACAAACATAAAAACAAAAAATAGACACCAGATGAAATAAATGAATAAATTAAAACAAAATATTATGTTTCTGAATTGTTTATAGTTGAGGATTGATTATTTTGATTATTCGGATCCTTGGTATAATGGATAAAGTATTAAGTAAAACTCAGTTCAAAGTGATATTCCTTTGGGGGTTGTAAGTTCAATCCTCAGTGCAGGTGATATTAAGAATACAATTATGAATTACTTAAACTACTCGGTCATGGTTGACAGAACGAGAGCATGCTATCCTGGTGGATTAAATACAGGGTTCTGTTTAAAGTTCTGTGCATATAACTGAGTTCAACAGAAAGATTCCCCAAGTTCCACAAGATATATCTGCAGACGGTTAGAGTTTATACTATTCAAAACATTATGCGAATAATACTCAAGATGAGAACAGCAGTTGGAACAATCCGAATAATCATAAAAAAAGATTATGGCTTGGAATATTTTGGATAAAGATTGATAATCTTCTGGTGCTTCTTGTTGATCGTAGGAACTAGTACGGAATTTTGAACTGAACCATTTTTTTAATTGACAGGGGCAGATTTTTCTCACTCCATCAACCATGACCAAGTGTAGTATTTTTTTCTTAGTTATTATCCAAATCGATCCATTGCATAGCAATTAAAAGTATTGGTTAGTAATTAATTATTGTGTAGGCTTGAAGGTTCAATCTTTGCTCAAGATAATAAGTAAGAACAATAAATTAGCATAATATCCTTGAGTATTTAATCTATTTAATAGATTATGCAAAAACTTTTCTGGAATAATCTGAGTATATTCTTTATGTCTGCGTGAGACAGGCATGGGTAGCTAAACAGCACACATCAAAGAGGGCCTAAGTTCTCAGGTTCATAAGTGGTCAGCGCTCAGAAATGAAATTGTGATTAATTAGCCATCTCATGTAACCTTGCTCAGGGTTACCATGCACATCCGGGAAAAGGTCAGCTCAACCTGACCAGACTGAATGTATTGTAACATTAATAACATTAAATAATCTACCAATATTTAATTCCTGTTTATTAAGCTCCCCAAACAAAGAGCACTCTCAATTGGTAGAAAAATTAAAATTGCACTGTCTAGAAAAATTTCTTTCACTGACTAAAGGCGAAAATGATGAAACGTGGTATCAGAACAGATCACTTGCTTTAAGCCAAAGGGCCAAGGATCACTGTTCAATCCTTACTAAAACGGATAATAACTAAGAATAATAAATTAGCATAATATCTCTGTATATTTAATCTCCTTAATAGATTATGAAAACACATACAATCCTTTTAATGAATAATCTACCAATATTTAATCCCTGTTTATGTATTACTTCAATTGTTTATGATTCCATGTTCAATATATTTACGTATTTATACACTTACTGTTTCTTGAGACATGTCATTGGACATACATGTTTCGCTTTAAAGTTTGTGGTCATTTTCCGCAAGCCTTCACACCATTGCTATAAAAAAAAGAATACAAAAGAAATTCAGAAAAGAAACTGATGTACACATTTCCAACAGGAAAAATGCTCTTATTTTTATTTTACAAAGTAAAAAAAAGATGATTAGTCGGACTACGCTCAGAAGACGTTGGTATTTCATCAATATCTTCATCGGATCATTACAATGGGTTGAGAGTGTTTTTTACTTACATGATTATGATAGAAGCGACATCTCTAATGATTTCAACACAACATGTGTAATGATCACCCACTTCCAGACCAGATAACGTTTTTAAAGACACTCCTTAAAAACGCTATCTGGTCTAGAAATGGGTGATTATTAGAACTGGTGGCCCAGAAATAGGTGATTATTTTACGTTAAATATATACAAAAATGATTCCTCATATTAACCTCTAAAATATTTTTCTTGTTTTAATTTCTTTTTACTGCCTATTTTTTCAGGCCGTGTACATATGTACATATTATTGCCTAAAATCATTAGAATCGTTAAAAAAAAAAATATTTTTTTGTACACACTAGTTGGAGCTTATTTGTGGTGTTGAGTGATTATCTCCTCTCTGTTGGGTTCTCAGGTAGTAGATAGTGGAATAGTCTTCTGATGTGCATGGTCGCCACAAATTCATAATTAGCAATCCTGAACCAACTTGCAGTCTACTCAATGGGTACTCGTGAGATATGCTCAAGTCACATAGATCTCCAATGTAAAGCTTAAACTTGGTGAGTGTCAGCCCCATAAAAACTGTATGAGTGAATTGAGTGAGTGCACACTGTTGACTTTGGTTGATGACACATTTAGAGTTAATCACAACAAAGTATTGGATAGGAAGGGCATCCTCTGTAAAATTGTTCATGGATATTTTCATGTGCATTACTAGTCAGCCATCGGGATGGGGTAAATATTTTTGAATCCTTGATGGAACAAGTAACTTTGTTGAAATGATGATTAATCAATGTAGGTTTTTCTGATGTTTATATATAAGTAGTTGCAATTGTGCTTTTGTGATATTTATGCCATCTTTAACTTTAAAAGATTCAAAACTTGACATAATAATTCTAGAATGGTTCGGTGCTACAAAACAGGTGCTGTCAAGAATTGAACATTTTTAACATGCTGAAATAAATAAATAGTAAGATGAACAAAATCTTGGAATTTGAAAGATAAACTTTGTCATATACATATATATTTATATATATATATATATTATACATACACTTCAGAATAAAGTTATTTAACAATCAGCTGGTATGGAAACCTGTGATTATAAGATTTACAAAATATTACTGACAGTAATATTCTTTAAGTATTATCCCATCTAAACTAAATAAGAATTGCTCGATATACAAGATAGAGCAAATAAATTATAGTGATTCAATGAATTTAAAAACCATTTTTTAAAGTGAAATGTTTGAGTTTCATATCAAAGACTTTTATTATTCTAAGTAAGACAAAGTATACTTTAGAAATTTTATCTCCTTATCCTATAGGGTTTCGATGTCTATATACAGTGATGATCATATTTATTGGCACGGTAAAATAAAAGTTAAATTTTGTCTAATAAATTCTAAAAAAGGGATTAAATTAAAGAAAATAACAAAGTATATTATGTATTTTTAACTGGCCTTTCCGATGCAGCAATCGGATTTTAGAAAAAATAAATAACAAAGGAACAACAAACATAATTGCAAAAAACCCTTGTTCAAAATTATTGGCACGATTTATTTAATAATCAATTGTATAGCCTTTGGCCTTGATTACCTTCCTCAGTCGCTTTTCATAGTTTACAACCAAGTTGTTGCACTCTTCAGTAGTAATTTTAGCCCACTCTTCCTGACAATAATCCTCCAATTGAATAAGATTCTTAGGCTTCCTTTGCATTACCCTCAATTTTAATGTTCTCCATAAATTTTCAATTGGATTAAGGTCTGGGCTTTGTGATGGTCACTCCAAAACATTAATATGATTGTCCTCAAGCCATTTCTTAGTCAGTTTAGCCGAATGCTTTGGGTCATTATCTTGCATGAACCACCAACGACGATCAAGTGAGAGCTCTTTAGCAGAGTCTTTCAGGTTTCATCCAATATTTTAACATAATCTTCCTTTTTTATGCTACCTGTGACCTTAACAAGTCGCCCTGGTCCAGAGGCAGCAAAGGATCCCCAAAACATCAAACTGCCTCCACCGTGCTTCACTGTGGGTATGGTGTTCTTAGGCAGGAAAGCTTCGCCAGATTTTCTGTAAATATAAGACACTTTATTATGGCCAAATAACTCTATTTTCGTTTCGTCAGTCCATAGAACACGTTTCCAGAATGCAACATCTTTATCAATATGACGTTTTGCAAAGGCTAGCCTTGCTTTCAGGTACATAGGCTTCAATAAGGGAGTCTTTCTCGGACGACATGCTTTTAAACCAGCTCTCTTCAAAACTCTACCAACTGTATGTCGAGATACATTCACTCCAGAGGTGCTCTGTTCATCAACAATCTCCCCAACAGAGATCCTTGTGTTTTGTTTTACTTGTCAAACAATTTTCCGTTCATCTCTTGGGGAAAGAATCCTTTTTCTCCCTCTACCCTCTAAACTCATAACGTGGCCTTGCGATTTGAACTTGTTTATTATGGCTCTAACAGTGGATTTGGGAAGGTTTAGCTTCTTTGAAATCTTATCATAGCCCTCCCCATTGGTATGGCATGCTACAACAAGCTTCCTGACGTCTTCGCTGTGTTCCTTAGTTTTAACCATGGCGATTGAAAATTATAATTTAGTCACTTATAATAGTTTAAATAAATCGCTATCTAAAAATTATCTGAAAAAAATTATTCACTGAATTAGCGTTAAACAAGCATAATATGGCTATAAAAAAGTTCAGAAAGCACGTAAACCGGAAATTGATTGATATTATACTGATACTAAAAGAAAAACAAAGCCGTGCCAATAATTTTGAACAAGGGTTTTTTGCAATTATGTTTGTTGTTCCTTTGTTATTTATTTTTTCTAAAATCCGATTGCTGTATCGGAAAGGCCAGTTAAAAATACATAATATACTTTGTTATTTTCTTTAATTTAATCCCCTTTTTAGAATTTATTAGACAAAATTTAACTTTTATTTTACCGTGCCAATAAATATGATCATCACTGTGTATATATATATATATATATATATATATATATATATATATATATATATATATATATATATATATATATATATATATGCATACTTTTTAAACATGAATTAATTTTCTATTTCTTTCTTTCTGCTATATCCATTTTCCACCCTAACTTTGCTCATCCAAATTTCTATCTCATTTTATGCTTATCTCCTCAGATACCATGAAAATTCGTTTTCCTTACCTTGGCCGTTTCTGGTTCTCTGGCAATCATTGGTGTATATGTGATATTCACCAAATCAAGTCCACTGCAGATGGTCAAGGTGCGAGCATCAATTGGACCGACACCTTTCACTTCTATTTCATTAATCGTTTTCGCTTCCTGAAAAGAAAAAAAAATTATTCAAAATCATAAAAAAGATTCACATCCAAACGATCTGTAAAAACAATCAACACTGTTAAATGCTCCTTTTAACTAGGAATAAAGTGTATCTGTTCAGATGCTACATTTTGACTATACTGTCCTGAGTTAGTGAATGAAAAGTCTTTCTACACTGATGTAATTATTATTTTTGTTCAAATCTAGAGTTTCCCTTTTTGAGGAACTCAATTTTTTTTACATTAAAAACTGACCTTGTGTTTAACTTTGCCCTCGTAGGGAGGCAAGTGAATAAGATCATTGTTAATATTCAATTTAAAAAGAAAATTTAATTAGAACACCAAGTATTGCCTGGGAAGATTTAGAATATTTGATACACATTATCATAGAACTGCTTCCCTAGAAAATACAGCATGACCACCCTAAAATTCAATGTCAATAAATACTTCTCATAACCCATTATCATCATGGGAGACTAAATGGTTAACAACATAAACTGACGACTTGCATGTGTCAAGTTTGACTCCAATTTATTTCAGAAAAACACTTTCACTTAGGATGCTGGCAACCTTCACTTGACCTCTTTTGTAAGTATTCAGTTTCTTTCTAGTACGAATTCTGACAAGAAAAATATCAGGGAAACTAGTGCCAGCAATAGAATCATCTAATTCATAAGATGTGAATGAATCCTCATCATTTTTAATGCCCATTTTATAAGATGGCATGTGTTGGACAGCTTTAAAAGATTGACTTCCAAAGTAACATATCTCTGGTCAGGTCTTCATTTATCCCTCAGGTCCATTTTTATCACTTCCTCTCATGTTTTTCTAGGCCTTTTTCTGTTAACTGAACCTGCTATCTAAACTGTTCTACACCTGCTAACCCAAGAACTATCATCCATTTTTTCAATTTGGCCATACCATGTCCAAAATTCAGAATTAAGCATTTTCTCTTTCCTGGCTGGCTGACGTGGTTCACCTGACTCTCTATTGTTGTTCACAACTTTAAAACTATTTTGTAATTAAACTATATCCTTTCCATTAATCAACCCGCTTATAAAATTCAGCATCATTAAACCAACAATCCATTATCTTGAGTGACATTTTTTTAATCCTTATTAATATTTAATTAATTACTTGATTACTCCTTATTATTATTAATCTTTTTTATTATCCTTATTATTATTTATTAACCTGCGATTAAACCTTGTTATTATTTAATTGATTAATTATTTGTATAAATCTGTATATTATGAATCTTAATTATTTATTATCAACATGTGATTAACACTTATTAAAGTTTAATTCCTTTATTAATCCTTATTATTATTTAATTAATTACTTGATTAACCTTTATCCCATATGACTTTTTATCTTGATAAGTAAAAAAATAAAAAATTATATTTCTACGTTTTTATAGCTGCTACATGTTTTTTTTCTCTTTTTTTCGCAAACAGGTAGTAGCTATTATTTATACTGTGTTATGAGGAGTTCAAATATAGTCAAAATGGAAACAAAAAGTAAATACGAAACATATATATTTGAACTGTATGTTTTTCTTTTGACAAATATGACTAAAATATACAAAGGATATTCAGAAGATGATAGATAGTATTTAATGTGACATGATCTACAAAAGAAAAACAGATATTAGTATCAGAGTAAGAATACATAAAAGTGAAAAAAAACTACATAAATGTCTCTACACCAGGAATATAGAACATGTATTATCAGGGTAAACAAAAAGAAAGAGAAAGATATGACTATTGCACGAGTCAATATGGCTTATTTTGTTATGAATATTCTGGGAGGCTGATAAGATGACATTAAGAAAAGGCCATGCAAAGATGGAGAGTGATTTTGGGAATCTCATCTAACAACAACCAAAAGCAAGGGTGTCTGAGACGACAATGATCGTAAATGACTTTTGATAGAAAATGATGCCAAAGTTGTGCAAACAATACAATTATGGAGAGCCAGAAAAAAGCTGATTCCAAAATTTAAGAGATGTGTTGAGGGAATTTTTTTCAACTTCTGTAAATAGAAGAATACATTGCTTTGTTCCCTGGTATACTTGAGTATGATTCAAGGGAGGAAACTACAAAACATTCTAAGCTAATATTTGCATATTTTATTGCAGAACTGGATATTAAGATGGATCTATTCGATCTATCAGCTAAGCAGTGAAAATGTTTGTAGAAATGAAGATGAGAAGTTTCATTCTGACATTTAATAAACGACTTTATTGATTATCTTCGTTAGTAAGAATAAGAAGATAGGTTAGTTAAGGAAAGTGTTCCTGTGCGGAGATGTAGATTTAAGATTAGACAGCCTTCAAGTCCATGTGTGGAGGTAGCCATGTTGGCTTGCTTGTATTCATGTCTTAGTCGAACCCAAGCCCGAAGGCTGAGTGCTGGCCTGTGGAGTCCTAAGGGAGAAGTTGGGGGTGACAGGTTCATTATATGTGGAGTTATTCTCCATCCAAGATCTGGGAAGAGAAAGAGAGGTAGTGTGTTGCCGGCTTAACGTTTTATAAACTCAGTCATGTGACTGAGAGCTGGCTTCTGATTGGACAAGCCAGGAAGGAAGTGTATTTCAAAATCTCCAGCTGCGAGAATTTGTTCCTGCTTGAGTTTGTTGCAAATCTATCTGCTACATGTTATTTCAAACAGAAGCATGTTAGGCCAACAAAAGTTCTAATCTTATAGGCCATATAGAGATTGTAGAATATATTGAAAACAATAATAGCAGATTTACTTTAAACTCTGAAAATAACAGCCATGAAATTAATATAATTCACAATCTTTTCTGAAATCCAACAATATTTGGTACAAATAAATTTCAGGCTAAGTTTCAATCATAAATATTCTACAGTCTCTGTTTTTATCACTGTTCAATAATAATCACATGTGGATACGACGCGAAAAATTGTCAATATCTTTGACCCACTCTTTTGGTACTGTTTTCGTTTTGGCTGTGATGGTTCTATTGAGTTCAGGAATAGTTTGGTAATTGTTTTCATAGAGGTTGTTATTTTTTAAATAATTCTGCAGATAAAAATCTGGATGAGTTATGATTTGGTAATGTTTATTCAGGATCACACCTCCTACTAATATGACGATTACCAAGGTGTCTGCACATCATTAAACAGCAACAAATAGGAGGAAAATGTCACCTTATTCATTGTGATGCTCATCTTAAATCTGTAATTATTGTTTTAAATGCATGCTTCCATCTTTATGAAAGAATTTGTCCGTTGGTTTGTTACGCTTCAGTTTGAAATATCATTTTTATAATTCTATCATACCTTAGTTTGAAACAACTTTTTCATCACTCTTTATCTTAATAATAGCTGATATTGTTATAAAATGCGCAGGTGTTGGTTCAGAAAATTCAACAGTTATCTCCCTTTAACTACATCTAAGTTATCTCCCCTGAATGAGCGAGAAAAGAATGCACTCTCCTATTTTTGGTACTTGCAGTTCAGGTAAATGAAGCCATTTATTCGTCTGTACTTATCAGATACATTCTATGGAAGTTCATTTCAAATTGTAGAAAAAATTTTAGTCACATTGAAGTATTTGGAGTTAAAAGAAATATTTACAGATTTCACACATTTCTGAGAAAAATTCAAAGACACATAATTGTTTATTCCATCTCTATTCACTTGCCTTCTTACAAGGACAGAATTAGACACAATGACAGTTTTTAATGTGGGGAGAATTCAGTTTGGATTAAAAATAAAATTTGCTTCAGTCTACAAGGATTTTTCATCTATTGACTTAGGACAGAAATAATAATGTGCAGTACCAGAACATATACAACACTTTGCTCCTACCAAAAGCCAAGGAGGATGGAGGATTATTTATTACAGAATTTGAAATACAAACAAGCAAATCCAAACATCTTTGTGGCATTCAATATCTTTAGGTTTGAAGAGTTAGACAAAAGGTTTGCTTTTTAATGTGGGGAAATGTCTCTTTTTCATTTGATCATCAAAAATTCCATTTCATATTTATTCCTGGTGATCAAGCTAAATAACTGAAAAAGGAATGTTTCCCCACATTATAAACCAACACTGTGTTTAAATCTGCCCTCGTGGGGAGACAAGTAAATGGGGATAAAGAAATTGTATCCAACTTTGGTGTGTTGTCTAGTTTGTAATGAGAGTATTGTCATGGCTAATTTTGGTGATAATGCGCTTCACTTGCCAGACACTTACAATGGAAATCTACTCAAGGCATAATTGGATGTAGATGCCTGTTGCTTAGCAACAAAAAGAGGACATGAATTGTTTCCAAGCCACAAGAAAAAAAAAGATGTTGATTGCGTGGCCAATATTCTTCCAATGTGATTAGTGCCCCCACCCCCTCCATTTAAGTTCGATAGAAATATCAGTAACAGGCTTGTCACCCCTGCACATCAAAATGAACTCGACCATTTTTTTTCTCAACTGATCAACTGTTTGTTGGATACTCACAACTTTTGTTTTGACATGCACATTGAAAAACTTGTAACATTATTGTAGAAAAGTCGGTCAGAAGTCAGAAACTACATAAGTAACACTTAAAAATAGTTTGTTGTGAGATTCAACTTGAGCCAGTTATGGTAAAAATAAAAAAAAAACATAAAAACAAATATGATATAATGGATGTGTAATGCAAGTTTGAATGACAGGTTTAGATCTGATGAGCTGAGAGGAAGATTAAACCTGGACAGTATAGGTTGTTGTGTGCAGAACAGCAGATGTTGATATAGCTACATTGAAAGAATAGTTTGAAAAGATGTTAATATAGCTACATTGAAAGAATAGTTGAGAGCTATGGAAAATAGTTCAATCCGTCAGTCAGTTTTTTTAAGACTTCTTTTTTCTTCTTTCTATTGTATTGAACCAGTCAAAAGAGAAACAGAATGAGAGAGAGAGGGGGGGGGTCAATCAGAAGAAGAGGTCTGTTCAGAAAGTAGCGTACCTGAGGATATGCTGAGAGATATAGGGAAGAGAGAGAGAGAGGTTTTAAAAATAAAAGTTGCACACTTTTTAAATATTATTCATTAACTGAGCCAAACTGTATATTGTTTATATTAAACAAACCCTAATTAATAATAACTTCCCAAACCACATTGCTGATCAGCATATTAAACACTCTTTCACTGCCATAGCAAAAACACTAATAATGATATTATCATTAATAATATCAATTTATTCTATCGCAATCAGATGCATCCTAATTATAAAATAGACAAAAATAATAAAAATATCATATATAAACATATTCCCCTATTGAGATGGATTGTAACCGCTAATTTATTATATATTATAAAGCCATCCGTTTTTAAGATCTTCTTAATCTTCTTAATCGACTCTTGTAATTATATATATATATATATATATATATATATATATATATATATATATATATATATATATATTAGCTAATCAGCGCCTGGTTTTGCTCGGTCATAAAATATGCTTAAATATAATATTTTCATGTTTACAAATTTCGTATATATCATTATAGAATCGTGATTTCAAAAGTAAAAAAAAAATATATTGGAGTGTCATCAGCTACAATCGAAACCAAAAGCATTCAAAGCTGGTGACGTTACCACTATACCAACATGACACGCACATAAACTGATTAAAAATTAAAAATAAACTAAGATGAATGTACAAAATTTTGACCCCTTAAAAACTATTTTAACCAGCTAAAGACCCATAAAAGGACAGTCTGTAAAAGATCCAATCATTTGAGGCCCCTAGCGCTGAGTTGCAACTTTTAGTTTCAGAAGAGATAGAGTTTGAAAATATGGAGACAGACAAACAAACATCTAGATTTTAGACATATGGGCTTATATATATATATATATATATATATATATATATATATATATATATATATATATATATATATAATTTTAGTGGACCCATTATATAAACAAAGAAAATTGCTCCAGGAAAATGCCTATTTCGGACCATTACATTGTGATGTGGATTACTCAAAATACAGTTTGGATCATTTTATCACACTGCTATCAAAAACATTCGCTTCGGATTTTACCATGCAATTTGGATGTGAATTTTTATACCCTTTTCATTAACTTCCCTTCCTCTATGACATTTAAATACTTAAACTTTTAATTGTGATTTTCCATGTCTCACTGACTTTAGCAAATAAATTAGTAAAACATTATAACTATTTGCTAATATTTTCTCCTCTGAAGAGATGGTAGACATCGAAATCCTATAAGATAAGGAGTTATAATATTCCAAATGTATTGTTTATCTTACATAGAATAATAAAAATCTTTTGATTTGAAATTCCAGCATTTCAGGTCATAAATGTTTAAATTCATTAAATGACTAAAATTTGATTTATTTGCTCTATCTTGTATATCGAGCAATTTTTATTTAGGTGAGATAGTACTTATAGAATATTACTACCAGTAATGTCTAGTAAAACTTATAATCACAGGTTTCCATACCAGTTGATTGTTAGATAATTTTATCTTGAAGTATATATATATATATATATATATATATATATATATATATATATATATATATATATATATATATATATATATATATATATATAGCGTACTAGTTATTTCTTAGGTGACATCAATCATTATCATAAAGTTGAATACTTTTTTTCATTTTTCTTATGGAAATCGTTTCAGACAAAGCATGAAGCTACTTGATGTAAGGAGTTAATGATATAACAAGAGATGATTATCGCAAAGACAAGAGATTCCTATTAGCCTTAGTTTTAAAAAGGCTAAAATAGGAGGAAAACATTCAGCAAGAAGAGAGTTCCAGAAGCCTGTAGTCCTATGGAAAAGCTACTGAAGTAGGAATAGAAAATTTGTGAAGACCACTAGATGTAAAAGTCAAATGAGCTGGAATAAAGAAAGCAGGGAAGACACATGCCATAATAGTATTTATAGAAAAGACTAAAATTATTTTTATTTTTTTAATAAAAACTGTTGAAGAATATTTTCTATTTGTATTATTTGGATTTTTCAGATTACTCTTCTCATTTTGGGTGTTATTCTCACAACGTTCTAGCCATATTTAATGTCATACCATCTTCAGATGTAACCTAACAATGGCTCTTAAATAATGAGAAAAAATGTTTTTGTTCATTTTCGTATGAACCATAGTTGTTAGATTTCAAATTGCGTTTATGAAATGGAAAGAGTGTTAAGTCGTTTTCTATTTTAGCATTAATTATGTTCTTATTGATTTGTATACAATGTTTCCAAGTTTTTTAGATGAGGAGGAGTGATAATATCTATTATTTGTTCGAACTACTGTTCTCATCTGGGATGTTATTCCAAACTATCCAAATAATACGTATTATAAATCCTCATTTCAAAAATTTAAAAACATTATATTTAATGTACGTTTTTAACTTCTAATCTGAGCTATAAAATTTAATAAACCTGGCATAGACTGGTACTCCAGTTCTGACTGGATCAAGGTATATTTAATCTTGGAGAATTGGAAGAGCAAGAAAGAATCAGCAGACAGAAGACATTGTAAATGATGAGGATGCAAGGAGAAAGAGATGGAAGGACGGATGGGCAGGGTGATGCGAAGGTGAGGTGGAGTGTAAAAACACCCTTCAGATTTTTCATGGAGGAAATATACAATGAAAATAAAACAAAACCAAACAATCTGATAGAAAACGAAACGAGTTAGGCGGATGCGAAAATGTCAATAAGTAGGCAAGTTGTGTAAATGTCAGACAGGAAGGGTGTCATTATTGGCAGGAATTTGCAACGCAGCACACTTCTCAATGTTAGCTTGGAAGTGTATAACACTGGAGAGGGGGGGGGGGCTCAGTAAACCAGCATTAACATGCGTCCAGTCCATCTGCACCGTGTAATGACAAAAATGCTATTATAAACATAAGCATTACACACCTATGAAAATGTTATTTTTTTCTTCATGGAAATCGCCGACAAATCATGAAGCCACTTTATGTAAAAAAAAAAAACAAACAAAAAAACAACCAACAGTAAGTGTTAAATAGATGGATTCCAACCCATAAAACAGCAATTCTTCTCCCTCTGTCAGAAACATTGCTCATGAAATGTGAGAACTAAAGGATAGAATGAGAGAAGTGAGAGTTACAGGGCTGTACCTTCTACTCTCATCCAAAAATTTACAACTTAACATATAGCTCAATAAAGCTAAGGCCTGAAAATTAGATTGCATCACTAATTTTTAAAAATCCATGATTTTTATACAGTACTAGCCTTCAAATGGCATAAAATGTGAGCCCAATCGGATTATGAGTTTACAAATAACAGTTATTTAAGTGAATCTACTGTTGCAAATTTTTTTTTAAAATGGAAAAATCTGAATTTTGTGTGTTGCTAAAAGCATCAGTTTCTGATACGAAGAATAATGTTCAAGGAAAACAATTGCTTGTTAAGCGTTATTCAAACTGCTCTGTTTGAAACAACGGTTAAGAGGTGGTACTCTGACATTAAATGCCATCGTACAGACATAAATGATGCTGAACCCACAAGTCAGCCAATATTGATAGTTGTCCTATGTTATAACATTTGGTTTATTTTAAAGAAGGAATCAGCAAAAAATGGCCACAAAAGAAGGAAAAAAAAGTACTCTTTTGCCAAGATAATCCCTTTGAATTACTTCTGCACCCATACTATTCTCCAGATCTGGTCCTAGTGACTACTGGCTATTTTCAAACCTCAAAACGATTGCTCTAGAGAAAGAGAGTTGGCCCCAACATAGAAAACTGAGATATATTGTGAGATCAAAGAGGAACCGTTTTACCAAAAGGCATCGAATTGATATTCGTATTCATATCGTATTCATTCACTTTAGGAGACTATGTTTATGAATAAAGTCTAATTTTGCCTATAAGTTATTTTATTATTTCGGCTTAGGATTTATTGAGTGATGTGTTAAGCCTTATGTATGCTATTGTTTCAAAAATAAGTGAGACACACCTAAGTGTATATTGACTGACAATGTCTCTCAGAGATGTGAGAAGGCATCTAAAATTACAGGAGAGAGAGAGGGGGGGGAGAGAGAAAAGAAAACAGAAAGAAATAGGGAGAGAAAGAGAGAAAAGAAAATGGCGAGAATTAGAGAGAGAGAGAGAGGGAGAGAGAGAGAGAAAGATGAAAGGGGAGAATATCTAATACAGAAAGAGAGAGAGAGAGAGAAAGAGAGAGAGAATGGCAATGCAAATACATGAAAGAGAAAAAAATAATAAATACAAGAAAGAGAGAGAGAGTAAATAGAGAGAAAGTGGATCAAAGAAAAAATAGTCAATAATCCTTTAAAAGGGCGAGATAATAATCAATAGAGATGTTCATTAGTCAACAAACACATTTAAACCTATTTAGTTGCTTCCCCATGAGGGCAGAGTAAGACACAAGGTCGGCTTTAAATGTGAGGATAACCGAGCTCTCACAAAAAGGAACAAACATAAAGTTGCCTTCGTTTAGAAGGATTTCTCCCTTATTGATAAAGCAGAGAAAAGTTTAATATCAGAACAGATACTACACTCTGTTTACAAGATTGTTATTATTACTTCTAGTTGGACTATTTTTGAAAACTTTCCAATGTAATTAAAATGCAGTTATATTAATGATATTTCAAATTGATTTCTGAAATTTGCATAAACGTGCAGCAATTTGCTGCAAGTTTTAATTAAAATACAAAAACTATTTTCTATTATTCATATTCAATGAATTGAATTCAGTGTTGTGTTTTGCCATTGATATCACCCAACCTTTAGGATAAAAAATCTGATATTACGCTTCATATGTTCCGTCCTCAGTCAATAAGGGAGAAATCCTTCTACAATGAGACAATTAATAGAATTTTGTCTCAATCCAGAGTGTGCCTTTTTGGAGAGCTGGATTTTTTCCACATTGGGTCTAACTCTGTACTCATCAGGAGTCAAGTAAATAGGGACATAAAGGGGTTCATTTGATGTTCAGATAAAATCATCTAGTTAAAATATGAAAAAGTAAAAAAAAAAATCATTTCCCCTCCCCCTCCCAAAATAAATTTAACTCCACCACCAAATCAAAGGAAATATTGTTTACAAAATAAGTATGACTACTAAAAAAATGTTTTTGAGGCTTTAATGTGACAAATTAATAAATATGATTTTCAAAATTCAGCACAGCAGATCAAACAAATAAACTTATGCATGAAACACTAAATAATATACTATTTTAAACTTAAGCGTGATACACAATGCAAAGTACTATTTTAAACTTAAGCATGACATAAAATAAATAAAATACTATTTAAAATTAAGCATGACTTACCAAGTAAAAGTACTATATCAAACTACTAAGTAAAATATTATTTCAAACTTCAGCATAACATACCAAGTAAAATATTATTTCAAACTTCAGCATAACATACCAAGTAAAATACTTTTTCAAACTTCAGCATAACATACCAAGTAAAATACTTTTTCAAACTTCAGCATAACATACCAAACTTTAGTGTGACAGGCCAAGAAAAATGTATTTCAAATTTAAGTGTAAGACACCGAATAAAATACTATTTCAATCTTAAGCATGATACATCAAGTAAAAACTATTTCAAAGATAAACTTGACAGATCGAAAATATTATTATTACACACTGCTATGTAATTCACCATACTATCATTTTAAATTAACAAAAATTGTATTTCAAACTTAAGTTGATAAAAATGCTATTACAGACTGAAGTGTGACAGATAAAATCTTCTGCATAGAAATGTGAGGATGTATCTAGAAAATGTTAATGTTTCCAGGGTAGAATGGAAAGGCGGCCATTAAAAGCAACTATAAAAGATATTATTTGAACATCAAAGTTGAACTAATCACAAACTACTTAACAATGACAAAAGACCAGTTAACCTATAAAATGATGCTTTCTTTTCTATTGGAAGGAAACAAGTACACAATTTATATTAATTTCTAACACAGCAGTTGTAATTTGTTGTCTCTTTCTTAAATGGCATGTCAACACGAATGGGGTCATTTAATGACTGGACAAATTTAAAGAGAGCGATCAGAAAGAAAGTAAACAGTAAAATTAAAATAAAGAAAACCTTTTTAATATTTATTTTACTCATATTGAAACAGGTTTTGTGGGGGGGGGGTTCAAATTTTTCTCAAAGTTTTCATCAAAATCTCCATAGAAACATAAATCTACTCATAATATGAGAGCCTTTTTCTGTATCTGTCTCTTCATCAGTCACTATTTTTAAAAATAATGTAATAAATATATTGCTATAAACGGCATAATTCACGTTGATACACCAGTCCCAATTGGATCACCGAAGTTAAGTAAAGTTAAGCCAGGTCAGTACTAAAATGGGTGACCATTTGGGAATTCCAGGTGCTGTATGTGCTCTCCGCTTATCTCGACATTGTTTCCAATCGTCTAGCACTTCTCCTTGCCATTGAACTCAAGTTCAGGTTGGTTGGGTCCTGCACAACCATTGCCTCCCATTTACATGCACAGCTACACTTACAGAGGGTGCCCATTGTCTCTTGCGACTGAATGGAGGCATCGAAAATAAATTTCAAAATTTTACTCATTTTGAAATATCAGAGATCTTAATTACTTTGTAAATAATAGATTGCCAACAAATAAAGCGAATGCTATGATTGGAAATTGAAACCAAAACCTTGTAATTTTTAGTCTGATGTTCAATGAATTGAGCTATTATTTTTCTTATAAATAGATTTGAAAACGTTACCTCAACAAAATAATTATAGGTTTGGTGTAATTTCATAGATTTGTGATTTACATCATGTTTTAAAAAATAAACATATATCTATAGATGTACTGTGCATTAACATATACTTTTTAAATAATTTGTATAAATATGAGATTATTTAAAAAAATGTCACATAATATTTACTTTATAAGTGGATCTTTTCTTTTTTCTAACTTGGAGGGTCACCACTTATCAAAGCTCGGAGGTCACTCAAGGATAAAGGTTAAGTGATAGCTAGATGATGAGACAAGATCAGTCTTGGTGGAACTTAGATTATCTAAATGGATGACTCAATAAGAATTTATTCACATTAGACTTGAACATGACCACGTTATAATCAGGCGGGAAGCAGACAAACGGTATTGCGTTCCACAGATGGACAGTTCTAAGAAAGAAACTCTGTTCATAGAATTTTCGTTTAGTTTTGGGCACAGGTGGGAGTGAGAAAAGTTGTTGTTGTTGTTGTTGTTGTTGTTGTTGATGGTGGTGGTGGTGGTGGTTTTAGTTAGGTAAAATCAAGAGCACAAAAGAAAAAATTTTCACATGAAATACTGCCTAACTAACCTTGCTCTTTAGTTCTCTATATACTTAAAAGTCAATATTTGCTTGTTATAAAATCAATACGTTAATAGTTTAAACATTTAAATAAGTTTCAATAAAGGTTAAAATTTTCAGCAAATTTAAAGATACCATGGAAATTTTCCTTTGATTCCATCTGGGGTCATTAATGGCAATTATCAGTTAAATCCATGAAATAAATAAAATATATACAGAACATAAATAAACACAATTCATTTAAAAAAATGATTTTCTTCATTGCATAAAGCAAAACCAAAATTAAACATAGAATTTTCGTTTAGTTTTGGGCACAGATAGGGAGTGAGGAAAGTTGATAGTGGTTGTTTTAGTTAGGTGAATATTTGTTGTGAACGTTTTATGGGGAGGAACCAAAGAGTGAAGCTCAGTCGAAAACCTATCATAAAAGTACTGATAAAGACTTGTGAAAAAGTGGGAGTAGGGAGATGAAAAAGTCATCGCTCACTATATTTTGAAGATGGTTTTGTACCCTGTCAAGGCAGGAAAGAGTGCTTTTAGGTGCTCCACCCAAGATGAGGCAATAGTGCTCCATCTTAGGCCATATTTGACTCTTGTACAGGCAGAGGATTGCGTTGGGAGTAAAATATTTGCTGGAGCAGTAGAATGAAACCCCCTTTTTTTCTGTGATTTTGGCAACAGACAACAAGAATTTCTTACTGGGAGGAGCATATTTTTGCTAGTCTAAAATATAAATGTGGTTCATCTGTCTGTCTGAAGTGCAATTAAAAACAAAACTCCATACAAAGATCAAATACCATTTTTCACACGACAAATTTCAAGAAAACGCCAATGTAATAATTTTGTATTAGTTTTTACTATAATATTACGGGGGGCGGGGGGTCTCCATTCGCACCAGGTATTATTCATAAACAGCACAGATAATTTTTAATTCATTCTAAATCATAGAAATCTTTTTAAAAGTCAAAATGAAAACAAATAAAATAATTTTTTTAGGAGGGGGAGATGCATAGCATGGAAGCATAAATCTAGGATATAAATGTTTGTCTGTCCAAGGATGCAATTAAAACCAAAGCCTTACACAAAAATCAAGCAACTTTTGAACAAAGAACATTTTAAGGAAAATCCAATGATAATATTAATTTTGCATTGTTTTTTCCCCCATAATATTGTTTCGACAGATATCCATAAATAATAAAGATTAAGTTATATTTCATTTAAAATTATAGAAATATTTTTTTATAAACATCAAAATAAAAATCATAGCATACAGAATTAGGAGAATGAGTAGATGGGAGATCATTTATTCCCAGGCAATGTCAATATGCCTGCTAGTCACGGCACACTGGTTCCCATTAGATCACTGAAGCTAAGCATTGTTGAGTTTGGCCAGTACTAGAATGGGTGACCATTTGGTAATATCAGGTGTTGTATCGCTTATCTCAGTATTGTTTTCAGTCATCATAGACTCCTCGTTGCCGTTGAAATCAAGCAGTGCAAACTCAGGAAAAGAGTGGTTAGAGATTATGCAATCCTTGCTTCAAGATTTAAGTATGTGTCATCCATCGGCTCGCCAGGATTATCAGATGATCATCATCATTCCAATTAAATACTAACATTTATGTTTTTATTTTGTGTGTGTCATTGGCTCCAAACATTAAGGATGAGATTTTCTGTTTTCAAATTTCCTTTAATTTTGTATCCACTTTAAGTAAATTCCGTTTTTACTTTTGTGAAAATCCATTTTTCATGATGTTCCATGAAAACATTGCACTAAAATATGTCACAATTATTAGAAACCAAATTAAAAAGTGTCCATTTCAGATGGAGAAATTAAAGATGGAGTTTCAATAAAACTTATTGCTTTGATACTGACATTGTCCATTTTTAGTTTCTAAATTAACATCCTTTGACAGTAATCATTAATGATACCAACATAAATTATTCTTATTGTTAGAAAAATTGGATAAATAATCTTTATTTTGCTTCACCTACATATTTGCGATCTATTTGTGCTACAAAAATAATTTTCAATATTCAAAATAAGTTTTAAGTCAATTATACTATAAATTAAGTAAAATAACCAAAGTAGAAGCAACTAAGATTTGGCATTTTTACTTTTACTTGATTCTGTCCAAGTTATGTACTTTCTGTCCAGAATCCAAACAGTATTTTGATCAATAACTATTTACAGTAAATTGGCTTTTAAATATTCATTTCTTTAATTGAAAAAAAATCACAAATGAGTAGGTAAAACAAAATAAATTGGAATTAAGAATTACATATATAAAATACGTTTGGAATGCTGGAAAACAACAGATATTTTTTTTTTAGAAACAAATTTTGTTTATTCAGATATTTCGATGATAAACATCTTTGTCCTTGTCATTGACAAGGATGTTTATCATCGAAATATCAAAATAAAAAATAAAAACTTTGCATTGCTTTCCAGCCTTCCAAATGTACTTTACATACATAATTCTTAATTTCAAAGTATATGCAACGCTTCCAACACAGGTAATATTGCTAATGCAACACCCTGCTGCTAACTGTTTTCGAAAATCATACTGTTATAAGACCTTCAGACTAACACTCTTACACACAGATTTCACCATGCGGACAAGAAAAAAAAGGAAAAAAAAATACAGACTGTCATTGATAAGTTTATCATCAAAATATCTGAATAAATAAATTTGTTTATATTTTTAAAAGAAATATGCGTTGTTTTCTAGCCTTCCAAACGTATTTTATATACACAATTCTTAATTTCAAAATATATGCACCGCTTCTAATGCAGGTAACATTTCTATAAAATCAGCTATTTTCAACTAATTTCCTAATAGTATTTCCTTTAAAATACTTTATGACAATTAATAGTAATGATTACCTATCTGTATATCCTCTCATTTCCACTTTAGAAATAGCCCCTAAGATGCAACTTCAATTGGTTTGCTACAATTTTGCAATAAAGTACTTAAAAAAACAAAAAACAAACACTTCTACTTTTTAAATAGATAACCTCTTATGTCTTTTTTAAATATAAAAAGAATTTTTTGTTAATGTCTTACATAGAAAATCAGGACAGATATTTGTAATGCTTAAAGAAAATAAGTATATTGTTCTTAAAATATAGAACAAAATTGCAAATACAAAAGTTTCAGATTTCAAAGAATTGTAAAAAAAACAACAGAAAATAGAAAATAATAATAAAAAACAAGCCATGCATGTGTGGTCCCCCTCTGGTGCTGCATGTGAGATGACGCCACAAAAAATAGTGAAGAAATAATGAATGTGGGAAATGTGAAGGGCCAACGTCACCTTCACATTTTCGCCAAGTTTCAGAAAAATCTAATGGATGGGGCAAAAGTTATGGGATAAAAAGTGTCATTTTTTGCAATTTGGGGGCATTTGTGACCCCTTTTGAGCTCCTGGGAATGCCGAATCCCAGTGAAAATGGACAAACAGTGTAGTTTCACGCCTTAAGACATGTATATTTGAATTCAGCACCATGGAAAAATACTATATAGACATATATATCAAGGTTTTAAGTAATATGAAAAAAAGAGTTCCAACAAAAAGGCATGTTTTTTTAGCCCTAAAAGTCCCAGAGAGATGCAAATTTTGCCAGGGTCACCCATACTGAATTTATATTAAGAACAATGGCTTCAACATTTTGGCCAAGTTTCAGGAAAATCTAATGGATGGATCAAACGCTATGAGGCAAAAGGTGTAATTTTGGGCCATTTGGGAGCATTTTTTATCTGTTTTGAGTCCCTGAGGATGCCGAATCCTAGTGTAAATGGATAACGGGCCAGTTTCAGACCTTAACACATATATTTGAGTTGACCACCTTGAAAAACCACTATATAGACAAGTTTTTGTTGAGAAATATGAAAAAAGAGCCATAAAAAGGGGCGTTTTTAGCACTGAAAGTCCTCGGGGATGCAAACCAGAATTTTGCCAGGGTCATCCATACTGGATATATATTAAGAACAATGGGCTCCATATTTTGGCCAAGTTTCAGAAAATCAAGAAAATATTAAAAAAACTTTTTTATTGAAATACAATAATTATGCTGTGACTATATAAAAAAAATAATGTACTTTACTACCGTAGCCCAGGGAATTATGGAAATCAAGAAACTTCTGCTCCCAGTTATTTGTTGGGGGTTTGGGACGAGAGGTGAGTGAGTAGTTACTAACTTGTTTACACATATTTCAAAATAGAAAAGGTATCAATGAAGAGGATTCATTTTTCATTGATGGCTTTAAGTAAATGTGAGGAAGTGGTCATACACTGCCTTCCTTAAACTGGGCTGTGGAAAGTTATATACTGACATCTTTAAATGGATTTGGGGTAAGTTATATACTGTCTTAAACGGATCTTTAGAAAGTCATAAACTGACGTCTTTAAATGGATCTGGGGGAGTAATGCACCAACGTCTTTAAATGAATTTAGGGAGTCATACACTGACATCTTTAAATGGATTTGGGGGAGTCATAGACTGATGTCTTTAAATGGATTTAGGGGAGTTATACACTGATGTCTTTAAACATAGTTGGGGATTTTGTACGAATGTCTTTAGATGGATCTGAACTGTTGTGAGTCTATGTCTTTCAATGTTTTTAAATGCATTAGATCGATCATACCTGACATTGCTAAGTAGAGTTCAACAAGCAGAAAAGAAGAGGGCAAAAGGTAACTTTGAAGACTAACAAACCACTTATTGACTGGTGTAAAAATGTGTCACCTGTCACCTCATTTCGCCTGGGGGCAACACATTGGATATGGTCACCGCAGAAGTTTTAAACAAACAAACAAACAAACTACAAAGAAGCAGCTGTGTCATTATATATTAAATTAATCAGTTCGTTCTTTTTGTGCTTTTTTCAGAAAAGGATTGCTTGTTTGACTTACTTTATAGTAAATAGTAAAAAATATCTAAGAAACTATTTTGTTTGTCGAGGCTGACTTTTGTATGTACAGGTTCGATAAGCAATTTCAATAGCAACATTAATCACACACTGAAATGTTTGCAGATGCATATGCATGCAGGAAAACGTAAGCTCTCTCTCACAGACACAAAGTATATTTACAGATAAACAAAATATCTTATGTGCACATACATATAGTTGAAGCTCATGATTGAGCTGATGAAGTTAATACGAATTCATACTGGTTTAAGGCCAAAGTTAAAACTGGTCTACGGCTTAATCCAAAGCTTATGCATCAGGTTAGAGCCCAGGGTTTTATGTCAGTGTTTGTGGCCCTTATACAGTATTTGTGAGTTTGGGCCTGGGCCAGTGTCAGTATTTATGGACCTGAGCTTGGGGCACTGTTTATGAGCCTCAGTCTGGGACTGTTTGTAAGCCTTGAGCTCAGGACAGTGTTTGTGAGCTTGGGCCTCGGCTAGTGTTTATGGGTTTTGCCCTGGAACAGTGTTCATGATCTTGAGTCTGGGCCAGTGTTTGTGAGCCTAGACCTGTGTCAGTGTTCATGAATCTGGGCCTGGGCCTGGACCTAGGATAGCTTTTGTGAGCTTGGGCATAGACCTGGAATAGTGTTCATAAGCCTAGGTCTGGAGCAGTATTTATGGGTCTGGCCTTGAAACAGCATTAGTTGGCCTTAGCCAGCACCAGTATAAATATTTGTAAACCTTGGCCTGGGACAGTGTATGTATATCTGCGCCAGGGCTAGTGCCAGTGCCTGAATTTGTGTGCTTGTGTTTTGAGATTTAAATCTTTGGTTATTGTAAAATGAGATTATATAATATTCAGGGTGGTTGATATTTTTAAAAACTTTTTATCTGATTTTATAAATTTCTGCACAATTTTGGACTACACTTCACTGACCATTCAATAATAATATATGCCTATGATATTGTATGGATCAATGTTAAAATAACAATCTTGTTTGTATTTTTTATTTTATTTTTACAACATATATTAAAAAACATAATAAACAAAAATCATTTGATTTAAATCAGTTTAGATTGAACAAACCTTGAACATGTTACCATGGAGTTCCTTTCCTGTAATCTGCAATATAGTCATCTTTCAACCTAATATCAACAAATACTTGTAATATCTTTAATAAGTAATCAAAATTTGTTAATTCAATCCAACATTTTTAATCTTCTCATAATATCATTCAGCTGACAATGCATTCCACTTCATTAAACCTTATCCTAGAGTGGCTTTTGGCCTAGATAAGTGGCGTCACACTCATGAAAAGCATCATTTCTTTAAAATAGAATTGTTTTTGTTTCTTTTTTTTTTGCTTTTTACTTATTTTTATTTTCATTCTGGAAAATACTTTAGAGATCTAACATATAAATGTTTAGAGGAAAAATGCGGAATATGGTTCTGCAAACAACAAATCTAATTTTAAAAGAACTGCATAGATTACTTACATTTATCTTTGGTGCTGTTCCAAGACGTACATCATTCACTTGTGAACATTCCAAAATCTGGCCCTCCTGTCAAAGAAAAGGCAAAAAAATCAATTGTTAGAAATACTGAAATGTGTATATTGCTCCATTAATACCTTGTCATGTCATAAGAATGATTAGAAAATTTGTTTTTGTGAAATAAGTTTTTGTTATTCCATCTGACATTTCAAAATATGATATACCTTCTTCACATTATATATATATATATATATATGTGTATGTATACTAGCTGGATGCTCGGCGTTGCCTGATCATACAATACGCTTAACCATGATATTTTAATTTATGCAGATTATGTATGCATTATTATAGAATCAATCCTCTATTGAATATTATATATTATGAGGAATAATTTGCCCAGTAGACAATTTTGAAAAAAAAAAAATAATAATAATAATAGTGATAATGTCGTTCAAATTCGGACTGTGCTTGTGTACAATTTTATGTCAGCTGATATTTGGGCTTGATGATCTTAAAAATAGTCTTTCTTCTCTTAAAGATAAATAAGAAGAATTTTCACAGGGGAATATTTTACATTACACCAGCCAAGATTATATGGGTGTAACGCAAAATATTCCCCTGTAAAAATTCTTTTCTATCTATAAGAGAAGAAAGACTATTTTTAAGATCGGATTTTTTTTTATATTTTTGATACTTATCGGGTGAATTTCTGTACAAAACATATCTAAGAACATTGCCAGACATATAAATTAACTTTGTGTGAAATTTGCAAAAGATAGGCTCAGAACGTATGAGGAAGGAACTCACACTCACATACACAAAGTGACTTTTATATAACAGTAGATTATATATATATATATATATATATATATATATATATATATATATATATATATATATAATCTACTGTTATATAAAAGTCACTTTGTGTATGTGAGTGTGAGTTCCTTCCTCATACGTTCTGAGCCTATCTTTTGCAAATTTCACACTAACACACACAAAGTGACTTTTATATAACAGTAGATTATATATATATATATACACACACACACACACACACACACACACACACACACACACACACACACACACGCATGCAATTAAGTTATCAAAGAATATATCTTTCATATTATTTGGATTCATCAGACTATTGTTCCTATATTGAGTGTGATTTTCACGTTTCGGTTGATGGCCCCATCAGAAAGATGTTCAAACATTACTAAACCATGTGGAATCGATCTATCCAACAATACAGTTCACGATGGAAAAAGAATATAACAACAAATTATTGTTCCTAGATGTGCTGATTACCCACACTGGTCAGGGGTTTACGTCATCTGTATACCGAAAGCCAATTTTCACAGTACAGTATCTAAACTTAAATTCTCATCATCCATTGTTGACATGAACTGTCCGTTGCCTACGATACCGAGCATAGCAATATGTAGTAACATCAGTGCATATCAAGAGGAGATGGACAGTTTAAAAGATACCCTCTACGAAAACAACTACCCAGAGAGCATGTCATCAGCTCCAAGAATCTGGATCAGACACAAAAGCACGCCACTCAGAAACTCAGCACAGTCTGTATACCATACATGAAGAGCCTGAAAAACTCCAACGAATATGTAATCCATACGACATCAGGACAGTATTCAGGAACAATTCAACTCTCTTGAAACAGCTTGTGAGAGTCAAGCCTCCTACAGAAAAAATCATGACTAAGAACTGTGTATATGAAATCCCATGTAAATGTGGAAAACTATACAAAGGGGAGACATGTTGTCCACTAAAATTACAGTTAGAACATTAAAAAGCCATAGTATGTGGTGAGATTGAAAAATTGGGTATAGTTGACCATACCATTATGAGACAAAGTAATAATTATAGACAGAGAAGAACTTTGAAGAGTAAGACGACTTAAAAAAGCAGCGCATATGCTAAGAGACAACCAATTATTAAGTACACCTAGTATAAAATTTAATACGATATGGGAACCATTCATTATAAATAATAGATAAAATATACAATAAGTAAAAACAATAATATATATCGCAAATATCTATAAAAGTGTTTGTGTGTGTGGGTGGGTGTGTGTGTGTGTGGGTGTGTGGGTGTGTGGGTGTGTGCGTACATTTCCATACACAATAACTCTGAGAATTTTTAGTCTACAGACTTGAAATTTAATATACAGGGTACTGAGATTTGGGAAAATCGATGTGATCGGGTTTCGGCCAGAAATTCGGCTGTTAAGGGGTCAAAGTTCAACGATTTGATTTTTGAGAACTCTACCAAACTCTGCCAACAATTTTGGATTTAAACCCATGAAATTTTAGATATAAGGTCCTTGGACATGGATCTAACTTAATAATTTGATTTGAGCCCAAAACGATAAATGTTAAGGTGTTATAATAGGGGTCAAAGTTAAAAAAATTGACCGTTTTTTTTTTGGGGGGGGGAGGTTGCTCAGCATATAACTCCAAACACCCGCGCAAATATCTATAAAAGTGAACGTGTCTGTGTATCTGTGTGTCTGTGTGTGTGTGAACATTTCCCTACACAATAACTTTCTCAATTTCAAGCCTACACACTCGAAATTTGATATACAAGGTACTGAGATTTGGGAAAATCTTTGTGGATCTAACTTAATAACTTGATTTAAGCCCCAAACAATAAATGTAAAGGGGTCATAATGGAGGTCAAAGTTTAAAAAAATTTGACCTCTGCGGTCTCTACAAAATTACTGAGACAATTTCTGGTCTAAACATTTGAAATTTTACATAAAGCGTACTCAGAGATAGGGCAAGCTTTTTAATCGGTTTGGCTTGAAAATATTTAGTTACCAATATATAAATCTATGTATATATGTATGTTTGCATGTCTGCTTAAAACTTTCGACACAGGCGACAGATTTTACCAAGATTAGTACCGTTTTCAAACGACAAACATCGAAAAATTGGCTAAAAACATTAGTATCTTCAACCGAGCACTTTTCAACGATTCAAAGAGACTTTTTTCGCCGATATTTTTGAAAGCCATCCTCTCCTTTCGATTGTCTAGCCTTAATTTAAACCTACGTCACTCCCGGTTTGGCGGTGGACGTAACAGCAAAGACGTCAGGTTTTTCTCCCCGTTCTTTTCCTCCTTCGCGGTGCGGGTTCGAGCCTGCCTTCCTACTACGACTTTTTTTTTTTGCTCAACATACACATCCAAAAACCCGGCCAACGCCGGGTTGAAATGCTAGTATGTATATATATATATATATATAGTAATACAACTAGAAAACGAAATGGGTTTAAGGCTCCTAAAATTCGTACTAGAATTTTCCACAATTGTCTCGTGGTGCAGTGGTTAAAAGACTGGGAAAAATCAATTGTAAAAGTGCTATTCTCCTGAAGCTTGAAGGTTCAATTCTCAGTGTGGGCGACCGAAAAATACAATTGCAAATTACTTAGCACCTTTATTCAGTCATGACTGATGGAACAAAAGCATGCTAACCCCGTGATGTAAATAAAGGGTTCCAAAAGATGAGAACAGTAGTTTGATGAATCCAAATAATCCAAATAACCAATCCTCATCTAAAAAAGTATATATAAAGCTCAATACTGTTAAAGACAGTAAGCAAAAAATGAACAATAATGAAAAGTAAAAGAGAGAAAAAAGAAATTAGAAACCTCGTTAGGCCATGGCATTTCAAAGTTATATTTGATATGATTCTGGCCCTTCTGCTCTGAGAAGCATTTAACTTTGAAATTTCATGGCTTAAAGAAATTTCTTTTTTCTCCTTCCTCTCTTTTACTTTTCCTTATTGTTCTGATGTTATAATAAAGTTATATGTTACTTTATTATACATCTTTTTACTTATATATATATATATATATATATATATATATATATATATATATATATATATATATAGCTGTGTATGTGTGTGTTTGTGGAGATAATAACAAACTACAGCTTAAGATGAAGTGTTGCTGTCATATGAATGGAGGTGACATTTAGGGCACTATTCCTCTAGATTTAAAAGCAATTAGAGTTCAGACCATTGTTGAGGTGGCTTGTGCTCTGTTGGCTGAGTTATAGTTCCATGCAGTTCAACTCTCCCAGACTTTGCCTTCTCACACTTTGAGAAAGGGTTAGCTAATTGCTTGAGGCTCTTCTATAAGGAAATGCCTTTCCCTACTCTATCACTATGGTTGATGCTCGGTTGATTTCCTATTTTTGTTTTGACTTTCCTCCTTCGCAGTAAAATATTCACAGTAAGAACTCGTCTACCTACACAACAATTAAGGACGTTTATTTCTCTCTTGCTTTACCAAATTGAAGTTCCATGAACATTTTTTTTTCTTAAACATTCTATCTGTGGAACACATATGACAAGTCTGCTTATTACCCGACTTCAGCATAGTGAACTTCAAGTCCAATGTAAACAAATACTTGCTGAGCTGTTCTCTTGGATTAATTCTTCTAAGTAATCTTCTGCTATTTCCACTATTTGTTTCTGGTCATCTTATGGTAGTGATCATCATAAAATTGACCATCTCTTTAACCCTTATCCTCAAAATGCTCCCAAACCTTGATAAGTGGTGACCCATTAGTTTATATATATATATATATATATATATATATATATATATATATATATATATATATATATATAAAGAACACAACTTAAGGCTGTAAATTTATTGTTTGACAGATTACTCAAAAAATGAAATATTAAGATTTTCTTAACCCACAGAGTTTCAAAGAATGCCTACTTTTCACTAGAGAAAAGATATTAGCAAATGAATATTTTAGCATTTATGTTATGAATTTGCTGGTACATGATTAAATTGAAACTGCATTACATGAAAACTAATCATATATACAAAAGAAAAACAGGTTTTAGTGCAAAAAGATAATAAAATGCAGAGGGGAAAAGATATAAAAAATGAAAAAGTAAATTAAAGATTAAAATCCAGATGAAAGGATATAGAGTGATTAGGTATTTCCAAGGCGAAACAATCATGAGTCAATGTTCTCATAAGAAGTCGGATTTATAATGATGTGAAATAGATCCAAATTAAAAATCCAATAGTGTGTAATCCAAACCTGTAGACAGATCCCGTTTAAAAGCCGTCAAGGAAGAAAGATTATTTCAAATCATTAAAGTGTTTTTACCTTTAGGGAAAGCATGAATATATATATATATATATATATATATATATATATATATATATATATATATATATATATATATATTTGATATAATGGTGAGAGTGTTCACTAATTAGTAGAGATACTAGGCTTCTATCCTAAGTCGAGTCATGCCAAAGACTAAAACAAGAGTACTTGATATCACCTTGCTAAAAAGCATTATAAATTCACGAGCAAGTAGAGCAATACTAGGAAAGGAGTGGCATTTTCCCCTACATCTTGCCGTAGTAACTAATGAAAACAGAGCCTTAAAGTCGATTTCAACAAGGATTGATTTTTTTTTTTTTCAATCAAGGTAAAACTAAGAACATGAAATACTGCCTAAACAAACTTGGTCTTTAATCTTCTATATACTTAAAAGTCAATATTTGTTTGTTATAAAATCAATATGTCAATAGTTTAAACATTTAAATAAATTTCAATCAGGGTAAAAAATTGTAACAAGTTTAAAGACAAACATGGAAATTTCCCTTCCATTCCATTCGTTTCTAAAGTTTACAAGTTATCAAGTTTTAATCATCAATTATTTATTTAATTATTATTTTCACCATCTACAAAATCTTACAAATCATTATCACATGTTAAAACTTTGTGGATTCAGTAGAGAATTTCATTCTAATGAGTTTTATATAAATTATCCATTGTTCTCCTTTTTGGGGGGTGGGGGAGGAGGGTGTATGAGTTCTCAAGTTTTAACTATGCTATACATTTACACAATTTATATTAGAAAAAAGAAACTGACAATTCTATCTACCAAATCTTTTTGCATGATGAAAACATGTAAAAACAAAACCCACCAAGCCATTCAAAAGGAAACGGCTTTTGACTCAAGCCCCAATTTATCATATTCAAAAAGTTTACATCTTGAAAACAATGATATTTTGTTTACAAAGCATTGGAATTGATCATTGTAGGGTTACAGGTTGTCTACAGAACTTGAATTGCCGTTTCTTGTTACACCTGATAAAGCCAAACCCTGTGAGGTAACTAGGCCGTACAAAAAACTGATTCATGGTAAATTACATGCTTATCAATATACTCGACAGATATTGTTTGCGTACATGGTTGGTATTCAATAAACCCCATGAATTTGCATATATTCTAATACTAGCTTGATAAAACTTCTCTACTTGGTTCTGTTTGATTTTTTTTTTTTTTTTTTTTTGCATGATTTTTCCAAATGCTGGCATTGATATTGCTTTATTTCAACTTTCTTTTCTTAGTCTAGGCTTTCTCGGACTCATCCTTCCATCACAGAATTGACATTAACATAATTGTTCCAAATGCTTTCTCACACATCAGTCTATTCTCTATCTATACAAATTTATGATCACACCGTGTATGGGATACTGTTGTCATATTTGAGCTGGTAAATGTCTGCCCTATTTGAAGGTTCTTGATAAGGTGCACAAGTGTATCTGTAATTTGGTTTGACTCCACCTTTCTTCTACACTGCATGATTCATTCTCATGAACATGATATTGCTAATCTCAGTCTTTTCTATCAATACTATTATAACATTTCTATCAATACTATTATAACATTTCTATCAATACTATTATAACATTTCTATCGATACTATTATAACTTTTCCATCAATACTATTATAACATGTCTATCAATACTATTATAACATGTCTATCAATACTATTATAACATGTCTATCAATACTATTATAACATTTCTATCAATACTATTATAACTTTTCTATCAATACTATTATAACATGTCTATCAATACTATTATAACATTTCTATCAATACTATTATAACATTTCTATCAATACTATTATAACATTTCTATCAATACTATTATAACATGTCTATCAATACTATTATAACATTTCTATCAATACTATTATAACATTTCTATCAATACTATTATAACATTTCTATCAATACTATTATAACTTTTCTATCAATACTATTATAACATGTCTATCAATACTATTATAACATTTCTATCAATACTATTATAACATTTCTATCAATACTATTATAACATTTCTTTCAATACTATTATAACATGTCTATCAATACTATTATAACATGTCTATCAATACTATTATCACATTTCTATCAATACTATTATAACATTTCTATCAATACTATTATAACATTTCTATCAATACTATTATAACATTTCTATCAATACTATTATAACATGTCTATCAATACTATTATAACATTTCTATCAATACTATTATAACATGTCTATCAATACTATTATAAAATTTCTATCAATACTATTATAACATGTCTATCAATACTATTATAACATGTCTATCAATACTATTATAACATTTCTATCAATACTATTATAACATTTCTATCAATACTATTATAACATTTCTATCAATACTATTATAACATGTCTATCAATACTATTATAACATTTTTATCAATACTATTATAACATTTCTATCAATACTATTATAACATGTCTATCAATACTATTATAACATGTCTATCAATACTATTATAACATTTCTATCAATACTATTATAACATTTCTATCAATACTATTATAACATTTCTATCAATACTATTATAACTGTTCTGTCAATACTATTATAACATGTCTATCAATACTATTATAACATTTCTATCAATACTATTATAACATTTCTATCAATACTATTATAACATTTATATCAATAATATTATAACACTTCTATCAATACTATTATAACATTTCTATCAATACTATTATAACATTTCTATCAATACTATTATAACATTTCTATCAATACTATTATAACTTTTCTATCAATACTATTATAACATTTCTATCAATACTATTATAACTTTTCTATCAATACTATTATAACATGTCTATCAATACTATTATAACATTTCTATCAATACTATTATAACATGTCTATCAATACTATTATAACATTTCTATCAATACTATTATAACTTTTCTATCAATACTATTATAACATGTCTATCAATACTATTATAACATTTCTATCAATACTATTATAACATTTCTATCAATACTATTATAACATGTCTATCAATACTATTATAACATGCCTATCAATACTATTATAACATTTCTATCAATACTATTATAACATGTCTATCAATACTATTATAACATTTCTATCGATACTATTATAACATTTCTATCAATACTATTATAACATGTGTTCTTCAGAATTGTCTGTTCACTGCTTCCTTTGTTCCAGCTCGTTTGACTTGTTGGGGTAGGGATCTTCACAAAATTGTTGGGGTTTTTTTTGTTTTTTTTTTATAACTCGATACAACCGCATATTCTATATTTTTTATAACTCGATACAACCGGATCTTCCCAACAAAACTCTCTTCTTATTGACTGTTTTACCTATAGCCCAAGTCTTTTCAAAACTAAGGGGGGGGGGGTACTTTCCAGAAGTCAAATTTTTCTCAAATACTTTGTATCTTTGAATCAGTTTGGGTTTTTGTCAATTTCTCCTTCCTTCATACTTTGGTAGCTATTCAGTTTCCATTCTTTTCAGGTATTTGACTCATCTGATATTTTTCGGTATTAGGAGTTCCATTATACATGGTAGGCCTGAATGTTCCAGTATATCCCAGTTGATGATCTTTCTTTCTTCAAAATATGCATTTTGAATTTTGAGAATATGTCAACTATTGCCCAAGATATGACGTTTTTTTTTCTAATGGACTATTTCTATTCATTTTTTCTGTCCTTTCTTTATTACCTTTGACTCCACACTTTACTCAGATAACAATCGAAGTTGGTTGGTTGTTTTTGTTTTACGGCATATCAACCCTTTCCAGGTTATTTAATGCAGAATTCGGTGATTTTGAAGAAAATTTTTTTAATAGAATATATTTGTTTTTTTCAAGTCGGTTTCTATTCAACCCATAGTTGGGACCCTAACAAGTACTACCACTCTGGGTCAGATGGCAATTAAAGGGTGGCTCCACACTTTACTCAGATAACAATCTAAGTAAAACTATAAGCAAATAACACAAAAATTACGAATTCTAAAATTTAAGCAATTTTAATTTTAAAACTACATCCCACACTTACGTAATACAACTTAAATGATACAAGAAAATAGCGTGTTCTTCTACATCGACTGCTAGACAGACTTTTTTTTCATTTTACTTCAGTCAAAAAAAAAGTCAAAGACTATATCCCTGATCTCTATATGATATACATAGATACCCGAGTGATCAATTAAATTTCTCCTTTACCTCCCAAACTTTGAATTAGTAAAGAAATCAAAAACATTAATATTCCTTTCCCACAATGACCAGTTAACTATGTTATAGTATATCTTTCTTATGAGTTCTTGGTCTTACTGGAAACCAGAACAAGAATTCATCTAGTTTGGTAGAGTACCCAACTAGGTTGTGTTACTTGAGGTGATATCACTTTGAGAAGGTGCACTAATCCTAGAATGACCTAGTGTATATACCTCTGTCATGGGGATCAGACTTCAAATGCCACGTTATTTTGAATATTTGGTCAGAGTTTATATGTAGGGTGAAGTATTCTCATGTTTGTTTTTTCCGACAATACTTTGTACTGAGAGACCAAAGATTGAAGGATGGTGTCTATTAAGTAATTTGAAATGGAGTTTCAAGATAAAACTTAATTATCATTTTAAGTTGATAAACAATTCAACGGCTATTTCTTAGATATAAAATAATCAAATTAAAATCATTGCCAAAAGTAACAAAGTACAACAAGACACATAAAAATATAGTTAGAAAATGTGGCATTTGTATACAGTTTGAATTTCTATGAAAGGCCTCTTTAAACCTGGATATAGTAGTCATTATCACAGCCTTATCTTGTGGATTGTTCCATGGAACAGTCACCCAAACAGAGATTACTCTCTTTCTTCTATTGGAATGAAAACGCCTATGATACATCTTTTGATGAGTCCTATGGAGACTACGACTTAGTGATAGGATGAAAAACTCCCTATCTTTTAATTCTCGTTGATGATGTTGTATGCCAGAATCATGTCCCCTTGTATCTGTTGCTCAAATGAAAGACAAATATCCAAAGATCAGCAGTCATGATGTATCGAATGGCATCTTGAACTGTTTGGACATCTACAGGCTGACTACAACTTGTAGCAGCTACAAAGACCTCTCAGTGGAGATGGTGCAAAAAAGAGAATTCACACAACAGCAAGTTATAAGACATTAAAAATGGATCCTCAAAAAATTCATCTTGGTGATGCCAACCTAAATAGATCCATAGGTCTGGATTAAAAGTTAATAGAAAGTTAATTCAGTTCTAGGCAGCTTAATTTAGATGAGAACATACTTATTCTGGAAAAAAATATGAGAATTATTTAATCTTTCTACTTCATTCAGGGTGGTGGAATTCGACTCAGACTCTTCTAGGATTCCAAATTGTTTGATTCCAACTTCTTTCCAAAGATTTCCAACTCCTAGCTTCCAAAATATCTAACTCAAACTTCTGGCATTTGAAAATATCCAACTCAGATTTTAAAATCTTCCAATCTTTAAACTGTCTGTAGATTCTTTGAAGATAAAAAAATATGAGTTCAACTACTAGCATTCTTATGAGTTTGAATTTGACTTCATCTACCCTGACTAAGACATTTTCTTTTCTTCACTTTATTCAGTATAGTGTCACTATTGTGGACTGCTTCCTTTTCACATGTGTGTTTGTCTTAAGCAAGATTTAAAGTATCTCCAAATATTACAAGTCTAGATGTTAGTTATTGGCTGACTTTACACTTGTAATATCTAAACACAATTATATATTTTTAAAAAATGCTGAGACATAAATCAATTCAAGATGATAGCCTGAGCAGAAAATCGTTTACTTTGGAATGATGTCAGTATTGTGTGGAGCAGTTTTTAAATCCTCTCCTAATGTTGTAAAGACAGCAAAGCATATTTGCTCAATCATGTCTGTGCCACACCCGAATATGCTTTCTCATGGCGATGACCATACTTTTGTGTGTACACAGCTTTTGTTGAAGTCAGTGTGTGTCATCTGGTCTTTTTATTTCTCATATAATTCTTTAGTTTGATTTTGGATTAACTTTTATATATATATATATATATATATATATATATATATATATATATATATATATATATATATATATATAAAGCATCTGTTAGTGTTATCAAGTCTCAATAAATCAAGCCTTAAGTTAAGCAATGTTGACACTGATTAGTCAGATGGGTAATCATTCATATGGTGTGCGCTTCAAACCGCCCCACTCACACTCACCTCCCAAAAACATGGTTTCCTACCAAATAAATTTTAACTTTAGTAATGCACAAAAATAAGTTTCAATTATATGTATGTGTAGGATAAACTCTTACACTAATGAACTTATCATTATGGGATACATATTCTAGACAATATGGTGATTAACATGAGCATATTTTCATTTGTAAGCGTTGCCATGGGGTGTGGAGGGTCGAAGCTGCATTCTAACTCCTCAATAATTAAAATAAGCAAAATCCAAATTCCTACCAAATAAATAAGGTTAAGTTAAGATTATCAGAAATAAATGTCTCATTACTTGCGGGATGGATGGTATCTTCCACCTTAGTATGAAAATGTGTCACTCAAAATGTCATACTTGTTGCTTATTACCATGCTGCAATGAGTATTGTTTTAGTTAATTATATTGAGTGAAATTGAATGTCTACTTTGTTTTACTCCAAATATGTCAGAAAAGTTAGGGAAGTAGGAAACAGGGAGAGAATTCCAAAGTCTAGCAATCCGATGAAAGAAACAATTAGAGTAGAAGGGATCTCAATAGTAAAGGGGTGGATTTTGCTGTTTCTCAAATTAGTTGGGAGTATATGAGGGAGGAACAAGTGCCACCAATTTATCAAAATACATTCGATTAAAGTACTTATGAAACAGGTGTAGAGATGCACCTGTTTCATATATTACTCCAAGGTTAAATATGCATAAAAAGAATTGAAATAAAGTTGTTGTTTTTTAACTTTTCTTCCCCACAATTGGAAACAAAAGATTTTTACCTTTCCTTCACTTTTCCAGTAAATGAAGAAACCATATTCGTCGACTTGCACCAAACAGTTTGGCTCAACAATGTTGCTCTCCTGGAAATAGAAAAAGAGCGAAAAGACAATGAGAAAGTTGAAAAATTATCAGTAATACAGTAGAACCCAGGATACGGTGGCCCTAGGATAAGTTTTTTTCAGATTACAATGTCGAATACAATGTTTTTCCAGCCCCTAGTTACAGTATTTGCCCCGCCTTATGGTGTTATTTATGTAATTTGATTACATACATGTGTATTATATACTGTACTGTATTTTGTTACTAATTTTTAGTGCTGTATCTCGGCGTTCCAGCGTAATAAATGGCCATGCTGCAACAAAGATACTTATGGTTAAACTATGTTCACATAATGGTTCTCATCAGATCATTAAAGTTAAGCAATGCTGAGTTGAGTTAATAATTAGATGGGTAACCATTTGAGAATAACTAGGTTTCTTTTAGGACCTGTTCACTTCCTTACTTCCTCTTTCTCACAGAAGAAATATTACAAGTCTACCTCTGCTCTGTCAATACTTTGATGATGAATGAAAATTCCATGAACAAAGTTTGTTTCCAAAAACTGTCGATCTGTGGAACACAATACCATGGGTCTGTATCCCAACTGACTATAACATGGTTGTTTTCAAGTCTAATATAAATAAGTTCTTGCTGGGCTGTCTTTATATATAATTAAACGATACCCAAGTTCCGATATTACTGATCATCATGGTGTTGTCTCACCATACACCTGATACTCATTAACCATTATCTTAGAGTGGCTTTTGAGCCTTGATAACTGGTAATCCCCAAGTACAAAAAAAAAAATTCTACCCAGGAGAATAAATGAATACTAAATTTGCTTGCAGTATTAGTACTTGTGGTGCTATTCCCTTTTATTTATAATAGACAATGTTTTATTCTTTCCTTTTGTTATTACCTTTGACTCTAAACGGAAGCAAAAGTGATAGAACTGTATAAAATAAAAGTGTTGCCTGGTTGGATACATATTCGGCTGCTTACAGAAAAATAATTAAAAAATATAATAATGTTTACAATTTCTTTTAAATCAAAATTTAAAAAATGCATTGTAATTTGTTCTTGGTTTTTTTTTAATGTAAAAACTATCCAATAAATAGTAGACAAGGCATGAAGCCACTTGATGGGAGGAACTAAAAAAATAACATTTCAAAGTAAAAAAACTAGCTGACGATAAATGTTATGTGGATAGATTCCAAACCAGAAAACAGCAATTCTTCCCTCTTTTTCAGAAACATGGCTCATGCAATGTGAGAACTAAAGAACAAGATAAGGAAAACAAAAATTATGAGGTTGCCGAAAGTAAACCCACATTTCACTTTCTGGTTTAGTTTAGTGTAAAAGATTTAACATAGTTAATTTGAAAACTGACACAAAATATTAAACATTAAAACCTGACATAAACTCAGTCAGTCTTTTCAGTCAAATGAAAGTCATGGTCAAAAAATTTGAGAAGAAAAAAAAAAAAGAAAAGGAGAAAGAAAACATAAAATTTTAAAAAAGTGGAAAAAAGAAAGTAATAAAAAAACGAGAAAAAAGGTAAAAATAGAAAGAAACAATGTATGGTCGTATGGTCAGTGCACAGTGAACGAGGCATAAAAAATGATTAAGTTCAGCATTTGCCCCCCCCCCATTTAGCCCCATAAGTCCTTAGGGGACGTCAAATCCTGGTGAAAATGAACAAACGGTGTAGTTTTAGGCCTTAACATATGTAAATTTCAGTTCAGCACCATGCAAACCTTCTAAATAGACATACACAGAAAGTTTTGGACAAATATGGTAAAATAGTCCAAAAAATGCAGTGTTTTTATTAGCCTCAAAAGAGCCCCTGGGGCACACCCAAGAGGTATCTCGAAGTATAGACAAACAAAATTATGTAGAAATCAGTTAGTTACAACTTTTCAGAAAGTTTTATAAAAATCCAAGGCATCAATTTATTTTTAATAAACACAAAAGTGTCGATTTTAGCCATTTTAACCCAAAACGCACCTTGGGAGAGCAACCTGATTGTTCCCAGAAAATCCGTTCTGTTACCTTTTTTACTCATATCATGTTTAATGTTTGTGCAAAATCTCAAAAAATTCCAAGGTGTAGCTATTGAGAAAAGTGCAAACAGATGAATGGACGAACGGACAAGGGTGAATTCACAAGTCCACCCTCCTTTTGTTCGGATGAAAAATGCAAATGGAAACAGACAATGAAAGAAAAGATGAAGAGCTTACGAAATAGATGAGTGAAAAAAAGTAGAAACCAGCAGAAATAAAATCAGAAAATATCTTGAGGAAGGTGCTGGAACTCCTAAACTCCTTCAAGAGTAATAATGATGACTACACAGAATAATTAATGATTATAATCACCAAAAAATCAATAAAAAAAAAACTTTTTAGAGGCACATTTTTAAATTGTGAGAAAAAAACATTCGGTTCTTATTTCGATTAATGCACAAGTGAAAGCAATTCAAAATAAAAAGGAAAACGAATTGATATACTTAGGCAAAAGAATATGTCCACACAAAAAGAATATGGAAAATTATTGAGTAAAATTTTAGTAAATGATAAAATTATCTGGATAAAACTACATCTCCCTCTCTCTCTCTCTCTCCTTTTTTTTTTATCTTTCTTTAATGTTAACTATTAATAAAAAAATGTCTTACTCATATTTCAGAATATACATTGAAACAACATTCTTATGAATCCTAAAGTCAGTGCATTGTAGAAAATTATCTCCCTTCTATTAACACGAAGACACAATGCAGTGCTGTGGGTCGAAGTTTGTTAACCTAGAGAACAGTAAATCAATTTTTTGGGTTATCCGGCATATTTCTAGAAGCATTTCATTGTGCATTACTTTCGTCATTTTCTAGACGGTGATAGCTGATTTGGCATCCCCGACGAAACATGTTTCAACAGATATTTTAACTGAAAGAATTTATCGCATATTTAATTACGAGACATTCTTAGAAAAATTATTATTAGTAGTAGTAATAGTAGTAGTAGTAGTAGTTGTATTATAAGTAGCATATTTTTTTGCATAAGAATGATACTTTTTTAATAAAAAATGTTTAATTACTTTTAAGAATGTGTCACATAAAAAAAGACATCCGAAATACATTTTCATTGAATGAATTTATGGTTATTATTATCAAAAATTCTTCAGCAACATGATTTCTTGTAACTATGAATATTTCTTAAAAGTAAAAAAGCATTTTTTTACAGAAAAATATCGTTCTTACACCAAATTACTTATAATAATACAAATACTACTACCACAACTAATATTAATAATAATAATCATAATAATAATACTAATAATCCCTCTAAGAATGTCTCTGTAATTAATAGAATGTCTCTGTAATAATGTGTAATAATGGAATGTGTTCTGATGAACTGGTTTCACTTGTACCCCCTCGATGTACATATCCCCGACAAACCCATGTAGCAATAAGATCTCACCCTTTCACTGTTGATGTACCTAAATGCCAGAAAGCTTTTTATTCTAATAGTTTCTTCCCTCGAACAGCTAGACTTTGGAATTCCCTTCCTGCTGCCTGCTTCCTTGGTTGTACTGATATGTAAAAGTTTAAATGTAACATAAACAAATATCTTGTTAATCTTTCCTAGACATGCCCCCGAATAGTAGCCCCTTACGTCCAAGTAGCGATATGCTTCGTAAAGGAGTGAACATGAGTAAAAATAAATAAATAAATAAATAAATAAATAAATAAAAAAATAAATATGCAATAAATTCCTTCAGTTAAACATTGGAACATGTTTTGTCAGGGACGCTAAATCAGCTATCACCGTCTAGAAAATGCCTCCAGAAATATGCCGGATAACTAATTTTTTTTGTTTGTTTGTTTTGTTACTGAAATTCTACTCGGTATTTTTCCGTAATTTTTTATGTACACGCATACTTTTATCTGATACATAAATTTATAAAATAGTTTTACTGTCATTGTATTTGGAACAGCCATATTTTACTAGTGTATTGATTTAAAAAAGAATCACATATTCTAAAAGTTAAGATGAGAAATCTAAGAAATAGTAAAGAAAAGAAAAACAACAACAAAATAGGGCACCAATGAATTTTGTACATTCAAATTGTTCTTTGGGAATTTTTAGTTATTTTTTAGTTTTTTGTAAATTATTTGTAGGGGAAGGTGGAGGAGGGGTACTTTAATCTTTAATTTCCTTTAAAAACTTTTCTTAGTGGGATGAGGAGTGTATTAAAGAAAGAAATTAGGTAAAAGGATGGAGGCGAGTTACATGGAATGGTTGGATTGAAAGACGGATCCTCCATTTCTGCCTAAAATAAAAGGTGGAATTAAAGAAAAAAACACTAATATTAATGAACACAAATGTATATAATAAAAAGTGGGCGGGGGGGGCACAAGAAATATATGAAGAAAAAATTTTGTGTAGGGGAATTAAAAAAAGAAGATAAGAATATTTGTGAAACAGTAAACACCCAAGCAAATAAGTTAAAGATTGGCAGATATTAAAGAATTTCTTTTTGGAAATGACAGAACACGCCATACACAAAAGGGGACGGGGGGGGGGGGTGCTAATTAATGGAAAAGATTTTGGAGCAATAATTTTTTAAAAAGAAGTAAAAGTATTTCTTTAACGAAAGTAAACTGACAATAGTTTTAGAAAACAAAATTTGTCAGTTCTTCAAAGTCAGTCATGACTGTTAAGATCAAGTTTGAAAAGAAAAGAAAATGAGGATGAAGAAAAAAGGAGAAACAGGAAATGGGGAAAAGGAAGGCAAAAAAGAAAAAAGAGAAAAGGATAAAAAGAGAAAGAGAAAGAATGAACAAAAAAGAACATCAACCAAAATTTGTATGTACCTTTCAGAGAGGAAAAGGGATCAACGCCGAAATCATGTCATAGAAGTCACAGAACAACGTACCATTTCTCATATGATGTGTATTTTAAAAAAATTTTTTAACACAGGAATCACCACTTATCAAGGACCGGAGGCCACTCGAGGATAAGGGATTATAGGTATACATTATCAATGTGATTATAGCATAGTAAACATAAGTAGTGGAAATTTTGTAAATTGGATTACTTAGGGGGACGATTCATCAAGAACTTGTTTATGTTGGACTTGAAGACAATAAGATTGTAGTTAGCTGGAAAGCAGGCAATCGGAAGAGAGTTCCACGGGCGTGCAGTTCAAAGAAAGAAACTTTGTTCATGGAATCTACATTTAGGTTTAGGCACAGATAAAGAGTGTGGGAAATTATTGATAGTGGTTTTGGCTAGACGAGTGTTTTTCGTGAAAGTTTGGCGAGGGCGGACCATAGATTGGAGCTCAGCTGAGCACCTGCCATGAAAAATAACGATAAAGCAGAGACAGGCTCGCAACGTCTCTTCTGTGGGAAAGGGGTTGCAGGGAAGAGAAAAGGGCATCCCCCGCTAAGCTACGAAGATTTGTGCTTTCAATATTGTGTTGTTTAAAAAATTTAGTCAAGGTTAACATGTAGGAGGAAACATCTTCATGTGAGATTGTCCTGACAATATCCTGTATAGAGATGAAGGCACTCGAGGATAGTGTTTAGTAGGCATTCAATATTGTTCTTTCTGTCTTGAGAGACAATAGATATCTTCTGACAAAGTGATTTCTTAATCATACATGAAGACAGTCAAGTCTTACTCAGGCATGATTGGACTTGAAGGCTAACAATGATCTTGCCAAATATGTGATTTTTGTGGATAAAGATTTGAGGTGCACTAATGTTGGGGGTGATGCAATTCACATAGGCATGATAGCATTAAATGCTCAAATCCTTGACTTTAGGTGATGACACAAACGAATCCAACCATGTCAACAGCCGAAGAAAAAACAATTATTTATAAAAGGAGTGCGCGAGACAAGAATCTTTAATATGAAGTATTTTAATATGAAATATTTTAATATAAAGTATTTTAATATGAAGTATTTTAATATTAAGTATTTTACTATGAAGTAGAACAAGTATTAAAAAAAATGGTGTTTACCAAATGTTCATACCCCATTAAAAGATCGTCCAGAACTTTTTGCGCATTACCTTTCTTTTACAAAATAAATAAAATAATTACATTTTTTATTTGAAAACTTATAGTTGACCAAGATTATGTTTGCCACATGTTTTGGGTTGTTATTCACTCATTTCATCGTTGAACTCTGGCACATGCACATGCAGATACCGCCCACCCCCACTTGATGTTGGAGCTATCTTCTGTTATTACTGTGACATATGGAACGTTATTATTAGTTGCAAACGTGCTATCTGTTGTGCTGTTGCCAATCCTTACACCAAGGCACATTTCGTTCAGGACTTGTGACAAAGTCCTTTCAGCTCGTGTTCACTCTGCCATCTTGCACGGTAGTGAGACATGGGCCCCAAACGCTTCTGATCTTTAACGTCTACACTGTAATGATTGTGCTATTATCAGGTGGATGTGCAGCTGCAAACTGCAATCATACTTTATCTGAAACTTGATATTGGTGGATTACAGATGCCTTAGATGCTCAGCGTCTCAGGTGGTTTGGCCGTGTACAGCATGCCATATCTTGCAGCAACTCTACAACACATCTGGATATCGCACAATAAAACAAGGGGAGTCTGATCCAATTACCATGGCTAATAGCAGTCTTCCCGAGTGTTCAACAATCTAAGCATCTCGGTCTAACATTTAAAGGTAACATGAATCAGACTAAATACAAAAAGATACTGCCAAGTCTACTACAAATAAGGTGGGCACCCTCAAATAGGTTAGAAATTTTTTACACTTGCCAGTATCTTATATTTCTATGAGCTACAAATAGCATGAAGTACTGTTGCCATATCTAGGCTAGTTCGCCAACCACTAGTCTTTTCCTCTTGGAGAGTGTGCAAAAAAGCCCAGCAGGTTTATCTAACCAGTTTTTATTCTTATTAGCTCCTTCTTCATGTCTTGTCTCAATCGATTTCTATAAAAAAAAAAAAAAAGCTAAGCTCCAGCTCCTGTCCCCATCAGCAAAATGTTGCATCTCTGTTGGTTGTTTTTCAACTACTTCCACGGAATATGCTTGGACAAACTTATTGCACGTGTAACCCCTCAACATAAATACCCCGACTAAGCTGACTAGCAATAAAATTACATTCCTTCATTATAGTTGCCAGAAAACTTTCCACTCTGATAGCTTCTTTTCTCAGACTTTATCTTTTGAAATTCTTTCCACGCTTCTTCACCTGTACCAAGATGCAGAAATGTAAATGTTATATGAACAAACATCTTGTTGAACAACTCTCTACTTAAGATGCTCCCTAAAAATCTGACCCCTAATCATAGTAGTCCACTGCATCTCAGTGGCAAATGTACCTTGTTTTGGAGGGAATAAAACTTAAAAAAAACAAGGGTTTTTTTAAATTTAAAAAAAATATCAAATTTGATGATGATGATGATGATGATGATGATGATGATGATGATGATGATGATGATGATGATCAGCATCATCATCGTCATCATAATATACATGTTACAAAATAAAATACAATTTCTTATTTCCTTTTTTTTATTGCAGAAACCAACATTGTTGAAAATTATTTTATATAGGAGAGTAATTTTCCAAGAGATCAAAACGAGGCTGAGTCTTGAAGAAATACTAAGATAAACGGCCATTTTGAATAGTGTTCAACCAATTGAATGAATTCCCTCCAAAATGTAAAATGACAGACAAAAAGCCTAACACTATGGCTAATGGGATGAATTTAAGAGTAGCAATGAAATTACTAACTATAAGAACTGAATTTAAAAAGTGGTTAAAAAGTAATCCAAAAAATAAAGCAAAATGTTTAAAAAATAGGTTATTGGTTAGAAAATTGGGTAAACTGCATAATAACCGAGTATTTCCTCT
>NC_136513.1:4862500-4967500 GCF_053919585.1 Euprymna scolopes
ATACATACATATATATATATACATATATATATACATACATATATATATATACATACATATATATATATATACATACATATATATATATATACATACATATATATATATATATATATATATATATATATATATATCAAATAGTAATACATAGCATCTCAAGTAGTTGAGCGCTTTCACAAGAATTTATTTTATACTAGCAGGGGTGCCCGGTGCTGCCCGAACGTTTGTCGGTGTGTGTGGGTGTGTGTAGGAAAAAAGAAAAATAAAGTTGTAGTAGGCAGGCAGGCTGGAACCTGAAGCCTTGAGGCGAAGGCGGAAAAGAAAGTGAAAGAAAAATTGATATGTTATCGTGAGGCTAAGATGGCCGGGAAGTGAGAATGTTTGGCTGAAATTAAACGATTAAAAATTTAAGTGAATGAGTTCACACAGGTGCATAAATTTAACGAGGTCAAACATCATGCTGTAGGGGAATGAAATCATGCATATATCTTTGGCTGCAAGCCAGTTTCTGCATATTTGTTTGTTTTCCCAAGATGTTGGGGAAAACGAGCTCCCCATAAAAAGGGGAATGTCCAAATGAATAGCAGTTGTCTGACACGATATGGATCAAAGTTCATTGCTTTCTGGACGTCCCTGACAAGAGTGCCAGGGAAACGCAATTTCTTTGAATACTTTCGCTTTATTTATATGAAAAAAAACGAACAAACATGAGATGACAGAATAGCGGGAATTTTATAAAATAAAAGTCGCTCAAATAAAAGATAGAAATCAGAGATATTATAATCTAGGTAGTATATGAAAAGTTTTAAGAAATGGTAACTCTGCTGAGCGCCTCCTTCTCCTGAAAAAAGCCTTTGCCGGACATACTAACACACATTTTTGCTTTTATATTATAGATAAACATGGAAAAGTATTTAGCCTTAAGATTTTCTGTGGAAATGAAATATACGTGTTTCTGTGTAGCTTACTTACCATAGATATATTTTTGTATTAATACTACGCTCTACTCATATATTGAATATTGTTGAATTAAATACTGACAATATGCACACATAATATATTATATCACCTCATAATATTATGTGCATATATGCATGAAATAGTAAAAAAGGAATTTATATATAATGATCCAAGGACACGTGTTTCACCGTTTTATGGTTCATCAGCATAGCTGATTCTAACAAATTCAAAACTGGGACCACAAAAACTTGTTGGTGGCAGAGGAAGATATATCATACATAAATATTAACATTTTGTTTATTGTTGTTTTCTCGAGATTATATATATATATATATATATATATATATATATATATATATATATATATATATATATATATATATTATATATATAAATTTAATTAAATTTACATAAAGAAAAATAAAAAACTATAATTTGCTCTCTTTGATTGAGCACTATCAACAACCCTTGTTGAAATTCAATTATTCTTAATTTTCTGGATATCTTTCAACCTGGAGTATATATATATATATATATATATATATATATATATATATATATATATATATATATATATATATATATATATATATATATACTCCAGGTTGAAAGATATCCAGAAAATTAAGAATAATTGAATTTCAACAAGGGTTGTTGATAGTGCTCAATCAAAGAGAGCAAATTATAGTTTTTTATTTTTCTTTATGTAAATTTAATTAAATTTAAATCCATAAGAACATTAACCTTGCCTCACACCAGTCATGACAAAGTATATTTTCTCTTCTCTAAAATTGAAAATGGTCTTGAACCTTTTTAATTTTAAAATTTTCTTGCCTGATGAGATCAGTTATGATTGAAACGGTCTGCACATCGTAGCAATATATGACTTTATTTACATAAAGAAAAGATCAACAACAGAACTACCATTAAAGAGATGGGCTGATTGCAAGTTGAGACTGGTATGTTGCTCTTAACAGCTGAAAGACTAGATGAAGACAGAATTATGTTCTCAAGTTTATAGTGAAGCTCTATGATATATACACAAGAATCAAATAAGTCAATTTTATGCGTTATTGATTACATCTACAAAGATAACAGTTCTATGTCACCAGTAATAATAGTATTAAGACAGGAGATGTTGAGAAAGATCAACTGAACTCATCAGGCCAGCAATGTGGAATTCATAAAATATATGCTACATACAAAAATGCAAGAAAATGCCTTCAATATTGACCAAAAAGAGGGAAGATGGTGGATCAAAAAGGAGCTATTGGAAAACAACACAGACAGAACAACGGATAATGAAATTTCTATGCATTTGTGGACTGAAATATAATTCCAGAAATAAACAAAATGGATGTGCTATTCATCTAATGACTCATATGCAGTGCTTTGTTATAACAGATAAGACGTTGGAATATGAAGGCCAGAACGCAAACCACAGTGCGAGGATATCCAAGCAATTGTGAGATAAAACAACCCAGAATTTCCATCGGCAACTATGATCAACGATTGCAAGAATGTGGCCATGCTATATATAATATTTTTATTGCATTGTATAGTGAAAAGGGATCGACGAAAATACCAGTCAAGGAAAAAGGACAATAGAGAAAGATGAAACCTGTGAGAGTAATTTTGTTTCTCATTTATTATTATTTATGTATATTTTTTTGTAATTATTTATTTATTTTATATACATTTTTTATTTAATTTTATTTGTATATTTTTATGGTATATATTTATTTAATTATTACATTTATTTAGTTTATTTTTCTTCTTTCTTTGCAATATGGGGATATGGGCGCGTCTTAACTCAGCGAGTGTGTGAAACGAAGATGTTGAACTTCTGGACGCCATGCGAGACACTTGGCCGTTGATCAAGGCGAGGTGGGAGACACTTAAATCATTAAACATCCAGTTTTGAGTCAGTTAAACAGTTCAGTTAAAGGGTATTCAGATAATAGGGCTTCAGATCAGTGAGGAGTGGAATACACAAAATGCCGTGTGAGTTAGACCTCGAAATAGTGCATATTCTCTCCTGACAAACCAACATTATATGTAAACTGGAATGGATTACCCCACAAGAAAAAAACAACAACAAACTTTATTATATACAAGTCTACAGGGAGAGTTAGGCTCCGAAATAGTGCATATTCTCTTCTGATTCCCCAACATTATCTAGAAACTGGAATGAAATGCCACACAAGTTAAAAACAGTGGGTCAGTGGGTGAGATAAAACAACCCAGAATTTCAACCGGCAAATATGATCAGCGGTTGGGAGAATGCAGTCGTGTTATATACAAAATTTGTATTGCACTGAATAGTGAAGTTGGATCAATGAAAATACCAATTAAGCAAAAAAAGGTCAATAGAGGAAGATAACAGATCTGTACGAGAACTTTTATTCTATTTTTTCTTATTTATTATTTATTTATTATTATTTTTTCTTATTTATTATTATTTATTATTATTTATTATTATTTATTTATTTTTTCTTTTAATTGTTCATTTGTTTTAAATATATAATTATTTATTATTATTTATCTATTTTTTCTTTTAATTGTTCATTTGTTTTAAATATATAATTATTTTGTTTTATATTATTTTTTCTTATTTATTGATATTTATTTATTTTTTCTTTTAATTGTTCATTTGTTTTAAATGCAAAACTATTATTTATGTAGTTTTATTTGGTCACTTATATTTTATGATATATGTTTACTTACTTATTGCATTTTTTTTATTATTATTATTTTATTTAATGGTTGATCTGGAGACCGGAATAAAATATCCCATAAGTTAAAACATCTGATAACTTAATTATATGCATGTCTGCAACGTTAGCTGTTTATTCCAAACAACAATATCTTCTGTTGGTCGCTTGTTTCATTGCGAGTTTCTACTACTGTTTCCTTCACAAATATTATTCTATGAAGAATGATTGTCTCCAGTGTTTAATATTGAGACAAGTGTTATAAAAAAGCAAATATTATTCTACAAACATAACAGTTTTATGTCACCAGTAATACTAGTATAACTTTTCGGACTGACTTTCTGGTTGATCTTCAATACTTTAGTACTTAAAAATCATAACCAGCACCTGTCACTCCCCATTTCCTATTCTCTTCACTTTTCCTACTCTTCCCTCTTTTTTTTTCTCCCTTTTATTATTACTATTTTTTTTATTTTAACTTTGAGTAGGTGTATGTTCTTATATCTGCATTTTCTAATTGCTTCTCTTGCTCAATAAAGTGTTATTTCTCTTTCTCTTTTTTATTTTATTAAAATGAAAGTTTACCCTACAAAACAAGAAGAACAGGTTTTCCGGAATGTCTCCCTGTTTTCAGCCATGACCTCTGCAGATAATACCAACCGTGTTTGCTCACAGCCTACTCAATTCGTGCGACATGTCCACTTTTGGATCCTCGCCTTCCTCAACAAGGGCTCATATATTATGACTGGTTAGAAAAAAAAGCAAACTTTTTTAAAACTAAGAATCGTATATGACCTTCTCCCACTTGCAAGGATTGTAGTCACATTTAAAGCAAATAATTCAGACAGAACAAAATGTGGGCAGATTAAAGCAAATGACATGAGAAAAAGATTTACAGAAAAAACAGGACATCCTTTCTTGCAGCTTTTCGCTAGCTAGGAGTAAAGTAAGGTATCTGTTCTGATACTGCACTTCGTTTTTTCTGTCCTTGATCATAGAAGGAGGGATCCTTCTAGACAGAAGTAAATTTTTATCTTTTAAATTTGAAACTTCCAGAAAACCAAGTAATTCTGTGTAATTTATAATATAAATTTCACTTGTCTGTTTAAATGCATGTATGTATGTATGTATGTATGTATGTTTATGTCAGGTCATGTCATATGCTACTGGTACCATGTAACCCAGTACTACCTGCCTCATGGTCGGGTCACCGGCGACTAAACTGGTTCCCCCACTAGACTTGTTTGGTGAGGAGGGCAGCTAGTCTCCCTGAAGGATTAAAAACAAGACCTTCCAAAGGGCGAATGAACTCTTTTTCTGGGTCAACGGCCAACTAGCACCGTGTATATTTGTGTGTGTGTGTATATGTGTATTGGGGTAGAGAGGGCTCCCGTAAGCCGTGGTGAAGGCAACCTTTCTAGGAGAAGCAAATCTCTGATTTAAAAAACCATAAAGCGGAAGACCAGTACCCGCATTAAGCTGGTCTGCAGTTTAATTAGTTGCTGGCTATCTTGCTCTTGCTTGTTGCTGGATCTCAACATTTTGAACCGAGAGAGAGACTTAGCTGTCATACAAAGCTAAGACTCTGTAACATCATATTTGTATAGATACTCCCTCAGACATTTGGGGTCATGGATTTTAAATGTCTGAGGGAGTGGCACTCGTCTGACAAGACGTTGCAATCATCATGTATGTGTATATGTGTATTGGGGTAGAGAGGGCTCCCGTAAGCCGTGGTGAAGGCAACCTTTCTAGGAGAAGCAAATCTCTGATTTAAAAAACCATAAAGCGGGAGACCGGTACCCGCATTAAGCTGGTCTGCAGTTTAATTTGTTGCTGGCTATCTTGCTCTTGCTTGTTGCTGGATCTCAACATTTTGAACCGAGAGAGAGACTTAGCTGTCGTACAAAGCTAAGACTCTGTAACATCATCTTTGTATAGATACTCCCTCAGGCATTTGGACTCATGGATTTTAAATGTCTGAGGGAGTGGCACTCGTCTGACAAGACGTTGCAATCATCATGTATGTATGTATGATAGAGGTGGTGGGTTTTACAAGATCGGTATCGTTTTGAAGCTCGACCCTTAGGACGACAAATATCGAAAAATTGGCTTAAGACATTAATTTCTTCACCCTCAACTGGGCACTTTTCTACAGGGAGGAGTCGCTCTTTTTGCTGATATTTTCAAAACCCATCCACTCTTTTCGATTTACTAGCCTCAATTTAAATCTTCGTCACTTCAGGGTTGGTGATGGGCACAACAGCAAAAACATCAAGGTTTTTTTTTTCTTTTTCTTTTCCTCCTTTGCAGTATGGGTTCAAGCCTGCCTTTATTTTTTATTTTTTTGCTCAACACACACCTCCAAACATCCAGGCACCTAGGCTAGTTTTTTATAAAATGAAGAATCATTTTAAAAAATGTTTTTGTGAGACTATCAGTGGCATTCGCCCTTATCAAAGAAGAGTTTTATAATTTTTTCCCCTCATTTTGTTGGTGTTGCTATGTTTGTGATAAAATGGAGGATCAAGAGGAAAAGAAATTATACGTCCAATCTCGTTGATGGTTGTATCAAAGTCATATCAGATTTGCTTGCCATGAAAATTGAATCGAAGGAGTTTGTCAAATCTTTTAAAAAGATTATTTTGTAAGTTTGAATTTGAAAATTGTAGAAAAACTATTGCTGTATAATTTTTTTATTAAATGAAAAATCATTTTTTATATTTTTATTTTTTTTCTGGGACATTTGGTACCATGTAAACAAAAAAACATCAATTTTTTTCCTGTACAGATCCCCCCCCCCCACTAGACTTAAAAGCACCAACCAAATGAGAAAAAAAAAAAAAAAAGAAACGAAATATAGAGGTGACATTTATGTCCTTCCCTTTGGACTAATCGGATGCATGCACGAGTTATCTCCCCTTAGGTCTATAAAATACGAGCATGTGTACCGGTGACTTTCTTCCAATGCTAAACACTCTTCCAACTCTTAGCAAAAGAAAATAACAAAGTTTTCTTTGATAACGGTGGATGTCGCCAAAAGTCTTAGAAAAAATAATAGTTTAAAAAAATAATTCTTTGACTTGATTTTCTAGAATCGTCAAATTTAATCTTACGAAATAATGCTTTCAAAAGATGTGATTAAATCCAATATTATTTTTTGTTTCAATCCAGTAGGCCTTTTTTGAGGAACTGGATTTTTCCCCCACATCAAAAACTGACTTTGGGTCTAACTTTGCCCACATGAGCAGACAAGTAAATAGAAACATGATTCCAAAGAAAATTGGTAAAGTATAAAGAATTACAAAAAAGAAATAATCTTTTTCCTAATGTTATTAATTAGTTTCGTTTCAATGATTTCAAGCTGTAACAAGCCAAAAACTATATGGTCTCCTGACTGATGCCTTGAATTTTAGGAGAAAAATAAAGATTAGGCCCAAAAGGTGCATTTTTCATCCTTACGACCCCCTGAGGCTCAAGCCCCAGAATTTTCCCAGGGTCAAATATTATGTTTCCAGATGTATATCAATGTGATATTGCTTTAGGGTAATTTTTAGCAAAATCTAATCGTCAGAAAAGATTCTATGCCCGAAAAGTGTTGTTTTGGGCCATTTTGACCACTTTTGACCCCCCCCCCTGGAGATGCAACCAGAATTTTTATTAAAATCTGAGAATGTTACATTTCCTCTCTTTGGTAGTTGTAACTTCATGCAAAATTTTAGAAAAATGTAATGAGTAGTTATTGAGAATTTTGGGAATGAATGGTAAATTCTAAGGTCCAAATGCGACCAATTAAGAAGTCAATCGAAAACCAACAGTGACAAGCAGGGCCAGTTAGTAATGAATAGAAAAAATATTAATTCAATACATAAGTCATATAATTGCGAGAAAATCACACGCATATGCACATGAAATTGTCTTATGAATTAATTATTATAGAACTTGTGTCACCTTTTATGCACCCTATCATAGTTTCATTGCAAAGTTACATCTGATTCGTTACCTTTATCACAACTGGTTGGCACCATGTTCATTCGCATAGAGAACGAGCAAACAAATGAATGTATAAAACTGGAAGAGCACATTCATTCATTTCGTCTTTTCAAACAACAGATGAAGGTTTAAGCAGATGTGATGTCAACATCTGGAACGGAAGCAACAGATCTCTTGCATAACAAATACCTTCGTTGAATGAAACGGCACCTGAGTTTTTCCCAGGTCAAGGCGGGTAAGAGACAGAGATGCAACTCTTTCCACAGCCATCTTGTAGTGGTCACAAACAGCTCAGGAAAACTATTGTCGCCTGATGCGGTTATCAGCACAGACACAGCCTGAGGCCCGCGACCGTCAAACAAAAGGCAAAAATAGGTGTGCAATGTTGGAATACTTTTTTAGATTGTTCTGCTACGAGAGCAGTGCTTCAAGGCAACTGAACTGGCATCAACAATGGACAGAGAACCAAGACCATCTGGGTACGGGAACAGTTTCTGCTATTGTTAATCAGCAAGTGCTTCAAGGTGAATTGCAGTTGGAAAAGAGGAAAAAAAAGGAAGAGGAAATTTTAATGTGAATATATTTTTCTTTTTATCTCAGTTTTACTTTATTTCTTTTTGATTTCTTTTTCACATTTTTTTACTTTCTTTTAGATATTTTCCGTGTCCCCCCCCCCCACCATTTTTTTTTCTGTTTACTGGCAAGCTAGGAGAATCCCCGATTCAAAGTCTGCAGCAAATTGTGTTCGGTCAGATTGAGTTTCTGATATTAAACTTCATTCATAATTTATTTTCTGGCACAAGTTACAATTTCCAAAATGTATTCATTTATTTATTAAGTTGTTAGGTGAAAGTACAGAATAGTTATGAAACCCATCTCTTTTCATGTTAAGAATAGATTACTAAATAATACCGTTATTTCAGCACGGTCAGTAAACTGCAGAAGATTATTTAGAAAAACATTCTGAGTGTAGGTGGTGGTGGTGGTGGGTTTTGTTACTTATTCTGTACCTTCACCATTTAACAAATAAATTAATCAATAAAACTTAGTACAACACTAGGTAAACCACAAGACAGGAAACCTTTAATATTAGGAACTGATTTTGACTGAACACCGTTTCTGTAGACTTGAGTCAGGATTGCTCTGGTTTACCATTTTAATATTTCAGTATTTTTTTTTTTTTCGTTTTATGGTTCCCCGACAAAGGGAGGGTGGACCTGTAAATTCGCCCTTGTCAATTAATCCGTTCGTCTGTCCGCACTTTTCTCAATAACTACTAATTTTGATTGTCTATACTTCATGATAATTCTTGGGTGTGCCCCATGGGCTCTTTTAGGGCTAATAAAAACACTCCATTTTTTTGGACTATTTTACCATATTTGTTCAAAATTTTCTGGGTATATCTATTTAGCAGTTTTGCTTGGTGCTGAACTCAAATAAAGTTAAATCATGTTATGGTGTTTGGAACTTTTGGGGCTAAATGGGGGGGGGGTCACAGACTTAGTCATTTCTTTTTTTGCATGGTGCAGAACTCAAATTTTACATATGTTAAGGCCTAAAACTGCACAGTTTGTTCATTTGGGGACTTTGGGGCTATATGGGGGAAGGGGATGCTGAACTTTGTCATTTTTTTTAGGCCTCGTTCACTGTGCACTCACGGGGGGGGGGACCATGCACGCTCCATTGTTTTATGTTATCTTTTTACTTCCCCTTACTTTATTTTCTTCCTACACCTCTTTCTTCTCTCTCTCCTTTTTTTTCTTCATCCCTTTTCACCCTCTATTCCGATCTTCTCTTGCTTCTCACTTTCTTTCTCCCCTTCATGTATACCCTTTCATTTTCTTTTTCTCCTTGCCTTCTTACCGTTGCCCTTATATCGTTTTCACTGTTTGACTTTATACACCGCTCCCCTCTCCTTTCTTGTCCTCTCTTTCCATTTCTTCTCACAGCTTTTCTCACTCCTTTCCAATCTTCCTTTTCTCTGCCCCTCCTCTTCCTACTGCCCTCTCTTCTCGCTACCCGTCTCATTCTTCTTTTCTTATTATTGCTCCCTTATAGAGCTCCTTTCACTTCTTTCTAGTAAAACCCTTTGTATTCTTACTTCTTTCCTTTTCTACTAACCCCTCCCCCCTCTCTCCATTTTGATTCCTCCTCTCTCAATCTACTGCTCTTCTCTCATGCCTTTGTGTTTTTACTGTGATCATTTTTTTATATAAATTATTCAAACTGAACATGCAATTACAAAACAACAAAATTAATCATGTATATGAAAAAAAACAACATTTTAATGCAAAAAATGTTAAAATAGAGCTGCTTACTTCATCCCATCGGTCAAACATGGCCCCCTTGAGGAGGTATTCTGGCACAGGGATGCACCATTGGAATTCAAATGGCTTAGCCATTGTGACAGGAATGAGCAGCTGCCTCTTCGGACACTACACTGGAATCAATTTCTGAAAGAGAAACAAAAAGGTTTTATGAACATGAATTTTATTTTTATTATTATTATTATTATTATTATTATTATTATTATTAAAATGGTGATGATGGTGGTAGAATGCTTGCGTTAGTAGATATAAAACAGTTGTGCTAGAAAGGTCAGTTGGTCAAGGAAAACATGAGAGGTGATAAGAATGGACTTGAGGAAAGGGGGGATAAATAAAGACCTGTTCAGAAATAGGTTAGTTTGGAAGTCAGTTCGTAAAAGTCGCCCAAAACACGACATCATGTAAAATGAACATTAAACCAAAGATGATTATGTAAATGTTGGCCAACATGATAGTTTTGTGTGTGAGAGGAATATTTACTAATACAACAGAAAGTATTACAACAAATGTTGAACATGCTGGAGTCAGTAGAAGTAGACAGTTCAGATAGCAAGCAGCGTCTGTTGGCAGTGGAAGCTAAGGAAAACATGAGAGAAAGTGATCAAGAGAGAGTGATCAAGAGAGAGATCAAGGCCAAAGACTGTTTGGTTTGGAAGGTAATGTATAAAAAGCTGTCCAACACTTGCCAGAATGTTAAACAGAACGAGATATGATGATGAAAGAATGGATGAGGGTTCTTTCATTAGTGGATGAAGAACAGTTAAGAACCAAAATTCTATGTTTACATAACCAACACTCTGATTCTCACTTGATCCTAATTGAAATGAATGGCGCTTGTCTTGAAGAAGCATGCTGCTTCGTTTCTAGGAGTGACCTTCATTCCTGACCTGAAATAGAAGACTTACATCAAATCTGTTGCTAACGTTGCTGGAAAAATGCTTGCATCATTCTACCACACAAGAAGGTATCTCACTCCCTACACAATATATAATTGTATAAGAGCTAAATATGCCTTAAAATAGAATGCTGTTACATCTGGGGAGGAACTGCTCAGAGCTGCTCAAAGCTTCTCGGAACACCCATCCTGCCTTGACAGAGTTCAAAACCAGCTTCAAAACCTAGTAGGTGATGTCCTTTTCTCCTTTCTGCAACCTCTTTCCTACAGAAGAGATGTTGCGAGTCTATCTTTGTTTTACCATTATTTTCCTGGCAAGTGTTCATCTGAGCTTCAATCTAAGGTCTCTCCCCTGCAAAACATTCACAACAAGCACTCATCTAGCTACAACCACTATCAACAATTTCTCCCACTCTCTATGTGTGCCTAAATCTAAGCGGAAGTTCCATGAACAAAACTTCTATCCTAGAACTGCCTGCCTGTGGAATTCTGTTGTGCTGCTTGCTTTCTAGCTAAATACAACATAATCGTCTTCAAGGTCAATGTAAACAAATTCTTGTTAAGCCACCTCCTTAATAAAATTCTACCTACTTTCCACCACAAATGACCATTACGCTGTTGTCTCAATGGCCACTTTGCAGTCATAAACCCTTATCTTCACATGGTCTTCGTGCCTTGATAAGTGGTGACTCCCTTGTAAAAAAAATAAGGTGGGGATCTAGTTGGCAAGTGAAGGCCAAGGAAAACATGAGAGTTACTGGTAAGCTTAAATTTGAGAAAATGAAGGGTAAATAAAAAGTTGGACATAGATAGATTAGTTTGAAGTCAATTTCTTAAAACTGTCCAACACTAGCTGGCATGTAAAACAAACATTAAACAGAATATGATTATGAAAGGTCTTAGGTTAGATCAGTTGACAGAGAAATGGCCAGAAAAAAAAACATGGGAAGAAGTGATAAAAATGCAAGTAAATAAACAAATTAATGGTCAATAATACAGTCCAAATTATATTAAATCATTTTTATTTTATAAGTACTTAACTTTATTTATTTAGTATATTAAACCCTTCGGAATGCATTTCAGTTTCTTACAAAAACAGTCAGCCATTTTAATTGATAACATTCTATTTTCTGGCTTTATAATTATTTGTTATTCTCTATATATTAGTAAAATACTATTAACTCCCAAGTTATTATGCAAGTTATTTTGCAAGCTAGTATACTAGCTATTATACAGGTTATTATACAAGTTATAATACAAATTATTACCTAAATTATTACACAAATTATTATTCAGGTAACCGGTTGTCATTTGACATGAAGCATAAAAAATACAGTTTTCATGCACATATACAGGAGAAGCCCGTTTCAGGAAACGAGGGCATTAAAACTTCTGAAGTTTGGAGCAGAGCGTATGCAGTGCTGTTGCTGCAAGATCATTCCCTCAGATCAGACCGGCTTTTTCCCTGGCCTGCACTACATCCAAAACTATGGGGTGGGGTCATGTATAGTGGTTCTGAAAAAGATCACATGAAACGACTAACGGATTGCAAGTTCTCCTTCAAAGACCGACCACCTGTGAACTTGAAATATCGGTCAATTCTCCTTGATGCATGTTGTCCAGATCTTCAGCTGCCCACGAGTATACTTGCGACACTCAGCCAGAGAAGTAGGGAGGATTGTCTTGAAGTAATTCTCCCTCTGGGAAATGAACCAAGACCAAATCTATTTGAATGTTTCTTACAGCAAATTTATATACTACACTTTATCTTTTCTATCCTTGGTCGGTAAAGAGGAAACCCTTCTAGACTGAGGCAATTATTATTTTTGTTCTACTCCAGAATATACCTTTCTGGGGAGCTGAAGTTTTTCCCACATTATAAACTGACTTTGTGTCTTACTTTATCCTCATGGGCAGGCAAGTAAATAGGGATTTCAACTTTGTATTAGGAAATCATTTAGTGTTAGTGACCTGAAAAGTATTTACAGCTATCTATATATATAAAAGCGAAAATGTTTGTGTGTGTGTGTGTGTGTGTGTGTGTGTGTGTGTGTGTGTGTGTGTGTGTGTGTGTGTGTGTATGTCTCACAAAAACTTTCGACACGGGCCACGGATTTTCGCTACATAAGTATCATTTTAAATCTCGAACTTTCGCCCGACAAATATTGAAAAATTGGCCAAAAACATTAATTCCTTCACCCTAAAATCATCAGTTTTGTACAGGGAGCGTGTAGCAAAAACCGTCTTCTCATGACGTTGGCTTCTACGCATGCACAAATGACGTCAGAACATGATTTAGTTTAAATATTTAAAAAACCGACCCAATTTCGTCAACGTCATCTTAGTTCACTTGATTAGAGGTCGGCATCATTATATAAAGGTTTTAAGTTCGAATCTTGGTGTGAGATGTCTTTTTTTTTTCGATTTTTTTTAAATTTTAATATTGAAACAGGGTTATTCAAGCCATTTTTCACGTTTTTTTTTGTTTTTATTTTTTAGATTTTTTTAAAAAGTTCTAACGTTTGTTTTTCTGGGGAGGGGGGTCCATCACATTCGCGTTTTCTTTTTTTGTTTTTGTTTTTCCGATTTTAAGAAATTTTAACATCGTTCGTTTGCATTACGTTAGTTTTTTTGTGTTTTTTCCGATTTTTTTAAGTTTTAACATCTTTTTTATATATAATATTTAAACAAACAAAAAATATTTAATATTTAAAAATATTTACTTTGCTTATTCTTTTGTTTGGATTACACCCCCACCCCCGCCCGAGCACTCACACCTCTAAACATCCGGGAAACGCCGGGTACCCCCCCCCCGCTAGTTATTTATAAAAGAAAAAAAAACATTAATATGCCGGCACCTGGACCATGGCATATTAATACAGCAGGTTTGTTAAAATAATTTGTGGTCTTTAAAACATTATAAAGATTTGATTGAATTATAATTATTACTGATTCATTTTTTTAAATTTTTTTTTACATAGGCATCACCACTTATCAAAGCCACTCGAGGATAAGGGTTAAAGAGTGTACAGTAGTCATTTGGACATTATAGTAATCAGTAGTAACGGAAACTTGGTAAATTTGTTAAGTGGAACAGCTCCTCAAGAACTTGTTTACGTTGGACTTGAAGACAATCGAATTGTAGTTAGTTGAAAAGCAGGCAAACGGAAGACAATTCCACAGACGTGCGGTTCTAAGAAAGAAACTTTGTTCATGGAATCTACGTTTAGGTTTATGCACAGATAAAGAGTGGGGGAAATTATTGATAGTGTTTTCTGCTAGATGAGTGTTTCTTGTGAAACTTTAGAAAGGAGGGACTATAGATTGGAGCTCAGACGAGCACTTGCCATGAAAATAACAATAAAGCAGAAACAGACTCACACCATCTCTTCTGTGAAAAAGAGGTTGCAGGGAAGAGAAAAGGGCATCCCCTACGAGGCTACAAGGTCGATTTTGGACTCTATCAAAGCAGGATAAGTCCTTTTTAGCAGCTCCTGCCCAGGTGTGGCAACAGTACTCCATCCTTGGACGTACTTGGCTTTTATATAGGTAGAGAATTCCATCATCAGTAAGATATCTACTGGATCGATAGAAGGAACACACCATTTTTCCGGCAACCTTGGCAACAGATTTGATGTATGTGTTCCATTTCATTTGTTCTGCTACAAGAGCGGTGCTTCAAGGCAACTGAACTGGCATCAACAATGGACAGAGAACCAAAACCATCCGGGTATGGGAACGGTTTCTGCTATTATTTCATTTTTATAACAAAAACGAAAAGATTTATTTAATTACGTGCATCATTTGGTACAAGGGGAAGGGAGTTAGACAATGACTAAGTTAAGAAGTGAAGAGTTAAAAAGTTCTTTGGGTTCCAGTCTGTCAACAGTTATCCCCCCGGCAAATATAGTTGATGCTTGAGCATTCAGTGAACAGGGGCAGAAGAGAGAAAAGGGGCGTCATTCCTTGTTGCTTTCGGGATTCTCTCTGCTGACTGACTACGATTCCCAATGGAGAAGGAACAAATAAAATCAATGCATCCTACAAACTGATTGGTCAGTGTGTAACCAAATCACCTAGCAAGGACATTTCTTTGTATGGAAAAATAAATCTATATAACTGCTAACTTTTTCTCTTTTCAGTACCTGTATTTAAGCGGTAATCTTATTTTGACCTACAATCCAATCAGTGGTCATTCTGATCGTCTTTACGACCTGCTATTCATTAATGCATCAGAAAGAGGTCTATGCAGGCATTATGAGAAAATGCATCACCGTCGGTTTCAATTGAACTGACATAAGCCTGCTTTCTCAATCAGAATCCCTGAACCTTAGTATAAACTTTCAGCTAATGTAGTATATCAATAATGCAGCAATTTAAGGCAAAATATAGCTACTGTATTATACTAACCTTAACCCGACTGTATCATACTTTGTGTAAATTTCTACCTGTCTGTCTTTATATAGCAACTGAAACATGCTTGTTTTGTTTTTCTGCCAAATTTATTGAATTGAAATTTTTAAAAAAATAACTTTTTTATGAGACATTCTAATAAAATGAAAGACCTGAATGATTAGTAGCATTTGTTGTTTTTTTTTTTTTCTTTTTTTTTGTGTGAATTAAAAAGATTTTTTGTTCAAATATGGATTAAATCAATAATTATATGATGGACTCTCATGTATTTTAACTTGTCGAAGAATCGGTTATGATGAAAGTAAATGTTGTAAAGATGGATGTGTTAAGATGGGCAGAAGGGGTTTGGGAAAGTGAGGAATTGTGTGAAGAAAGAGAAGTGTGAGGAGGATTTTTTCTTGCTTATAGCGATGCAACAATCGGATAAAGAGAGAGAGAGAGAGAGAAAGAGAGAATAAAGAATAGTGGAAATTGAGAGAGAGCAGAAGAAGAAGAAGAAGAAGAAGAAGAAGAAGAAGAAAAAATTATAACTCAGAGGACATTTTCCTTATTTCAAACGACAAAAAATAATGAATAAAGAAACTGAGGATGTTTATCAACCATATTCTTCCAAAATTTCAACAAAAAAGCAAAAAATTATTTTATTACGCCAAATTAAGCTTTCTGGTATGTATTAATGTAAATATATTTCAAGGTTGTCATATTTTTGTTAAATCCTTTTGTTTGCTTAAAGTGCATGAAAACATATTTTTTCTATTTCACAGGATATGTTTGTTTTCGTTTCAATGTATCACTGAGATTTTTCTCTAATAACAAAAACAAATCTGCTCACAAGCAACAAAAGTGAGCACGAAACAACCAGGTGTCTCATGTTTTGTTATACTAGCAGGGTTATCCAGGTTAACCTGTAGGATATCATCATATGCAACATCATATTAAGGAAAGTTTATTTTAATAGCAATCTTCATACTGTCAGTTAGATATCTTAATCACTCAGCTATTCGGATGTATGCTAATACTATTAAACTAATGCTTATGAGAGAGGCTTTTATGACTGAAGCATCAAAATAGGCTAGAAAAAGTGCACTGAGAATCGTGGTGACAATGTATAAGAATAAATTCTGGAGTACAAAAGGCCGCTAGTTTTAATGGTATTACTCCTGTCTTCGTAGCCCTTTAACATTTTGAATTAACAACAATCGGAGGCTTTACTTTTAGTACAATTCTTGTAAATTTATTTATTTTGTTGTGTCTGTTACGGGCATGCATAAAAGTGCCAGAGACTGTGTGTTCGTGTTTTCACCAGACACCTCTCGAAATACCAGTATGCACTCACCAAGAGATATATAGAGATGACACCTGAGTCATTTAGCAGTGACTTTGCAGGTTGCTCTTTGGTCATGTTGGCGTTTATTATTATCAACATTTCTGTTCAAGCCTACGTTGAGTCGTATTGGCATTATTGTTTGAGTCTCTTTTCTTCATAATTGTTCTGAACCCCATTAAGCCTCAATTGAAATGAATGGCTTTCGATCTTGGGGAAGCTCCATGTCTTGACAAGCTTCTGGGACTGACCTTAACTCCTGATCTGAAATGGAATAGAAATCTGTGGCCAAGATCGCTGGAAAAATGTTTGGATCATTCTATCGCTCAAGTAGATATCTTACTGCTGATGCAATCCTCTATTTGTATAAGAGCCAAGTGTGTCGTAAAATGGATTACTGTTGCCACATCTGGGCAGGAGCAGCTCGACGGATTTTACCCTACTTTGATAGAGTTAAAAACTGGTTTCAAAACCTAGTATGTGATGCCCTTTCTTCTTCTCTGCAACCTCTTTTCCACAGAAGATACATTGTAAGCCTATTGTTGTTTTCATGGCAACTGTTCGTTTGAGGTCCAATCTCCCTTGCCGAACTTTGACAAAAAATGCTCGACTTTCAACAACCATTATAATTTTCCCCACTCTCTGTATGTGCCTAAATCTAAACACAGATTCCATGAACAAAGCTTCTTTCCTAGAACTGCACGTGGAACACTGTTCTGTTAGCCTATTTCCCGATCAACTACAATACTGTAGCCTTCAAGTCAAATATAAAAAAGTTCTTGTGGAACTGTCCCCTTAAATAATCAAATTCTATTCAAATTATACCATTAACGATTACTACACTACCATTTTACATTCATTAATCATTATTTTCAAGTGGCTTTGATAAGTGATGACTCTTTTATAAACAATAAAAGTCACCGTTGGGTCGTATCAATGTTACTGTGCAAGTCACTGTTGGGTCATATATGTGCTACTGTTGGATTCATGCAAGCAAACGTTTTGGTGCGAATCAAGAGTTTACTTTCTTTTATTGACACAGTGTAGCATATTAGAAAAATGTCATTAACTTCTTTAAGAGAGAACTGACTTGAACGCAGTCCCGTTGTCGGTTAACAACTCTTCCACAGGGCCTCGCTCCAAAAACACCTCATCAAGGATTGCCACTATTTCATTGCCTGTTCATCCACATAGCTTCTTCCATAGGGCAAATCGCTCGGGCCCACAGTCAATCATGGTAAGGTAAAGTCCACCCCTGTAATGGGTGACATCGCATGCCAGTCTCTTCCAGGTCCCACTCACCTCCAATTGGCCAGCTTCATGCGTGCTTGGAGCAGGATCAATCGACTGACATCTGTCGCATGTCCTGACCACTTGCCTCACCTGCTCCTTGGTGATCCTCGGGTCCACTTTTTTCACTAAGTACCAAGTCCTCTCTACCCCCATATGGTGCAAATTGTGCAGTTCTCGCACGCCAACATCATCTAGATCCGATGCAGCAACAACATCTTTCTTTGGCAACAGCCAACTCTTCTTCACTCTCGTGAGAGCATCTGCTCGGTTCTTTTCAGAAGCCACCATGTCTACGCGAAGCTTCAAACAAAACTCTTGCATCAGCTCAGCCAGCACCCCAAGCCTGCGCTTCACTAACATCTCCGCAGTAACTTTCGTTTTTAACCTTTTTTCGCTTGAAATGAGAGACTTTAGCCAAGCAAACACCGTGGCAGAGTCTGTTTTGATGCAGATGTCACGTAGCCCCCATTTCAAGGCCAGATTGACTCCTTTTATTGTCGCGTCTAATTCCGCCACATTGATGTGGCTGACGTCATTCTTTTTCCTCAACCAGGCTGCATCTTCTGCAACTACTCCTCCAATTTCTAAAACGACCCCTGTTGCAATGCTGCTCGCATCGCACCACATGACTCCATCCAATGTTCACGGTATGTTCCAGGTTCCCCGGACTGGGTCTTGCCGTTCTGCTTCTTTCAGGAGCTCTTCCATCATGGCGACCATTCTTTCTCCCACCTTATCATTCCATCCTCATCCTTTGGCATGTCTCTTTATGTAGCTGCATGCTGGTCTAAGCCAGCTAGCAATGGGGTAATGTCCGATCAACTTTCCGCATATGGAAAAGTTCACGTCTGTTGAGCTCCTGCTTCAGTTGTGGGATCTCGTTTCCCCTGTGAAACTCTAGGCCGCCTGATGCACCTCGTTTCAGTTTTAGGCCCAAAGCAGCCCCTCCGTCTAATTTTTCCGGCTCTTTGGCGACCAACCCGAACCTCTTCAAATGAGCCACCACCTCCTTGGCAGTTACCACAGTTTCATTCACCAGAATGTCGTCTATGTATGAGCTCACTACCCCATCTCCCTTTCCCATTGTCTCCAGAATCTTCCTGAGGATAGTTGACATAATCTTGGGTGCCGAATTTAACCCGAACCCCACTCGCGTAAGGCAGTAGGTTTTGCCTTTGTACTTGACTAACTGATATTTCCAGAGCTTCTTGGCAACATGGAGTTGCAAATAGGCAGATTTTAGATCTACCAACGTAGATGCGCCATTCATCTGCCTCCATTCCCTAATGGTCTCACTGCACACATCTACGGTGTCACCTCCCGTATGGCACTTAACATTGCCGTTCAGCTCTTGGAAATCCAGGACCGGTCTTACTTTCCCTTTAGTTGTTTGCAGAACGGCCATCAACGGCAAAATGCCCGACTCCACATCATCCGTCCAAGGCATCAGTATCCCCTCCTCAATCCATCGGTCGACTTCCTGCTCAAACTCCTTTCTCGCCCCTCCTCTAAGCGAATTTGTGTAGCACGCCACCCTGTTTGTCAGCGATGGCACTTGATGTTTACATGCCCACTCCACCGTCCACCGCTCTCCGTCGAATTCGGCTCGGAAGTCCTGATCTTTGATCGACAATTTTCTTTCCTCCCCGGCCTTGTTGATCCCTCTGGGGGCGTTCTCCGTCACCGCGCACTCAGCTAGTCCGAACCTCACATTGTCACATGTGATGGTAACACCTCCAAGGCGGCATATAACATCCATTCCAATGATGGCTTGGACGCCAGGCACCAGGCGATCAGTGACAATTGCATGGACCTCATCCGACGTTCAGCAATATCAATAGTGACGGTCTTCCTCCCTCGATACTTCACTCGCGACCCATCGAATGCCACTACTTCACCCTTCCCTTTCCATCTTCCGACCAGGGTAGTGTGCATCATGGTAGTGATGCAGCCAGTGTCAATCAGGGCCATAACTTCCCGTCCTTCCACCGCAATCTTCTGTTTGGGCATCTGCTGCGGGTGCGCCTCTATTCTTGAATCGGGGCGGCCGCTGGCGCGTCGGCCTCCCCTCGCCAGTTTCCCGAACTTGTGCATTTTACCGCTAAATGGCCTCTTCGATTGCATTTGTAACACACTGTCCATTGCAAGAACTTCCTGCAGTCTCTTCTCATGTGTGGTCCCCCGCATTCGAAGCATGCAATCCCCGGGTTTGGCAGATCCCTTCCCACATCCTGCTGTACCGTTGCTGTCATTCCTCCAGGCTCCGTGGGCTGGGTGCTCACCAAGATTTTTGCAGTTCTAAGCAGCTCACTCACATCCACCGTCTCCACTCCCGGTACCTGCTGCAACCTTTTCGATATTTCTTCCGGGAACCCGGTAACAAAAGTCATCTTGACTACGTGATTCGTGGCATGTCCCCTAATGCCCAACAACTCAACCAATCTCCTTATCTCATTCGCATAGACATCCACAGATTCACCAGTCCACCTCTTCTCTTTCAACTTATTAAAGGCCTCGAAAGGCCCCTCTGTGAAAGCTTCGATCAGTCGACCCTTGATAGCGTCTGCATCACCCTGTTCCCACTCACTGAGCTCCAAATAGAGGGCCAGTGCATCCCCTTCCAGAAACAGTGGTATTTCTGCGGCCACATCATCCAGCTTCTGAATCCTTGCTACAAGGTCCACTTTTTTAAGCCACACCACCACATCACCGTCGCCATTAAAAGGCTTAATCACGTTGCTTAAGCCTGCGTTGGCCATTGCCGAAATAGCTTGATGTAAAATGGGGGGGGGGGGGTTTCACCTCAAATACACAACCGGAATGTTCAAGTAAGATTATCGCTACAGTCCTCTGTCTCTTCTCTCTCTCCCTCTCTCTCTCGTTGCCTTCTCTCCTGGCTGATCGGGAATCATCTCACAGCACCCAGAAATGAACATTGTTTTATAGGTTCCATCTTCAAGCACACACGAGATTATGCGAGAACGGACGAAATAAAAATGCTGGCCGCCATGTTTGTTCTTCCTTTCCTTCGCCTGAACTCACTCGCTGAGCACCCACGGTAAGACTTCTCTTTCTTGCTTCTAACCACAATTATGTTGAGAAATGTTGGAAAGATACCTTTGACTGAGTTATAATTTTATGTGAGAAATATGTTGTGATCTATTTTTAGCATATTTTTAATGAAAATTAGTCAAGTTTTTTTAAATAATTTTATGAGGAAGTAAATTAAACGGAGGCAGTTTAATATTACGATATGCAAAACTAATTTACATTTTTTTCGTGTTAGTTTTATGTGAAGGCGTCCACGTTAGTGCTAGTGGAGTTGTTCGTTTTTACAACCTCGTATTTCTTATACGAGCGCGTTTTAACTCGGCAAGTGTGTGAAATGCAGTCGTTTAACTTTTGAACGTCACGTGAGACTGGGCCGTTGATCGAGGCGCGAAACACTGAAATCATTAATTGTCTAGTGTTTAGTCTATTGAAGAGTTCAGTTAAATGCAATTCAGATAATAGGGCCTCAGATCAGTGAAGAGGTGGGGAGGATACAAACAAAAAATAAAAAAATGGTGCGTATTCTCTTCTGACGACCTGAAATTATCTGTATACCGGAATGGATTACCCCACAAAGAAAAAAAAAACAATAAACTTTATTATATACAATCTAGAGGGAGAGTTGGGCTTTTCATTATCTGGAGATTGGAATGAAATATCCCACAAGTTAAAACCATCTGATAAACTTGATTATATACATATCTTCAAGGTAAGCTGTTTCTCCCAAACGACAATATCTTCTGTTGGTCGTTCGTTTCTTCATTGCGAGTTTCTGCTCTTGTTCCCCTAGCAAATATTATTCTATAGAGACATGGCTAGTCCGTTGATTTTCAGGAATCAACTAAATGGCAACTGGGAATAGACCAGCGACACCTGGAAAGACAGGAGATGTTGGGAAAGACCGAATAAACTCGTTGGGCCAGCAAGTTCATAAAACATAAGCTATGCACAAAAGTGCAAGAAAATCCCTCAATATCCACCAAAAGAAGATGATGGATCAAACTTGAATTATTGGAAAACGACACAGACTGAACAACGGATAATGATCAAAGAATAACCTATGAAATTTCTATGCATCTGTGGACTGAAATATAATACCTGCAAAGGAATAAACATTCGTTGGAATAAAATGAGATATGCTACTCATCTAATGACTCATACACAGCGCTCTATTATAACAGATAAGACATCGGAAAATCAAGGCCACGACGCAAACGCCAGTGCAAAGGATATTCAAGTAATTGGACCAGTGGGTGAGATAAAACAACCCAGAATTTTCGCCGGCAAATTTGATCAGCGGTTGGGAGAATGCAGTCGTGTTATATACAAAATTTGTATTGCACTGAATAGTGAAGTTGGATCAACGAAAATACCAATCAAGCAAAAAAAGAGCAATAGAGGAAGATAACAGATCTGTACGAGAACTTTTATTTTATTTTATTTTTTCTTATTTATTATTATTTATCTATTTTTTCTTTTAATTGTTCATTTGTTTTAAATATATAATTATTTATCATTATTTATCTATTTTTTCTTTTAATTGTTCATTTGTTTTAAATATATAATTATTTATTATTATTTATCTATTTTTCTTTTAATTGTTCATTTGTTTTAAATATATAATTATTTATTATTATTTATTTATTTTTTCTTTTAATTGTTCATTTGTTTTAAATATATAATTATTTATTATTATTTATCTATTTTTCTTTTAATTGTTCATTTGTTTTAAATATATAATTATTTATTATTATTTATTTATTTTTTCTTTTAATTGTTCATTTGTTTTAAATATATAATTATTTATTATTATTTATCTATTTTTCTTTTAATTGTTCATTTGTTTTAAATATATAATTATTTATTATTATTTATTTTTTTTTCTTTTAATTGTTCATTTGTTTTAAATATATAATTATTTATTATTATTTATCTATTTTTCTTTTAATTGTTCATTTGTTTTAAATATATAATTATTTATTATTATTTATTTATTTTTTCTTTTAATTGTTCATTTGTTTTAAATATATAATTATTTATTATTATTTATCTATTTTTCTTTTAATTGTTCATTTGTTTTAAATATATAATTATTTATTATTATTTATTTATTTTTTCTTTTAATTGTTCATTTGTTTTAAATATATAATTATTTATTATTATTTATTTATTTTTTCTTTTAATTGTTCATTTGTTTTAAATATATAATTATTTATTATTATTTATCTATTTTTCTTTTAATTGTTCATTTGTTTTAAATATATAATTATTTATTATTATTTATTTATTTTTTCTTTTAATTGTTCATTTGTTTTAAATATATAATTATTTATTATTATTTATCTATTTTTCTTTTAATTGTTCATTTGTTTTAAATATATAATTATTTATTATTATTTATTTATTTTTTCTTTTAATTGTTCATTTGTTTTAAATATATAATTATTTATTATTATTTATTTATTTTTTCTTTTAATTGTTCATTTGTTTTAAATATATAATTATTTATTATTATTTATCTATTTTTCTTTTAATTGTTCATTTGTTTTAAATATATAATTATTTATTATTATTTATTTATTTTTTCTTTTAATTGTTCATTTGTTTTAAATATATAATTATTTATTATTATTTTTTTTTTTCTTTTAATTGTTCATTTGTTTTAAATATATAATTATTTATTATTATTTATCTATTTTTCTTTTAATTGTTCATTTGTTTTAAATATATAATTATTTATTATTATTTATTTATTTTTTCTTTTAATTGTTCATTTGTTTTAAATATATAATTATTTATTATTATTTATTTTTTTTTCTTTTAATTGTTCATTTGTTTTAAATATATAATTATTTATTATTATTTATCTATTTTTCTTTTAATTGTTCATTTGTTTTAAATATATAATTATTTATTATTATTTATTTATTTTTTCTTTTAATTGTTCATTTGTTTTAAATATATAATTATTTATTATTATTTATCTATTTTTCTTTTAATTGTTCATTTGTTTTAAATATATAATTATTTATTATTATTTATTTATTTTTTCTTTTAATTGTTCATTTGTTTTAAATATATAATTATTTATTATTATTTATCTATTTTTCTTTTAATTGTTCATTTGTTTTAAATATATAATTATTTATTATTATTTATCTATTTTTTCTTTTAATTGTTCATTTGTTTTATATATATAATTATTTATTTTGTTTTATTTAGTCATTTATATTTTTATAATATATATTTACTTACTTATTGCATTTATTTTTTTAATTTTATTTAGTGGTTTATCTGGATACTGGAATAAAATATCCAACAGGTTAAAACATCTGATAAACTTAATTATATACATGTCTGCAAGGTAAGCTGCTTATTCCAACCAACAATATCATCTGTTGGTCGCTCACTCCATTGCGAGTTTCTGCTACTGTTCCAGTAGCAAATATTATTCTATGAAGAATGATTGTATGCAATTTTTAATATTGAGACAAGTGTTATTAAAAAGCACGGAATTTTTCTATTTCACTTTCTCTAAGCTACGAATAATTTTTTTGTGTTTTTCTTAAAATTGTTTAAGTTGATTCCATAAGTTTCTTTGGTGAGTGCTCTTCGATAGAAGTACTTCCATCATCCTCAGGCATATTGCATTATAAAAATTGTTTTTAATTGTGTGTATATATATATATATATATATATATATATATATATATATATATATATATATATATATATATATATGTATATATATGTATATATATATAAATATATATATATACAAAAATATATAGATACATATAAATATATATATATAAATGTGTGTATATATATAAATGCATATATATATATAAATGCGTATATATATATAAATGCGTATATATATATAAATGTGTATATATATATAAATGTGTATATATATATATATGTGTATATATATATGTGTATGTATATATAAATGTATATATATAAATGTGTATTTATATATATATATAAATGTATGTGTATTTATATATATATAAATGTATATATATGTGTATTTATATATTTATATATAAATGTATATATATATAAATGTATAAATGTATAAATGTATATAAATGTATATATATATTTATATATATAAATGTATTATATATGTGTATTTATATATATAAATGTATATATATAAATGTATATATATATTTATATATAAATGTATTATATATGTGTATTTATATATATATATAAATGTATATATATATAAATGTATATATCTATATAAATGTATATATATATTTATATATATATATATAAATGTATTATATATATATAAATGTGTATATATATATATATAAATGTATATATATATGTGTATACATATAAATGTATATACATATATAAATGTATATATATATAAATGTGTATTTATATATATATAAATGTATATTTATATATATATATATATAAATATATATATATAAATGTGTATTTGGCTATGCAACTAAATATTAAATCAATATATCCAATAATTTGCGTTTGTTAATTTATATTTTTCCTTTAATATAAATTTTCTAAACTTTAATTTTGTAATTACTACCCCAAATATTAGTTAGAATAGTAATAGGAATATACTGACCAAATTTTAGGTAAAATCTTGAACCCTAATTAAAGTTATGAAGAAAAATGTAATGTATCCAATACTTTTGCATGGCACTGTATATGTATTGTTGATTAGGAAAATGTTTTAGTAGTAAATGTGTGAAGGAATGGTTTTCTTTGCTTTCTATAATGTTGGAAGTTTCAAGAGAAAATCGAGATCATTTTATTAAAACAGTAAATAGACATGTTTAGCAAAACATCCAACCCAGGATAAGTGTAAGTAATGTGTATAGCATTAGTTTGTTTTTGCAGGGTGGGGGTCAGAGACACACCTCCTAAATTCTATATAAAGTTATAAAAATGAATAATGTGCCCATATTACTCACAAACATATATCGCATAATTATTCATGTGCATAAAAACCAGTCCAGTTAAAATTTTATTACATAATATAACGCAAAATTTATTAGCTTACTCAAAACAATGTTATTTCATTGGGGGAGGACACACACTTCCTAAGCATATATATATATATATATGTGTGTGTGTGTGTGTGTGTGTGTGTGTGTGTGTGTGTGTGTGTGTGTGTGTGTGTGTGTGTGTGTGTGTGTGTGTGTGAGAGGGAGAGTTAATCAATGCTGATTTTTATATATACTTTAAGAAGAAGCAGTTCTAATTGATAGGAAAGTAAATATGACTGCAGACTTTAATGATATATCAGTAAGTAAGCTATGAGTATGGTGGTAAGAAGTTGCAATAAAGAGAATGGTATGAACGTCAGCTTATTCTTATGTAGTAGTGTAAAATTATGTCTAATTGTATTTACAAAAATGATGTAGAAGAAGAAGAAAACAAAGTAACGGAGAAAAAGAATCGGTTTCAATTGATATAAAAGAAAACATGACCATAGGCTTTAACAATGCGGCATAATTCACGATGTTACACATTTCTCATTAGATCACTGACATTAAGCAACATTGAACCTGGTTAATACTAAAATGGGTGACCATTTGGGATTTCCGGGTGCTGTATGTGCTCTTCGCTTATCTTGGCATTGTTTCCAGTTGTCCAGCACTTCTTTCCACTGGACTCAAGCAGTGTTGATTCAGAAGAGGTATTGTTTGAACTTGTCTCACAATTACAGCTTGGGACTGAACAGAGGCATCGCAATAAGCGATCATGAATGTCAGCTAATATGAGCTGGTAGGAAGTTGCAGTAAAGGAAATGGTATCAAAGGCAGCTTACTCTTATGTAACAGCATAGAATTGTTTTATTGTGTTATAAAATTAAAAATAACAAAATGATATTAGCGCCATCTAATCATTGATTCAGTAAATTGGAAGGTATAGTCCATGCAAAAGTTTATGAAGATGATCTTAAGTGCAATTTGTTGCCATTTGTAAAAATTATGTATAATTACATGTGTATATGACCTGGTACTAGTGAATCGCATGTATACTTTTTATGTGTGTGTTTAAAAACAGGATATCAGTTGAGATCATATTGGTTTTCTCGAAAGTCTTTTTCAGTGTACAACAAATATATTCCCACATTTTGTTAAATGTCTTAACAGCCAATCATGTTGTACAGAAAGCAAGAATAAAAGCATAAGAGAGCAATACGCATTTATCTAGTGTAGGCATAATGGGAAAATAAAAAGATGATAGTCTTTTCTAGAAAATGACTAATAACTGATGATTGGAATTGACAGTACATTTTTTCTGACAGAGTGAAATCTTCTATTTCCTCAAAGTATGACTTTTTGAGAGAGTCAGTTGGGTTGTAATTAATGTTGGAAATTAGAATGTAAAATGAAACTGACTAATAATTTTAAGAAACATGCATCAGGTATTCGCCAGAAGGTGACCATATCGCAATGATGTATGGCACTTGTTTATTCATAGTCCTATGATGTCTGATGGAGAGGGCAAAAAAATTTACTTTATTAATATAGTAGATAAGTAATGACAACGACGACGACGATGATGATGATGATGATGATGATGATGAGGATGATGATGATGATGATGATATAGAAGGTAATAGACTTATTATTTAAAGTAATGCAAGATGAATGTTTTACATTAGAATTGAAATAAAAGTTGAATAAATAATGATAGTGGTTGTACGTCTGTTATTGTTATTTTTAGTATAAAAATGTTAATATAACAGGGTTGCATAACTATATTACCGCCTCAAACGACTATTTTACTTGAAACGTCTTGTGGATTTGTACTCATTCATTCTTTTAATAACTAATCAACTTCACATATGTGTTCTCTCTCCAACTTCTTTGTTTATTTGCTTTTTATCACATGAAGATGATTAGACGAACAATCAAAAACGTTTGCGATATATATGGAACACATCTTTTTTTTAATGTAAAAAAGATCAGTAGAAAAATTGAAAAAATGAAAACAGCATGATCAAACAGAAGAATTTTATTATGTTTAATAATGTTTGCAGAAATGAACGAATACTGCCTAAATTCATACACACACGTGCACACAAACACACACACATATAAATATATATATAAATTCATTAATTTATACAAAAAATATATTTGTTGGCAGAAATTAACAAATGGTGCCTAAATATATACACACACGTGCACACACACACACACATAAATTAATTTATACATAAAATATATTTCAAAGTATATATTTCTTATAATATTGTCCAAATTGTTTCAAATAACAAGCTCAATGAAGTTATGCTTCCAGCTTTAGAGCATATATACTTGTTGATTGCTTTAATTTTACTTTTTATTTCAGCGAATGCATATATTTTCTTCTTTACCGTCTCATGCACATTTATCAGCCCTAACGAAAAATAGTCTTTAATTCATTCGGTTGCTCTTCAGAGACGATCAAATAGTAATAAAAAATAGATACAGCATTCCAAAATAGAATAATATCTGTATTTTAATATTTTATTGTCTCTAAAAAGCAGCCAAGTAATCTAAAAACAACCTTTTTCATTATGGGTTGCGAAATACGTGTAAAACGGTAAAGAAGAAAATATAGGCATTCACTAGAGAAAAAAATAAACAAAAATTATGATTGTGCGCTGATTCTTTCCTTTGGTCACTGCGTCTCTAATTCAGCAAACGTTTTGACAAAGGTGCATAATGAAATCTCACTATAAACAACACCAAATACTGGCAAGTTCCCCTGTCACCTCTGTGAACGATTTTGCAAAAGTGTAGCTGGTTTGAAGAGACATCTACATGCGCATGGATGCTCTACATTGATCTGAAGATATGGCAAGCTTCTGTCAAAAAGTAGCAATATATATATATATATATATATATATATATATATATATATATATATATATATACGCGCGAGCGCCAGTATCAGAAACACTGACCTGTATTTTCAGATTAATGATTTCTCTATCAACATGCAAGTTGGTGGGTGTGGAATCGTTTCAAGAAATATAGATGAGCATCAGGTTTCACTGAAATTGATATATTTCCCATGTAAGTTAAGTATTGATTGAATATTCAGTCCCTATCTTTTTCTAAATTTAGTGTGGGAATATGCCAAGGGCATTGTCGAGCAAAGAAGTATTGACTGCCTTTAAGCCATGCGAGTCAGGGCACCTGCCATTTCTCTGCTACTTTTTGTTTGTTTTTAGACAAAGGTGACTCTTCAAATGAAACATGTAAAAACCTAACAGTCTAAAAAAGAATATGACCAACAAACATTTGACCTTGAAACATAATCAGAGAAACTAAAAAAAAAGGCATTTTAAATTAAAAAATAAAAAGTTCTTAACAAATCATGGGAAACAAGCAAACATTTCTCACTCTACTGATAAAATTGTGTGACCACTTCTGTGTTTCTCGCCTCTACGTGACTTAGATTATTTATTATTAGTCCCCCAGCAAAAGGAGGGTGGACCTGTAAATTCACCCATGTTCGTTCGTCCGTTCGCACTTTTCTCAATAACTACGCCTTGGAATATTTTGAAATTTTGCACAAACATTAAACATGATATGAGTAAAAGAGTTACAGAACAGATTTTCCGATAAAACTCCGGTTGATCCCCTAGGAGTGCCTTTCGGGTTAAAATGGCTAAAATTAACACTTTTGTGCTTATTAAAAAAAAAATTGATGCCTTTGATTTTTATAAAACTTTCTGAAAAGTTGTAACTAATTGATTTCTATATAATTTTGTTTGTCTAAACTTTGCGATAACTCTTGGGTGGGCCCCAGGGGCTCTTTTAGGGCTAATAAAAACACTCCATTTTCTGTGTATGTCTATTTATTAGCAGTTTTGCATGGTGCTGAACTAAAATTTAAATATGTTAACGCCTTGGGGACTTTGGGGGCTAAATGGAGGGGGAGGAGGTAAATGATGGACTTAGTCATTTCTTTGTTTGCATGATGCAAAACTCAAATTTACATATGTTAAGACCTAAAACTGCACCGTTTGTTCATTTTCACCAGGATTTGACGTGCCCTGGAGACTTTTGGAACTAAATGGTGGGGGGGGGGCAAATGCTGAACTTAGTCATTTTTTTATGCCTCGTTCACTATGCACTCACGGGGGGGGCATGCATGCTTCACTTGTTCTTTTATTATTTATTGAAATAAAAAAAAATGCTATAGCATAAAGTATGCAAAATCTTCTTTTAATCATATTAAAAAATAAATAATTTCAAAATGAAATCCATCAGTATACATAAACAAGTCAGTCATTTTACTCTTTTATGGAAGAAAAAAAGAAGAAATTACTTTGTGACCCTTTGAAATGTGAAAGGAAATTGGAATATTTTATTAATAATTCCTGTTAATTTATTCATGTGATGCTATTGGCCCATATCTTACGAAATTTGTGAGCAACGATTCTTTGAATATTGGTTAGAGCTCAAAGATTATGGTTGTTGAAAATGTCATGAAATGGCAAACATATTATATTGTCCAATTTTGATGACAATTGTTATCTTACACCTCTTCTGGAACATTTTTAGGACAAAAAACCCAAATGTGACATACTCTGGAAATAACAATTTTTCAAATGTATATATATATATATATATATATATATATATATATATATATATATATATATATATATATATACATAAAGTCTGGGGGTATTTGTTTTCCAGAGGTTAAGTACCAATGAACTTTAACAAGGTTAGTACAAAAAGTGCTCAATACCGAAGTAGAGCAGGGTATATCCTTTGTTTGTTTTTACACAAGCAGTAATATGTTGCTACACAGTTATGAGCATGTTTCGGTCAGCTAATTACCAGTAACTAGAGATCTCTTCAGGCAGTACAGCTTATACGAAAACAAAGTTTGCAATCTGTGTGTGTGTGTGTGTGTGTGTGTGTGTGTGTGTGTGTGTGTGTGTGTGTGTGTGTGTGTGTGTGTGTGTGTGTGTGTGTGCAGACACTCAATGCTTTTGTGTATGTATGTGTGATTTTGTGGACTCCATACAGAAAAAAAGGGTTAAAAAGTTAACATAAAATCTAAAAGTGTATTCTTATGTGAAATTAACCGGGAAAGACGTTGGAGTGGCCTGGAATTTATAATTTCTAAATATACTCCTAAGGAAGCTGTGAGGGCATAACTGGTCATGGCATAACCCCGTTAAAACTTTAAATATATTCTATTTTTATGAAATTTAAATCATATGCATAAAATTTTCTTGAAAGGCAATGAAAGTGGTAAGAAATTCAATGTACCCTCTTGACCTAAAGAAGTTGGGGGATGGGGAGTGCTCTTTTACAACTTTGAATATATCCTACTAGAATAAAATTTTAGCATATATATAAAATTCTCTGGAAAAGACAATATAAATTGTTCCCACCTCTAAGAGACTCATTAGGACAGAATGTCCTTATAAAACTTCAAATACATACATCCGATTTTATTTAAATTTGAACTATATGCATATGTCAATAATTTAAAGAGTTTCCAGCATTTCAGTTTCTAATGACTATGTTATAGGGCGAAATGGGAGGAGGGGAGTAGTAAAAGCAAAGAAAGTAAAATGATGTGATGTGTACAGCGAAAATGTATATAGTAGGAATCCTTATTCAATTTCAAGGAATGTCAAATCTTCCTGTTAGAAAAAAAAACACACATTTTTCTCTAAGGCATTTTGTATTCGTATATACATTATTATTTTCACATTAAAAATGAAATGGTGTTGCTAGTCTCAGTCTTTTCTACAAATACTTTTATGGCATATGTTTTTCAGAATTGTCTGATCTATTGCTTTGTTCCAGCTCGTTTGATTTGTTGGTCTAGTGGTCGCCATCAATTCATTGTTCTAATATCCCATTGTAATAGAGCTTTCTATTCCAGTAGCTTCTTTCCAAGAACTGCAAGGTTGTGGAACTCTTTTCCTGCTCACTGTTTTCTTTCTACCTACAACCTTGGTCTTTTTCAGACTAAGGTCATTAGGCATTTCCTATCTTTGCAATAATCAGCTTTCATTCTTGTTAGCTCCTTACATCAAGTGGCTTTATACCTTGTCTTGAGCTAGTTCTATATAAAAAAAGTCATTTGGTTGTCAAAGAAAATGCAATTGAAAATTATTTAAGGTACAAAGATTTCAGTTTTAATCATTGTACAGTGGAATTTTCCAAAATTGAATTCTGTTCCTTGTATTCTACTTAATGTAATTTTAATGGCATGTGATTATTACAATTTTAAATAAAACAATGGATTTAATGGTTTAAAACGATAATAAGCTGTTTTGAATTGTGCCGAGCAGAATATTTTCATTAAAAAACATTGAATGCAAAGGTTTAAAAAAAGATAGGTGTTTTGAAATATTGCTGAACACATCTTTTTAAAACATTGAATGTAATGATTTAAAGATGTTTTGAAATGATGCAGAGCAGAAAACTTTCATTAAAATAACATTGACTGCAATGGTTTTAATGCCGAGAAGAATTTTTTGTTTAAAAGAACATTAATACTATTCGCAATGTATTTATTACATTCAATAAAATTGTGACTGACAGATGAACAAATCCCTGTTCAAATAAAACGAATTAAGAAATTGATATTTGCTTAATACTTTTTCAGTAAGAGGGAAAGACACTATTTATTTTAAACATTCAAATAGTTACAATAAATAATTTTTAATGTTAAAACACTCATTCCATTAAAAAATATTGATAATTTTTTTTTCTTTATGATGATCTGAATATTAACAACCCGAATAACATTTCGCAGTTTTACACCTCACGATGGTAAAACTGTTCAGAAACTAAATGGATTTTTGAATTTCTAAAGGTTAGCGTCGGTTCCATTATGAGGTCGTTTTACTATAAGCTTGACGCAATCTGCCTCCTCAAGCGCAGGAAACATTAAAATATATATATATATATATATATATATATATATATATATATATATATATATATATATATTGTAATAATCTGAATCTGATGTCTAATCTATATGCTGGCCTCTGTTCAGTCTTGAAAGAGAATCACTAACCCCCATGGAAGGGTGCCTGCATGTATAATTATGAAACGTGATGTGCAATCCTTAACTAGACCTCTCTTGAATCGGCACGGATTCATTCCAGTGGTAAAGAGAAGTGCATGACGATTGGAAATAATGCCAAAATAAGCGAAAAGCGCATACAGCACCTGGTATTCTCAAATAGTCACCCTGGTGTTGAGCCTCTGCTAATGTGAATATGATCACATGACATTTTTTTTTTTTACTTAGATATCAGCACTTATCAAGGCCCAAAAGCCACTTGAGGATATGGGTTGAATGAGTATCAGGTAGATGGTGAAACAAGATTGTGATAATTGATAATGGTAGTGGTGATTGAGCAGAATTGGTTTATTTAAGAAGGTGGCTCGATAAAAATTTTTTTACATCTGACTTGAAAACGACCATGTCGTAGTTAGCTGGGAAGCAGACCCATGGTATTCTTCTTCACAGATGGGCAGATCTAGAAAAGAAACTTTGCTTATGGAAATTTTGTTTAGTTTTAGGTAGGTAGGTAGAGAGAGAGAGAGAGAGAGAGAGAGAGAGACAGACAGACAGACAGACAGACAGACAGACAGACAGACAGAGAAAGAAAGAGAAAGGGGGAAGAACTATTGACAATGCTTGTAGCTAGATAAGCTACATTTGATCTGGATTTGCATGCTAAAATTCAGGTAAATCAAAACTTCATAAATGAACAAACGGCGTATAACATCAAAATTCAACATATTTCAATAAGCAAAACGCTGATCAGTAACAGATGTAAATGCTCGGACTATAAATGAAATTAGCATCTAACAGCCACATATTTTTATGTACAATGTTCTTTGGCTATGAATAGATACGTTTATCATTTACCAGCCAATCAAAAGCATTGACATAAGAACATATTCATTATTGGATTACTTCTTATGAAGCTTATGCAATTTTTTTCTCACTTCACCAGTTGGACTGAAGACATCACCAAAAAAAATCTTTTGTTGTTGGTTTTCCCAACTTGCCAATGATATGATGAATCCACTAAGGAGTATGACAACCTTTGTAAACATTGACACTTAACTGTTTTTAATTCCCTTTTCAGTACAGCTGTACATAAAATGTTTCTATGTAAACTTCAATGTAATGTGTTTTTATCTATTTATCTATGAATTTTTTTTATTATAGCCAACTTTAATTATAATTGTTGCTTTAATTTATGGCAGATAAATTATGTTTGGATTTTTTAAATCGGAATCCATTTATTTTGATTAAAGTTCTTAATATCTGTTGAATTAATTTAAGTTGCTGATTTTTCCTTTCCAAAAAACAAAAAGTTCGTTCTTGCAACAGTTGCTTCCTGTTAGCGGTTAAACAAAATACCTGTTGACGTCATTTCCTTCCTTCCCTCAGTTTGCTAGCGCACATGTCAGCATTAGCTGTGTAAACCTCAATGTGCTTGTTGAGTTCACAATAGTTCAGCACCGGTCTTACTTTCGACTTCATTAAGGGTATCAGGCCTTTTGGAGGTACAATCTTGTTGTCAGGGTAAGGGATCAACCATCCATGCCATTCTTAAGTTTGGTTGGCGCCCTTCCCTCAGTCCACTTCCATGAATCAGTCCAGGCCTTCTGACGATAATTGTAGTCCACTTTGAAATCAGGCCAATCGATGTGGATCATAACACACACTAAGGTTTCCAAAAAGCACCCGTCTCATTCAATGACAATTCCCACCCCCAGTGCCTTGATGGCATCATATCATAGCAATAAGTCGAACCCCAGCAAATCCCATCTTGTCTGGAGTTTCCCACACAGTTTTGGGCTAGGTGTCCAATACTGCTACATTGGAAACACTGCGCACATCCCCAACCCCTGTCAGTGCAACGTTTTGCAAAACCACCCCACCAGCTGCAGTGGAAACATCTCCCATTGGTCGCAGGGCTCAGACTAGGAGTCTCCCCTGTACTATTTTGGGCTGCCATCACAATTGGTTCCCCTAGGTTCTCCTCATCTCTGATGATGGCTCAAACATGTTTTAGGAAGTGTTCCATGGGCACTGCTAAAATTCTGGTGGAGGCTCTCAGCAGTTGCTTTATACAAAGCATACGCCGGTTCCGATACTTCACCACCAAACAGGATTGCAAGTTTTTTCAGCTCTGCAAAAAAAAAAACATCTACAGTTTCTCCTGGCATGAGTCTCCTTGAAGCAAATTGCTCATAAGCCGTACATGGATCCATGGCAAATGCATTGTACAGTGCATTTTTAATTGCCGTCAAATCAGTCTTCTCGGCAGCACTAAGTTGTTGATATGCACTCAAGGTGTCTCCAGCCAATCTCAAGGGAATCGCTCTGTGTATCCTCTTTACTTCACAGAGGTTGCATGTCAACTCGACACTTTCGACCCAGTCAACAACAGACGTGGACCCGTCAAATTCGGGTATCAGCTTCAAATCAAACTTTGATTCAGTCATTGCCTTTTCACTAGTAAATAAAGTGAAGAAACATAAAGTAACTGAAAAAACTTTACAGGGAAAGAAAATGTTTTGTTTTAACAACAGTTAGCTGGAAATTACTAAAAAAAATAGCCGAAAATAGCTTGTTGAAATAACTACAGTGGCCGATTTTTCCTTTCCAAAAAAAAAAAAAAATTCGTTCTTGCAACAGTTGTTTCCTGGTAGTTGCTAAACAAAATGCCTGTTGACTTCATTTACTTCCTTCCTTCTCCTCCTCTTCCACTTCTCACACCGCTTTTATCCACCACCTCCATCACATGACCTGTAAACATGTGACTCGTGTTTGATATAAAAGCTTAGTCAATCTTCATGGCATCTCTCTTTCAGATCCCACCTGAAAGTAAGTTCGTTATTGTTCTTGTTTTTACATACAACCACACAAGACACAAACACGTGGGCGCTTGCTTCTTTGATGACTATCACGATATCTTCAGATATTTGTTGATGGTGTTTGTTTTAATGAATTATTCATGATGTAAATTAATGTCTTTACAGCCAAATGCAGCTTCATGTAATAATTAATATATAATACAAAGGCTTTTAAAAAATTGCGGTAATCATTCTATGCTTCAATTAGGTACTAGGAAATGCAATATTCTTAAAAAGGGAGTTATTTTGTTTTGGACGTCTATATATTTTGTAGAAGAGAATAAATTAAAGTTAAATAATAGGGTGTTTTAAAAGAATTTCTATTATGATGAGGAGTAGTGATGCGACGATTCCAATATTTTTCCCAAATCAATACAATTACGAATTCTGTGCTAACTTCCCGATTCCAATACAATTATCGAATATTAATCTCTAAATATTTAACTATGAAGTTGTTATTTTTTCTTGTTTACCATAAAAACATGTTAAATGTTCATATATTTTCTCAAACAAAAAAATACATTTTATCTTTATTGGTAATTTTAAAATCAATAAATATTGATTATTTTATGATTACTACTAGCAGTGCAAGATTTTGCTTTAAATAAAATCAAATGAAAAAGATAATTAAAGGGATCGCTTTTGGCACCAGAAAATAGGTACAATTTTTTTCTAATTCTGATATTGATTCTGATACCCACAAAAAAATCCTGATTTCCGATTCTGATTAATTGTCCCAACACAAATAAGAAGTGATCTGATGTCAAGGAGTTGTATGCGAGTTGTAAATGGATAGAAAATGAAACTCTTTGATACTCTCTTTGTGGGAATAAAGAGAAGCAGTTGATTAGGAATAAATGTAATAATTTATAAACGGGGACAAAGTGCATGCATAGTTTCTTTATACTTTAGGAAATGCTGTAAGTAGTTAGTAAAAAATATTTGTTTATGAAATGTTTGGGATTTCCCTATTGAAAAAAAAGTAGTATGGGAAAACTGACTTTACTTTATTAATATAGTGTTGACACATGTGTATTCTATTGTAGTTGTTGTTAGAAAAGAGGGTTTAAAGTTGTCTTTCCAAAAAAACTATCCACGTCCAAAGCTTTAATGAAATACATTATTAAATTGTGTTTGCGTTTGTTTTTACATAATTTCCAATTAAAAGAAAAATGTAGCTTGATCTCTAATGTGCTATGAATCATATTAAGAGTCAATGGGTTAGTTGTTGAAACGAATCTTGAAATTCCCTGCAATATTTGCAAGTTTCTTAAGGGCCATAGGATTTGCTTGATGTTTATGCTAGTTAGTGATAATAATTATTGCTTCCATCATGATTAATTTTCATTTAGTAGAAAATGAGCTACATTTGTAAAGATGTTTTACTTGTACAAAACCTGAATGTTTAGGTATACACTGTAAAAATTGACTTCTGTACTAATGATAACAATTTTTTAAACTTTGAATATTGATGGATAAGTTGCCAAAATAAATTTTATATTAATTATTTGAAAAAATCTATGTGCTAACATCAAAAGTTTCTTGATATAATGAAAATAAAATTTTGGTTTGGGATAACTATACTATAATTGATTACATCTAGGTTTGAGATACCTGTAATATAATAATTTACATCTGATTTATGATACCTATACTATAATTGATTACGTTTGGTTTTTATTATACCTATGCTATAATTGATTACATTTGGTTTTTATGATACCTATGCTATAATTGATTACATTTGGTTTTTGTGATACCTATACTATAATTGATTACATTTGGTTCAGGATGTGGCACTATTTGTTTAATTACCCCTTTCAGCATAGTAACAGATATTATTGCTGAGTGATGAGGAGTTGGGCAAAAATTTTTCCCATAATCCCATTCTTACACCTCTTTCTCTCTCTTTCTTGTTTGAGCAGCAGTTTGAACATGCATATTTTGGTGTCTCCGTGGGGAGACAGAGAAGGAGGGGCACCCCCTTCGTCCAGCACCAAGAATTAACTAAGGTAGCCTAGCTAGTGTTTGAGAAGACTGTTGTAATTATTTTATTAATGTATAATGTATATTATTGTAAAATAAATAGTTAAGTTCTTTTTTTTTCTACAACCCTGCATTTGCATGTGATTTGTTTTCACCCAAATAGATATCACAGACAAGATCGACCCAAGAAACTGTGAGCTGAACTGGACATCAACAAGCAGAGGAGGTCCAATCCACTGTGGTATGTTTTATTGTTTTTTGAAATACTGTTTGTTAAAACCGGCGAAGTACGTAACTCTCCCCGGCAAACAATCGTTTGTAACATTGATGGAGTAGAAAATTCTCAATAACAGATGGGTTATAATTGGGTGCCTATCATTGATCGTGTCAAACATTTGGGAGGTTGGTTTCTCCAACCAAGTAACACTACCCAGCAAACGAATATTGTCTTATTGATTGGGTTCCTGGGACGTTTCTTAATTAAGTAAACCTCCTCAGGCTCACATATATTGTCATAAGGATACCTATACTAAAATTGATTACGTTTGTTTTGGGATACCTATACTACAATTGATTATATTTGGTTTGTGATACCTATACTACAATTGATTATATTTGGTTTGTGATACCTATACTATAATTGATTACATTTGGTTTGTGGTAGTCATAATTGATTGCATTCGGTTAGGGATATCTGTACTATAATTGATTATATTTGGTTTGTGATACCTACACTATAATTGATTACATTTGTTATGAGACACTCATCCTATAATTGATTACATTTGTTATGGGATACTCATTTTATAAGTGATATTCGTATTTGTCAGTTGTTTGTTTTATGGCAAAGAACTTATGGACTTATTTATATAAAAATCAAATTAGTTTTGTCAAACTATATATTTATGATTCAAGATCTTAATATCTTGATATTTATTCATGATGCAAATTGATGAGCATACGGCCGGCTGCGGTTTCATCTAATAACATATTCAGGCAACTATGTTGCCTATTGCATGCTTATATTAGTTTCATTTTGACATGCCATTGCTAATATAGTAGCGGTTGGAAAGTGATAAAAAATTCTTATCTTCCGTGGGAGGTCACTAAAGAGTTTTTTTATGTTGGGAGATAATTATCTGACTACAAGGGAGATAACTTATAAATGCAAGAACGGCAACCATCATTACAAGCAGGACACATTCTATTTAACCAATAGATGAGACCCTGACAAGCCCTCATTTTTTTCACACCTTTTCAAACTTTTTGAAAGATTGTTAATGGTGTGTTGAAAAAAAGGGCAAATAGCAATTCTGTGTGTTTCTATAGGATATCTGCCAAAACAGAAAGGAGTTTTTTTTTTCTTTTTTAAAAATGCGGTTCTTCTTGTCTCTTTGCTGAATTAGGCTAATTGTTGCTGTTTTATACTTTTTTATACATAAAAAAAATAACCACAGGGATGGGTGACTCTATTATCAAGAGACACCCCTTGCTACAAACATAAAATATATTGACATAAATCAAGCTATAACATTTTTGGAAGTTAGAAATGTTCTTGAAATGATGATTTAAGATATTTGAAATTTGGAAGAAAAATCGAAAAAAAAAAAAGAAAACAGATTTTAAAACTATGTTTGAGATTTTTATTAAAAATCATTAGATTATTTTTTTTGTTGTTGATTTTTTTATTTTTCATTTCTGATACAAAATACATCGAAAGACATTTTGCTTGTTTTGTTTTTTTTGTTTGTTTGTTTTTTGTTTTGTTTTTTCGGAATCTCAAATGAAGTAAAGATGCTTTTGAGAAGTATTACAATTTTAATACAGCATCTATGTGCCCCCTAAATTTTATTCTAATTACAGTGTCCATGTGCCCTTAAAAATGTTATTATAAAATTATATATTATTTGTAATTATATCATTTATAATTATATTTATTTATTATAAAATTATATATCATTATTATAACACAGTATCCACATGCTTCAGAATTTTACCACAACTACGGCATACATGTGGCCCCCACCCCGCCAATTATTATAAAAGGTTTCTTCATCGTACACTTTTTTCATAACATCTGACCGCCGCCTCAACAACAACACGAGGTAAAGACATTTCTAATTATGAAAAACTAAATAAATAAAGATATTTTTTTAACCTTTTCTTGCTTTTAAATATATTTTATATTTTAAATCCGAAATTAACAGGAAAAAATGTCAAGGTAAAAAATATCTTGTGTTTATAAAAATATAAATCAAGCAATTAAATATTACTTAAACAGCTTCATTATTTTATTTCTAAATATTGTCTTATTATTATGTTTAAAACTATTGATACAGACACTTGTCTATATTCGCTAGAAAAATATAATTAAATTATTAAAGTTGCAGCTCCACATGAATTTTTTGCTGGGTAGAAACGTAAACTTGTACTTGACTTTCTAGCTTCACATTAAAATAAGAAAATAAGAAACAGGAAATATAAAAAAACGCAAAAACAAATACATGACAGAATATTATAAAGAACAAATCTATATTTTAATTATTTCCTATTTGACAGATTTAAAGTTTTTAAAAGTTAATTTCAAACGCATATTCAGCTACGTTTGTTAGGACTAAAAAAGCGAAAGTAATAAACTCCAAAATGGCCAAACAATTTCTATTATTACTCGAAATTACCGTATTGGTGCATTGTACGAACCGGATGTTGTTACTGTTGCAAACTATGAACCAGATTTCTCATAAATGTCCAGTATAGCTGGACCAACAATTGGGGGGGGGGGATTTGGGCATCTATGTTACCACACTGAAATAACATTCTTAACATGAGAAGGGGGATGTTTTGTAATATCCTGTACTTTCACCTAACATTAGAATAAACAAAAACATCGTCAAAATTGAATGTAACCTGAAAATACTACTTAAAAACAAAACAATAATTTTAAACAGGTTTCCAAGCGCTTTTCTAACAAGCTCAAGCAGACATTTACGAGAAACCCGGTTCGTAATATGCATAATTGCCGACTTCCGGTTCGTTCAATGCGCTAGCACTAACTGTCGAATATAAAGTAATTTCTAACAAATTGGAAATATAAAAATCGAATATTATTTAATATCACAGACAAATCTAGTTTGATATTGAAAAATTGGTCAATATAGTGATATTCTCTCCGATTTCAGCTGTTTGATATCGAATTAACCTTTTCTATAATTATTTTGATAAATTTTAAATGGAAAAAAAATTGAAGATTTCCTCTTTCTAAATTGTATCATTCATTTTTGTTCCAGGTTATTTCTAGTTAGGTTCCTATTTTTAGTGACGTGCAATTTATATTTTAATGTATTTTTCAGATTTTGTGTGTGCTATGCATCTCTGTGCATATAACGATATTAACATATAAAAGTATATATATATATATATATATATATATATATATATATATATATATATATATATATCAAGGATAAAGCAAACCTATCAAAATAGTAAAAGCCCTATCTATTTAAAAGGAGAAATTCATAAATTACATTTAAGAGATGAAGAATAAAGGTCACATAGAACTTTATTAAATCAGCAGGTCAATAAAGCCGAAAATGGACGGAAAATGGAAAAGAACCTCTTTAAGTCATAGTATTTCGAAGTTAAATGCTTCTCATCAGAAGAGAAGAAAAGTAGCATTATAACACTATATGGGTACACAAAAATAAAACCGGCTTGAGAAAATTTAGATTAGAAATGAAAAGATCAAAAACTATGGTGGGGTATTAATGGGCACTATTAAAGGGATAAGGATGAAAAACAAGGAATGTTCGTAGAGGAAGGGGTAAACAACGGGACAGGGGAATAGAAAAGGAGACATGAAAGCTTTTTCGTTTGTTTTTTTTATTGATTTACTATTTAAAAAATCTAAGTTGATCTCTGATGTGTGATGAATCATATTAAGAAGATTCAATGAGTTAGCTGTTAAAATAATTCTTATGCAGACAGCCACAGTTGCTCCAATGATATCTTCAAATTATTTCTAGCTAGAATTAAAGTTTAAAAATGATAGTACTACTTGGATTCCTTTGTGTTTTTCAACCTGTAGTTTTATCCCCTGCTACACTTATTTCAACATACATCGACCAGAAAGCGTAGAAATTATGTCTCTTATGTATGTGGCACTATAATTGGGAGAAATAAAAAGGGACACACAAGGAAATTACTATTCTCTTTCTTCCTGTTTTACCTATGTATGCAGTGAACACACTTTACAGTATGTAAGACATTTCTCTTCAACTTGCATACACACACACTCACACACTTACATTAAACTTTATTGTACAGGGTGGAATGATAAATTTATTGCCTTGAAGAAAACAACACTACAACTTTATTTTAAAAACTTTTATTGAAAAAAATCAATTCAGGTAACTTGATTATGTAGTAGAGATGATATCTATTCAATGTGACCATCTTCAGCCTCAATCACCCCCTTGATACAGGTTCAGAACTGAGAGCATGCCTTTTCAACAAGCGCCAGTGGAAGCTCAGCAAATACTTGGCAGATGGCAGCGATCAGGCTGGCTTTGGTATTATGGAAGGTCATGTTCGTGATGTTCTCAACGTGTGACCAAATGAAGTAGTCCAGCAGGTTCAGTTTAGGGAAGGAGGGGCAGTGAGAGAAGGGTACAAAGACGTAACACTCCTTCTGAAACCAAGCCTGGGTCTCTTTGGACTGAGTCCTGCTGCCACATCCAGAGTCTACCAGCGGTCACCCGATTGCACAAGGGAATCACCACACTCAGTTATACTTTGGTATTGACTTTCAAGCCGACTTCAAAGATGTGAGGTGGCATGATGTGGCCCTCACTTGAAACCACACCAAAGACCATAAACATGACTGGAAACTTTGTTAAGCTGTGCCCTCAAGCATTGAACCGTCCAGATTTGCATTTTGAGGGTGTTGGCAATGGTCCTGTTGCCATACCTTGGATCGGTAGAGAGCATAAGTTGTACAGCGGTGCATCTCTGATCTCACTCGTTGAACATTGTGTCACTTTTAGACATGATAGACAGCTTCTATCGCTCTTGGGATTTGTCCACAACTGGTCAACTAGTAGATGGTCTGCAACAAAAAAAGAAAACCGGTTTTCATCAAACAGAAATGGAATCATGTCGTCTTTACTAGGGCGTCAATTTTATCGTTTCACATCGTACATATTGTCAAGTATGTGCAAATTTTTACAGACACCATTTGAAAATGAACCCTGTCAGGTTTTTGCTGAATAAATGTCTTTGCAAAAATCTCTTTCCTTTTTATTTGTATGATAACATGTATAGTGGAGAGATGCTGTCTTGGCATTTTCAAACTCTTTCAAACTGAAGGAAAAACATTTATCACTCGCTTGTATTCATGAAAACAGAAATGTTTAGCCCAAGACAAAGAAGATTTCTTTTTTTTTTTTTTAATTTTAATGGAGATAGCTCTTGAAAAAGGCACATAATCTAAGGTGCTAAAAAGAACGAAAGATGATTATCACAAAGACAGGAGATACCTATTGAAAAGACCAAGGCTATAGGTAGGAGGAAAACAGTCAGCAGGAAGAGAGTTCCACAAGCCTGCACCTCTTGGAAAGAAGCTACTGGAATAGGAAGCTGCATTATAATGAAATATCAAAAAATGCAGCTTAGTGAAGACCACTAGACCAATGAGTCAAACAAGCTGGAACAAAGGAAAAAGAGAATAGATCAGATAATAGCCTTGAGTGTGAGAAAATACAGAGAACAAATTTTCCAAAAAGTTAGTTGATCTCATGTATGAACCACAAGAAAGATATTTTGAGAAAGAAAAACCAAAAAGTTTCAGAGTAGATTTCTCTTCAAGAGCAGAGCCATCTATGAAAATCTCAGTTAAAAAAAGGGGGGGGGGGACACGCCAGCAATTGAAAGACATTAGCTAAGTCCTAACAGGATCATAGACAAAAGGGTCCAGTGTGAACACAAAAAAGTAAAGAGCAAAGCTTGTTTATTTTTCTACAAGAAAGAACTCGTCTTTTTTGCTACAACTACAAAAACTTTACTTTCTTCCTCCGTCTGCTTAGCATCAAATGGAATTTTTATGGACAAAGTTTCTTTTCAAGAACTTTCCATCCGTGGAAGGAACACATTATCACAGGGTTGCTTTCCTGTGAGTTACAATATGATTATCTTCTCATCTAATGTCAACAAATACTTGTCATAAACCGTCCTCATAAATATTAAAACTTTGTTCATTCCATTCATCATTTTTCATCCTCTCATAATATTCCTCATTGACGATGCAATTCATTCATCTCATTAAGCCTTATTCTCGAGTTATTTTTTGGCCTTGATAAATTAGACCACCGCTTGTGTGTGTGTGTGTATGTGTGTGCGTGTGTGTTTCTCGTCGCTTCATGACTTGCATATTATTTTATTTACTTGTAATCTATTTATGGAAATCAAACTGCAATAGCTTAAGATGAAACAAAAATGAAATCCATCGGAATGCGTTTCAATTTCTCCATAAATTAGTTTGCCATTTTAATATATTATTAATAGTTTAAAAAAAAAATGAAAAAGATAAGAATTACTTCATGACTGTTCAAAATCTGAAAGGAAATTGAAAGCCTTTAAACTGTCGAATAGAAAATCATTTAAATTGGCTTTAAAATTCTTTTCCAAACATCATTCATAAAAGATTTTAAAAATTTGGAAGCTATTCACATCCAATAATTTTGTAAAATAACATTAATGTAACAACAATTAATTATAGCTGTATTACAATTTAACTCAACTAATAAGCAGATCATCAAACTATAGATACTGTAACAGTTAAAGTTAAATCTCAAAATTCTATTTAAAATTAAAAAGGATGAACAATAAAGAAAACGAGACAAAAATGAAAGTAAAACGACTCCCATAGAACGTCGGGTAGCTACAGCTTGTGACATAATGATTCACAACACTATAATTTTATTTATGTTTTTTTTTTTAATAAAACAGATTTACAGTGATGTCTCTTACTCCCATCCTAAAGTGATCAGCTGAGTCAATAAATATATGGTGAAATTCATATTTAAACACTCTAGGAAGCTGCCACCCAACAGTGCCTGACATCACATCTTTCCCTGCCCCCCACCTCACTTTTTCTCTTAAATCTCCATATTAAATTGGGGAACAGGGAAAAAGAAATGACGGGGGGGGGGGATTTGATACTTTAATTATATTTTTATGATGATTCAGTAAAAAAAAAAAAAAAAGAAAAAGAAAAATGTCATCACGCTACCATCTATCCCGATGTCTTCAAGTTCTTTTAATCTGAAGTGAAAAAAATCTTTTTGAATCAAAGCTTTGATTCACGAAAACGGTTACAATTAACAGCGAAGGAATCAGAATGATTAGGCGATATCTTGAGTCAACGATATTTCTTTTAAAACGAAATAATTTTTGGGGATGGAAAAAAATTATTTCTGTTAAAACAAAATAATTTTTTTGGGGGGGGGACAACTTTTTAATGGTTCGTCATGTTTCAGTTTGAAATACTTTACATTTACTTACTTTACTTTGAAAATAGACTTTTCTTACTAAAAGTTAAGATTGAATGAATACGAAGCAAGAACCCATCTTACTACAACAACTGCAAATAACTCCCCTTTCTTTCTCCATGTGTGTTGTAGCATGGATCCCAGCTTGGGTAGGATAAAGAAAGCGGCCGTATCTTTAAAAATGAATAAAGATCCACACTGACTATTAAAAGGATTATAAATGTTGAAAATTGATTAAAATGTGAATTCGTATCATTTGGATTATTTGGACTGCTGTCTGCATCTTAGCCGATATAACCTCTGGCCTTCTTCGGCAGAAAGGAGATGAGGACAATAATCCGAATAATCCGAATAATCCGAATAATGCAAATCATAAATCCTTGTCTAAAAAATTCCAAAATAAAAACGAGAATGTTATAAATGATTGGGTATTTGAGAATGGGTCACCATTTAGCAAGTGCTAAATTCATTAACAAAAGGGTGTTATGAGTGAAAGAAAGAATAACATGGTTAACCAACAAAAAATATTTATACAGTGTGCAACGATAAAATTGTTACTCTAGAAAAGACGACATGATTCCATTTCCATTTGATGAAAACCATTTTTTTTTCAGATCATCTACTAGTTGGCCAATTGTGTACAAATCCCAAGAACGATAGAAGCCGTGCATCATGTCTGAAATGGACACAATGTTCAACAAGTGAGATCGAAGATGCGCCACTGTACAACTTATGCTCTTTACCGATCCAAGTTATGACAACAGGAACTTTCAAAATGCATCACTGGCTTGCCACGAATAACAGAGACGTGCCTAGGGTGATGAAAACAAAGTTTCTGGTCACAGTTATGGTGTTTGGTGTGGTTTCAAGTGAGGGCCACATCATGGCACCTCACATCTTCGAAGTTGGTTGGAAAGTCAACACCAAAGTGTACCTGGATGTGTCGAAGAGTATGGTGATCCCCTGATGCAATCAGGTGGTGGCTGGCAAACCTTTGGTGTGGCAGCAAGACTCGGTGCTGGCCCACAAGTCCAAAAGGACCCAAGCTTGGCTTCAGAAGGAGTGCTACTATTTTGTACCCTTGTCTCACTGGCCTACCTCTTCCCTGATCTGAACCTGCTAGGCTACTTCGTTTGGTTATACGTCAAGAACATCACCAACATAACAATAACAACAAAGCCAGCCTGATCGCCACCATCTGCAGAGTATTTGCTGAGCTCCTGCCGCATGCTCTCAGTTCCGGACCCATATCAAGGTGGTGATTGAGGCTGAAGTCGGCTACATTGAATAGATGTCGGCTCTACTACACAATCAAGTTACCTGAATTGATTTTTTTCAATAAAAGTTTTAAAATAAAGCTGTAGTGTTGTTTTGTTTAGGGCGACACTTTTATCTTTCCACCCTGTATATTTACAAATTTAAAACATTGTGAAAGGTTTATTAGTAAAAGTTAAAAGTTATTGTGTTTGTAGACTGTTCACCTTTATGTTATGCCTTTTGTTTTGTTTTGCTTCAATTAGTTCAAAGATAACAATGGCCTTCCTCTTCCTGTAGTTAACATTTGATTCCATTATAATTTAAATTTATATCTGAACGCTTCTGTCAATGTGAATATATCTGTGTGAATTCAGAAGACATTGTGCATGTGAGATTTTCCTCTTTTTTATTTCTTATCAGTTTGCTCAAGCTAGGGATGGGGCATCCTATCCGATTCCAAAGACTCACATGCTATCTTATATATTCAAACTGGGATATCTTTTTAAGATTCTGACCGTTCTTTTAAATGCAATTGTTTAAATCTCTCTTGCACTTGGTTCACCGGGTATATTTGCAAGGTAGTTTTTGAAATTTCTTTTCATGAATTCAATTGCTCCTATAATTACTGGAATAATAAAAATCTTCCTAAGATTCCAGTTTCTTTTCATGTCATACATAAAACCTTGGTATTTTGCCATCTTTCCCCTCTCAGCTCTGTTTAAACTAGCATCATTAGGGACAGTAACTTCTACTAAGGTTGCTTCTTTCTCCTTCTTATCCCATATCACTATGCCAGGTTTTATAGCTCCGTTTACTAGGTACGTAGCTGTAGGAATTGCATAGTCATATTAGTGTGTGTGTGTGTGTGTGTGTGTGTGTGTGTGTGTGTGTGTGTGTGTGTGTGTGTGTGTGTGTGTGTGTGCGCGCACGAACTTCTGCATGCTTGAGTTGCATAGTCATTCGCTTTCCCTGTTTGAAGCCTCCCCTTCTCCGGGGATTTGGGCATAATGTCATGTTTGTTGAATGTCTTGTTTCTGTCTCTATTGGACGCTCCCCTTGCTTTTGGTTGTCAAGTTAGTTTTTATTAAAAATTCACAGACGCTCACTAAGGGAAATCTTTTTATATGGGTGGGAATTATTTTCATTAGTTGAAAATTATGTGAAATAATATTTACTTGTATACTGTAATTTTTTTCAAAACATTATGTCTACATCGAGTAATATTGGGAGCAAATAATATTTGTAATTACAAAAAAGTATTTTTTAATAATAAAAATAATAATAAAAGGTAAAAAAAAAAATTATGTTACTTTCACATGTCTTATTTTGTTTCAATCTGCTCATATCCGTTACACTTCTAAAATTACCTTCGATAAATTATCCTTGCATATACACTACACACAATGCTTCAAACAAACTACATGAACATATATACAGTAAAAGATATATTAATACAACTACCAAGTCATGTTTGGTTTAATTACATATTATTATATATAGATTTTGTAATTATAAATAAATAAATAAATAATAATAATAATAATAATAATAATAATAATAATAATAATAATAATAATAATAATAATAATAATAATTTTTTAATTAAAAGCCATTTTTTTGTTTCAGAAGAAAATAAAAAATATTGTTCCTAACAAAATGGCAGTCATTAAATCAGAGAAGCTTTGAATTCTAAAAGTTACGACAAAGAGTATGTTTCCCATTGGGTAGTCGATCTGTACAAGTGTCGGATTGCAAATTCTTATGTTGTACACAAAAAAAATCATATGTGGAAATGCTGAAAGATTCAATATTTTTATGGAACAATTTTGGTTTCTGATTGGTTGTTAGCAGAGCGTGACTCCATTTTATTGGCCGGGTCCTTGTGAGGTTGAGTCTCCTTGCTGCTCCGGTTGCTTGGAGACTTGGGTAGAAAGTTCCAGTCAAGAATCTGTCCTTGACAATCATCCTGAAAGGTGTGGGGCCAGGAACTGGCCCCGTACCTGCCGGATTAATGTACCCTACTGGGTATCACCTCAGAGGTCCACCCTCTCACGTCTTGCCACACGGCTTTCAGGTGGTGTAAGTTTATTGTTTGTGCCAAGGAAATTTTTATTAGGCAAGAGTACCTCTCCTTTAAAGAAGCTTGCTTGACATCCCCACTTTCCAGATCTTGTGTCACACATTGCTGACGTGGGCAGTATATAAATATCTACCCTCATTATATATAAAAAAATATTGCACCTCTGCTTAGAAATTTTCGTTGATAAATTATCTTTACATATACACAACACAATGCTTCAAACAAACTACATGGATATATATACAGCAAAAGATATATTAATACAACTAGCGCATCTACTTTGGTTTAATTACATTTTTTTTTTATTTTTACATGGAAGTCACCACTTATCAAGGCCCGCAGACCACTCGGGGATAAGGGTTATTGTGTGCACAGTAATCAATGGGACAATATCGTAGTAATCGTTAGTAATGGAGATCTGATAAAGTGTTTTACTTAAGGGGCGGTTTATCAGGAACTTGTTTATGTTGGACTTGAAGACATCCAAGTTGTAGTCAGGTGGGAAACAGGCAAACGGAAATGTCAAGCTCTTCAAGCATTTGAGAACTCTCAATAGAATTTATTTCACCACATGATAAAATAAACATGGAAAAAGGTTACTTAAAAACATACCAAACCTAGGAGACATACTTAATAAATTAATTTTAAAAAATTGGACAGACTAATATGCTAAATGTGATGGCGAGTACACTTCTTCTTTAACAAACAGTAACACTCAGATACAAAAGAATCACATGGATTCAAAAGCGAAAAAAAAACGGAAAACCAATAGAACTCATGATTAACTTTGAAAATGACCTCTTAAATGTAATTAAGGATTTCGAGTTTCTACAAACAACCTAATAGCTTCTAAAATCAACTAACTAATATCATCAGCAACATAAACAAAATCTAGATAAAACTAGAAATTTATATAAAACTAGCAAAAGTACCCGTCGTTGACTGGGTTCAAAAACAGCCTACAGAAAATGGACTCTCATTTATGAAAGTATGATAGGTTATGAAAAGGAAGGGTTGTAAAGAGATAGCTTCGAATTTGGGGGTATCAAAACCAAAGCAAAATATGATGAAAGTAAAAATAAAATAGATAAACCCTATAATTTATTATACCATACCTGTTCACACTGAAACACTTATCACAATATTCTGTGGATCTATATTAAAAAACCTTGTTAAAACACATTTCCATTCTATGGAGGTCAGGCGCGAACGAACACCCCATAATTTTATTATACCATATTTCTTCAAACTGAAACATAATTATTAAAGTATACTTATGCAGATAGATATGAAAAGTCTTCATTAAAGTTTGTGCCTATTTCCATTCTATGGAGGTCAGGCGTGAATGCAGACCCCAAAATTTTATTATACCATCCCTATTTAAATTAAAACATACTTATCAAAGTATTCTTATGTACATCTATATCAAAAACACTTGTAAACGTTTTTTTTTTATTTTTTTATTTCCATACTTTGTGGACCAGGCACGAACGCAGACCCCACAATTTTAATGAACCACCGTTCTGCCAGATCAAGCATACCCATTCCTGTGTCTCGATACATCTTCTATCATTATATGTAATCAGTTTTTTTAAATAGTCAACCATATAGGAGCCTATTCGTGACCACACACACACACACACACACACACACACACACACACACACACACACACACACACACACACATTCAGCTTTATATTATAGATAAATAAACAAGAGTATAACAAACTAATCACAGAAAAACTACAAAAAACTAGATACAAATGAATGCAACTATATAGATATAAATGCTGAAAGTAAACAAATCACTGATAGACTAAAAATCAGCAACAAAACTTAGTAAACTGAAACCTAGGGAGGGCTACATCTTATTTGAAGACCATCAATCTGATTTTTATAATAACCCAAGAATTCACTTAATTAACCCAAGCAAACTCAGAAATAGACAGAATTAGTAAAATAATACCTTTTAGAATAAACAAACAAATAAAAATATAACCTGAAATTAAACCAATTAGTATTATCTGTACATCTTGTAATTATAAAGAACCTTTGCAAATTAACTTTGTCCATTGAGTTCCTGCCTGATATAAAACTGAAACAAAATTTTAAAGAACATTTTTTGCTCTAATTGTTAAAATTACAATCGTTTTAAAACAATTATGTCTCCTTTTAAAAACTGTGAATACAAAAGCAAATTCGCACAGATTTCTTATTTCAATTCAAGCTAGGCCGAAAAGCTGCTGAAACAGCTTGTGATATCAACAAAGTGTTTGGCCCAGGAACCACTACTGAATGCACAGCACAATGGTGGTTTAGGAAATTTCATCTTGATGATGAACGAAGTGGTCGGCCATCAGATGTTGACAATGATCAATTAAGAGCCTTAGTCGAAGCCGCTCAATGCACAACTGTTCGAGAACTTGCTTCTGAATTAGATGTAACGTATACAACGATTTCCAGCCACTTGAGAGAGAGTGAAAATAAAAAAAAAACTTGATAAATGAGTGCCTCACAAATTGATTGACAACCAATAAAAACGCTGTTATCAAGTGTCATCTTCCCTTCTTTTACACAACAAGAACGACCCGTTTCTTGACCAGATTATGACTTATGATGAAAAGTGGGTTCTTTACAACACCCAGCGATGCTCAGCTCAATGTTTAGACATCAACGAAGCTCCATGACACTTGTCAGAATTACACTAAAATAAGGTCATGCTGACTGTTTGGTGGTCTGCAACCGGTCTCATCCATTAAAGCTTTTTGAATGCAGGTAAAACCATTACAGCGGAGAAGTACTGTCAACAAATGGATGAAGTGTATCAGAAACTTCAACAACAACACCCAACATTAGTCAACAGGAAAGGCCCAATTCTCCTCCATCACAATGCTCAACCGCATGTTGCTAAACCGACCCTGCAGAAGTTAAATGAATTGGGCTACAAAACTCTGTCTCATCCACCATATTTTCCAGACCGTTCACCTAATGACTACCACTTTTTCAAACATCTGTGTGAGAAATGCTTAACAAATCTAAGCGATATCAAAAACACCTTCAGTAATTTCATCGCCGCCATGGCGCAAGATTTTTAAGTTAATGGCATAAATACATTTGTTTTGCATTGGCAAAAATTTATTTATTCTAATAGTGCTTATTTTGATCAATAAATTTTTGTCTGAGCCGTGATATGTTGATTTGAATTTAAAAGTTAAAAACTGCAAGAACTTTCTTGTCAGCCTGATAATAATGGAGATGTCTATTATACGGCTATTACTTGCATATCCATCTTCACGTAGTCCCTCTCGTAAGAACCTGGTATTCGTCTAGAAAGAATTCTACCTAGGAAAATATCAGGGAAATCAATGCCAACAATAGAATCTTCTGATTCATATGATACTAGCAGGGGTTGTCGGCGTTGCTCGGGTGTGTTGCAGTGGTGTAATAAGTGTGAGAATAAAAAGCAGCCTGGGGGGGGGGGGCAACAGGGTGAAGAGAGGTGTTAAAAAAAAATGTGGTAGTAGGCTGGAACCCGTAACGCAAAGGAGGAAAAGAAGGTGAGGTTAAGAAAAAAAGGTGGTAGTAGGCAGGCAGGCAGGCAGGCTCGAACCCATAACACGAAGGAAAGAGAGAAGATGAAAAAAAAAAACGAAAACCGTTAGCCGATGTCGCCATCGCGCAAGCAGAAGTTGTGTGCGTCGAATTTAAGCAAACTCAATCAAACGTATGATGATTGAAATGCTTTGGGTATTTATTTGCTTCCCCACAAAAGCAAATTAGGCACAGGGTGGTTTTTAATGCGGGGGGGGGGGGAAGACCAGCTCTCCTAAAAAGGGGGACACTCTAGCAGTATTCCAAAAAAATTGTCATTGTCTCAGTATGAAGGGTTTCCCTTACATTGACTGAGGACCAATTAACTTAAATCTTGAACCTTCCTGCTTTTTCGAACAGTTTCGCTTTATACAAAAAAGTCAAACAAACACTTGAGACAACGCCACGGTGGGTTTTTGTTTAACTAAAAAAAAAAGATAGAGACGGTGTCCGTTTCGTGGACATACACAAATGCTTGCACAAATGTTTCCTTTTCTATATTAAATGATGATGACGACTTCTGTGTCCAAAACCAAAATTATACTTTTCTATATCATTACTATATTTTAATGTTGAATTCAGTTTACTATTTCAGACTAATGCACTCTCTTTCAGTACTGAAATCCATGGGACGGGATAATGCTGTATCTGTTCTCTTGTAATGATATCATATTTCCAAGCATTATCTCCTCCTTTTGAGACGATGGTGATCGCATAGTATGTGTTTTTACTACCATCCTCCCAGATATTACTTCCATTTTTCTTTTAGGGTAAGTAGTGATATAATCTTCCCAATCATTATTATTTTTATTTTTATTTTTTGTTTGCTTTATTTTTTGGAGGGGGAATCTATTGTCATGAAACCATCCTCCTAGGTATTATCTTCTCCTTTAGAGGGGTGGAGTCAGTGTAGTATATATTTGGTCATCATTATACCATCCTCCAAAGTATTACTTTCTCTTTTGGAGGACAGTGTAGTATATGTTCCTTTGTTATATATACTAGTTAAAATGCTGCTGCTGCTACTACTACTATTACTATTACTACTACAACTACTACTACTACTACTAATAATAATAATAATAATAATACTAATAATAATAATAATAATAAAATTAATGCATGGTCTAATGTATTACATGTCATTTCGTAATCTCTGATATTTTTAAGCAAAATATATGAGGCTGGGTAAAAAAAATAGAGATAAAATGATTCGATATAGTAGAGTTTGTTTGTTTCCATGGAAACAGAAGAGAAATGATTATTCTGATCAGATTGAGAAAGATGCAGAAGATATTCGTCTCGAGTGCACTTCGACCTTTTGTTCGGGTAATAGGATGCCATAGAAAAAGAGGATGAGTGAAGATAGATATAAATGATATTACCATGGCAACAAAAACAAATAAATTAAAACCAAATCTAATATAATCATACGGGCTGTGTCTCTTTTTCAATATCTAATATATAAAGTTATGTATGCATATATGTGAAACATGAAACACTGAAAATTGTTTATATGTTCATGGACGTTTCTTTTTTTATTCCAAGATTTTTTCAAAATGACTGATTTGAAGAAAAATATAGAAAATATTTGAAAATTTGTGATGCTTCTATGTCGTGGAAAGAGTGTTTTTTATTATTCTTTTTTTAATGAAACATAATACTAATCATTAATCTTATGACAGAAACCAGAATAGAATTATTGAACATCAAATTCTGAGTTATGTCATAAAGTTTTAAGCTGACCAGTGTGTATAGGGGAAAGGGGGTGCTCAATAACATGTATGTGCAGAGTTAACTCATAAACTAATGAACTTATGGGATATGTATTTTAGGCAACAATATTATATATAGATATATTTTTATAAATTTTACTATTTATGGGAGGGGGGGCACAAAACAGCACTCAACACAAAAATAAAAAAAAATAAAAATTCAAAATTTACTTTTAAATTATATTTTTTTCTTAAATTATTAAAAATAGAACGAAAGATTAAAAAAAACAGACATGTTTCATTAGGAGTGTGAAATCGTAGCTTATTAAAATTAATTTCTTTCCCTTTTTTATTTTCTTATCAGTTTCTTCAAACTGGAGCTGGGGCATTCTATCCGATGTCAAACATTCACCCACTAACTCAGATAATCCAACCGAGAGACCTTTTTAAGATTCTGACCGTCCTTTTAAGTGCAATTGTTTGAATCTCTCTTGCACTTGGTTCACCGGGTATATTTGCAAGGTAGTTTTTGAAGTTGTTTTTCATGAATCCAGTTGCTCCTTAATAACTGGAATGATAGACTTTAACACCGTCTATGGCATTTAATTTTTTTACAAAAATTGTCTTATTGTCAATTAATATACATAGATAAAATGTTTATATGTAAAACACAAGTAGTAGAAAAATGATTTCTTTGTGAAAGCAGCTACAACAATCTTTCTTCATTTTATGGCTGTAAAAAAGTGCCAAAAATAGACTCTGGATAATAGATGATCCCTTAAATGTGCGACCGTAAGGGCAAATTTCACAGAGCCCACTACACAATTCAGGTCATTACCTTTCCAGCGAACCTTCATTTGTTAAATTCTAATCAATAGTTGCTGAGATTTGGAACTTACAAAATTGCCAAAAAAGGTGGCATGTATATATAAATGGTAGCATATATATATATATATATATATATATATATATATATATATATATATATATATATATATATATATATATATATATATATATATACACTCGTAGCCAAATTGAAATTTGAAATACTCATATCTTTGGTTCTATAGGACGAAACTACATGAAAATTATAATACTATTCTATAGTGAAAATTGTATGACAATTGTTAAAAAAGAACCTATATTTTCAAACCAATAAAATATGGTCAAATTTGCCTATATTTGTATATATATAGTGTCCTGGCAAGCTAGCTTTAGTTTTACTACTTTGGGATGAATTTTGCTTAGGGTTTTTATTTTGCTTGGTTGTCTCTCCTATGGCCCTGCCAGGCCACTAATAGTCATGAGAAAAAACATGACAAATTCACAGTACCACCTCTGGAGCTCAATTTGCATGAGATGATTCAAGTCAACTCAAAATCAAAGGCATTTTTAATCTTTCCAAAATCAGCAGATCCACCATGATCTGATTCATGTTTTGAAAAAGAAAATTGTTTATTTCCAATTATTTTTATAGCTTTATTTTTAATCTTCTCACCAGTTTCTGTTTTGTTTAATAACATTGTAAACAGAGTCAAAGGAGATCAGCCTCACTCAATCACAAGTTCTTTTACTGCTGAAGCTTGATTGTACTTGTAGCAGCTATCATTTTGATCGGATTGAGTTGGCTTCGTACTGACCACGAACTGCATCTCAAACCATTGCAGTTCAGTTTTGACGATCCTGGTCTAGGTCACAGGAAATGCCTAACAACTCCTGATTCCAGCGTCAGAGACCAACTACTTGTAGGCTTAATATTACCACCAAATTGTACTTAATTGTTGTCACCCAGGTCTCCAGCTGTCCACTGATATGTTTGTGCCATCCTGGCAGGAGGGGGGGGCTTATGAATGAGCTCTCCCTCTGGTTAAGAAGCTGCATGTCCAAACCACCAGAGATGTCATTGAAGAAGAACAGACGGCGGGGGAGGGCGTAGGTTTAGCATATAAGTTCAAGTAAATAAATTTTGTTGCAGATTTTGTAAAAAGTTAAAAATTATCTTGCTTTAATGCGGTCTTGTTTCGTCGACCTTGACCCAACCTGGGTCTTTCTAGCGCCCTACCCCACCCCAGAGGTGCATACTGTCCACTTTAAAAATTCTAACTATAGATAGTACTTATTGATCTACAAAATCAAATTTACGATTTAAGCTGACTCACAAGACACAGTTGATAAAAACCTGTTCTCTATAATATTCTGACATTCCAATCAATCAAAGTTTTATTTCATCAACTATGAGTAAGCCACTTGGAGAGTGTTTACTCATGGACTAAATATTCATGTCCTGGTATGTGGCCACAACATTAATCCATCAATAATTAATACATGGATTCTAATCCTCTATTAATCCAAATAAAATGTAGAATTCGATTCATTAAAGGATCAGCTTCAACAAATTATTGAGATTACTTATTTAACCTCCCCCTTTCCCAAACGTCAGCCAAAAGCATTGCATTCAGGCGAGACTTCCTTCATTTTAATTTTGTATATTGACACAAACCAGTCTCCATGTTGATAAGTTATAACAATTTATTTTGAAGACTCATCTTTAAGAAAGGCTCAAAATCATTACAATCCTTACAAACTTTGACAGCCATATATACAGAACTTGACTCACAATAACTGATCCATGATTAATCTACTGTCACTTCAAAGAGGGTCCTTATTGGCGTACTGATCCAAATCAATGGACTAAAGGATGAATAACCAATGCGATAACATTAAAAAACAGAACAAAAACATGAAAGAGTTTCTTGACACATGCATTCAGTGATTCAATAGCACACAGGATGGGGGGGAGCAATGAATAAAACAATCGGTGACCTTTTGGAATGAATAAATTATGGTGTGTTCATCAAGTCTTTGCTAAACACTTGCATTAAATTTGACAAATATCAACCAGCTTTATAGTCAAATGTCAAAGGTTAACGATAATGCAATCCTAACACAAGAAGGTCAAAACAGATGAAGTTTTCAATTTCAATAAGAATGCCTGTTGAATTTTACCTCTTATCCCAGTTCCATCAAATCCAAAAATGTTAGAAGACCAACTAGTTTTTTTTAATATTATCATCTGTAACTGTTAAATGGAATAATACTGTATGAAATGGACCCTGTGGAAGTTGCACAGCTGCTTTATATACCCCCACACATGTATATATAGACAAGCATAAATTTATGCACACATATATACATATATATACCCACACACACACACACTACACACTACACACATATAATAAAAATAAAAATAATAAAAATGTATAATTAAACAGCTCTCTGTTGTCTCTAACAATATATATATATATATATATATATATATATATATATATATACTTGAAGGGTCGCCACTTATCAAGGCTCGAAGGCCACTCAAGGATAAGAGTTAATGTATGTAAAGTGGTAGTGAAGTAATCGTTAATTATGGAAATTGTGAGAAATTTGATTATTTATGAGGACAACTTAATAGAAATTTGTTTACATTAGATTTGAAGGCTACCATGTAGTATTTAGCTAGGAAGCATGCCAGTGGAACAGTGTACCAAATGCAGGAAGTTCTGGGAAAGAAGCTTTGTTCATGGAATCTGCGTTTACACTTAGGCACAGATAAAGAGTGGGAAAAATCATATACGGTGGTGTTTGCTTGTCGAGTGTCTTTTGTGAAATTTGGCAAGGGGGACCATAGATTGGAGTTCAGATGAGCACTTACCATGAAAATAGTGATAGAGTAGAAACAGGCTGGTGACGGCTATTCTGTGGGAAAGAAGTTGCAGAGAAGAAAAAAGGGGCATCGCCTACTAGGTTTTGAAGCTGGTTTTGAACTCTATCAAGGCAGGATAGCATGTGCCGAGCAGTGTCTGTCCAGATGTGGCAACAGTACTCCAATGTTGTAGAGCACACCTGGCACTTACAGATAGAGGATCACATTATCAGTGAGATACTTACTGGATCGGTAGAGTAATCCAACCATCTTTCCAGCGATCTTGGTAACCGATTTGATGTATGTGTTCCATTTCAGATCAGGAGTAAAGGTCAGTCCTAGAAGCTTGTCAAGAGACAGGGCTTCCCAAGACTAGAACCATTCATTTCAATTGGGGTATGGTGGGGATCAGAGCGATTATGATGAAAGAAGAGAAGTTTGGTTTTCAATGAATTAAAATTAACCAACCACCTTTTCCCCCATTGCACCACGTTCTCAAGATTAGAAAAGAGAGAATCAGACAGATCTTTGTCATTGCTGGCCTTTGAAGTGTCACCATTGATTGTTGTGTCGTCTGCATAAATGTCTATGAATGAACCAAGAATGTAATTTGGGAAATCATTCATGAAGAGCAGGAACAGGGTTAGACTCAGGATTAGACCTTGAAGGACGCCAGCGTTAATACAGTGAGTTTCTGATTTCTGCCCGTCAATGACTACTCTTATAAGCCTATCAGAGAGAAATGATTTTATAACTAAGAGGACATTCCCAGCTATTCCATAGCTGGCGATCTTGTGAAGTAGACCTTTATGTCACACTCTATCAAAAGGCTTTGATTATCAAAAGCCTTTGATATGTTAAGAGCTATTGTTTTAAAGGCAAAGCCTCCATCGAGTGATTCGCTAATCCTGTGTGATATAACAGTTAAGTACATCAGCTGTAGATCTCGCAGAAAAGAAATCATACTGCATGCTGCTGAGCCGATTATTATTGCCAAGATGGTTGACCACTTCTGTTTATCATAGTTTCCAGCAACTTACTTATGATGCACAGGAGACTGATTGGTCTGTACTGATGAGAGATGATCGATCACTGGAATTTTTAAATACAGGGCAGACTGATAAAGTTTTCCAAGGTGTTGGGAAGCATTTCTCTTTAAGGTAACGTTTAAACAGCTTTGTAAATATGGGATCTATTTCCAGCTAAAACTATGACTGGATGGCGTCAGGGCCAGTTGCTTTACAAGAATCAAGGTTTTTGATCTCGTGTGTGTGTGTGTGTGTGTGTGTGTGTGTGTGTGTGTGTGTGTGTGTGTGTGTGTGTGTGTGTGTGTGTGTGTGTGTGTGTGTGTGTGTGTTTGTGTGTGTGTCGTAGCATTACAGTTGCATGGTTGCTAAACTAACTGCAGATTTGAAATCGACACTTTCGATTTAATGCCTTTATCAATGTCAGAAGTTCTCTGATCTTTTTTATAATTCATTATTCAAATTTCAAAATACATAAAAATAATATTAGAAACAAATGTTCCAATATTTTTAGCATTCCTTTTTAACAAAATTAAATTTAAATATAGTAATATGGATATTATGAATAAATTTAGAAGGCATCGTCCGGTTCTTAGAAACAGCAGTTAACTTAGAATAATTCCATAAAACTTTGTTTTTTAACAATGACCTCTTGCCTTTTTGGCTAGGAATAAAGTGCAGTGTGTAGTACGTGTTCTGATACTGCCATTAGTTTTTCTGTCCATTGTCAGTGAAAAATAAATCTTTCTAGACTAAGCACAATTTTTTTTCCTATTTAGAGTGCCCCTTTCTGGAGGGCTGGATTGAAACTATAATAAAAGCAGACCTTGTGTCTAACTCTGCACTTGTGGTGAAAAAGTAAACATCTATTATCCTTGTCTCTAAGTAATAGGCAAGACAACGAAACTGAAAAGAATGTGTTCCACATGAATTTAATGAAGTCCAAAACTGTGTAGTCTTGAAACTTGTTCATTATGTACTCCTCAGGTTAATGTGGCCAAGTTTTGATAACTTTTAGAGATTCTCTCATAGTTGCGCTAATCCCCATCGCACCCTCTTGAATCTTAAATATCTCTTCCTTTTTCCTTCATCACTTTTAGTTTTATAGATGGTAGAAAAAAACGCATTAAGTTTTCGACTACAATCTTGATCTGGTTGATCCTAGAGGAACAGGATTTCCTGTTTGCTTTTTATTTTTTGCAAAAAAAAAAAAAGAAACAAAAGTTTATTATAAAATATTTTGATGTAATAAAGCATAAATCATTTTTGTTGTCAAATCTGAATTATTAAACAGAATGAGTCAGCAGAACTAATTAATCAACCAGTCAGCAACATGCTAACAAGTGTTGATAATCTGGGAAGGTTCAATTGTAGTATAGGCACTATTTAAATATCTCACCTATCTTATTTGCTTATTAGCCAAATTAACATTTTTTGTCAAAAAACTAGGCGAATTATCTGGATTCTTCAAACTACTGATCTTATCTTGAATGTTTTTTCACGTTTCGGTCAATGTAACCATCGATCTTCTTAAAGTGTATCTTGTCAAACAGAAATATTTCTGTTAAATGTGGAAATATGAAAATAACACTCAAAATGAGAACAGTAGGCTGAAGAATCCAAATAATAGGAATACTCAATCATCTTAAAATTTCAAAAATGTAAAAAAAAAAAAAAATTATAATTAGATGTTTTTCTATCATATAAACATGATTGTTTTTTTTTTTATAAAAAAGGCAACTAGATTTTTTGAAACGTTTGAGATGAAGATTGATATTTGGGATATTCAAACTGTTAAAATCTCATCTTTTTATATGTTCTTCTCACAACAATTCGGCCTATGTAACATTCAACCCACTTCAGGTGTATCTTCTCGAAAACTTGGGAATATGTAAAGGATGTCGAATTGAACTTTTTTTTATTAAATCCACAAGGGTAAATTGTTTTTGTTCTATCAGCCATGACTGGATAAAAAGTACAAGTTTTACATTATTCTTAGAATCACCTGTATTGAGGATTAAACCTTAATACTCTAGAAGACTGTCAATAAGAACAGATTTTTACTTACTTAATACCTTTATTGATTCTGACACATATTAATAAGAATACTACAGGTAATGTTAAGATAAACATTACGAGGGGTGTGTCATAAGTAATGGCCCTGATCCACTTCCAGTTGTCTGAAATAGCTGAAATTTTGCATGTGCAATGATTTATATCTCTACGGGTTATGTGGTAAATTACAGCTCTGAACTATTTGTGGTTTTTGTTTTTGTTTTATAGGTGTTTGAACTGAGTCCGGTATGAAATGGAGCCTGTTGCATGTCGAGCAGTGATCCAGTTTTTGTATTTGAAAAGACGCACACCACAAGAGACTTTTGATGAAATGAAAGAAACTTATGGTGATAATGCCCCATTATATGACCTTGTAAAACACTGGAATCGTGAATTCAAACATGGCTGGAAGTTTTTGGAAACAGCTCCCAAACCTGGTCGCCCTCCCCCTTCTGCCATTGATGAAGCATCTGTCCATCAAGTTGAGCCTGCTATCTTGGAAGATCGGCGCATTACTATTCACCAAATAGCCCAAGATGTCAAGATTAGTACAGGGTCTATGGAAACTGCCAGGGCCACTGCGAAGAAGGTAGGCTCTCTCTACCGTGCTAGAAAACTACTGACACCTGAAAGTATCCTGTACCTCTATAAGGCCACCATTCGCCTATGTATGGAGTATTGCTGTCACATTTGGGCTGGTGCATATGCTGCTAGTCTCTCGCTCCTAGACAAGGTTCAAAAGAGAGTCGCCAATCTGATAGGCCCTGAACTGGCATCTAAGCTTCAGCCTCTGTCACATCGACGAAACGTTGCATCCCTCTACCTGTTCTACAAGTATTTTAATGGTGAATGCTCTGACGAACTGCAGACACTTGTGATCCCACGACATAGACACCCTCGACAAGCCCGACAGGCAACTAAATCCCACTGCCACGCAGTAGAGATCCCTAGATGTAAAAGATCTTTCTACTCCAGTAGTTTCTTCCCCAAAACCGCTACTAGACTCTGGAATTCCATTCCAGGTCCCTGCTTCCCCAACTGTACTGACATGCAGAAGTTCAAGTGTAATGTGAACCGACATCTTGCTGCCCAAATCCCAACATAGTGTCCCAGTAGTTGCTGCCCCTGATAGTAGACCCCTACACCAAAGTGGCAATGTGCCTTGTTTGGGGTGAAAATGTAATAAAAAAAATAAAAAAATAAAAAAACTATCATTCATGATCATTTGCATATGCATAAGGTGTCAGCCAGATGGATTCCCAGGTTGCTCACACCATTCCAGAAGAGCTCGAGGATGAATTTGGAGATGTGCCAAGAAGATGATTCAAAGTTTTTCAAAAGACTGATTACACAGGATGAAACCTGGGTCCATCACTATGATCCAGAGACCAAAGTCCAGTCAATGCAGTTGGACTCATCACCTCCAAAGAAGGCAAAGGTGCAGCCCTCCACTGACAAGGTCATGCTCACCGTCTTTTGGGATCAGGACGGAGTAGTGATAACAGATTTCCTGGCAAAGGGTACCACAATTACAGGAGCTTATTTAGCTTCACTTTTGAGGAAATTAAGGGAAGCTATCAAAATCAAGACGCGGGGCAAGATCAGCAAAGGTACCTTTTTCATCATCAATTTTTTTTGTTTCTTTTAATTGATCTATCTAGTATATTAAGCTTTCTGAACCCTGGGATACGGCGGCCCTTGTATGTGTTTTATTTTTTTTAGGTTACAATGTGGAACACAATGTTTTTCCGACCCCTGCCTACAGTATTTGCCCCGCCTTACGGTGTGGCCCAAAAATTCCAAAATTCAAATTTGGCAGTTGGTGTGCATGCATATGACAGTGCAAGTCAATCGCCTCACCACCTCATACGTCATTATATGCATCACTGCGTCGTCACTAAGTTGCTGGTCTGCTATTGATCGGAGTCACAGCATCACTAAGATGGCCGAAATCCTCCCACAATGCCTGAGAGAGATCTGAAACGCTATCCGTTGTTAACGACAGGTGCATTGATCATTCCAGAAATATTTTGAGGAGCCGCCAGAAACAGGCTTCTTTACATAGGTATTTCTCCGAAAGAGAAGCGGCAGAAAGCATATATGTTTAGAGTAATGCTAGTGAAACAAACTCGAAGAGAAAGCAATGATGAAGAAGTGTTGTAAAATTAAGTTTTAGAAAAAAATCAATTAAAAAAAATACAAAAGAAAAAAATTGAATAAAATGTATTTTTTTAATTTTAAGTGTTTAATATATTAAATTTAATTTTAAGTGTTTAATAAATTAAATTTATTGTTAAGTGTTTAATAAATTAAATTTATTGTTAAGTGTACTGTAACATAATTAGCATATATATACGTTTTTATATTTGCCTCTCCCCTCTGCCTCCACCCACTACCAACACAAGTCCAATCACTCTTAAAGTAAATAAAATTTCATTTTTCCTTTAGTATATTTTTTATTTATGTTTACACTATACATTTTTCCTTTAAATGTACTGTATATTGTTTTTTTTTTATTTCCACTTGTATAATGTTACTGTATTATGTTTTTCCATGGGTATATTTTTCATTTATATATTTTTTATTTATAATGTCATTTGATTTTATACATGTGTATTATATACTGTACTGTTACTTTTTGTTACTAATTTTTAATATGTACAGTACACTACTGTATACAATACTGTACTGAATAAAATTTTGCTTAGGCCCTGCCATACGGCGATTTCACCTTATGATTCTAACCCCCGGAACGGATTAGTGCCGTATCCTAGGGTTCTACTGTACACCCAATTTGAAAAAAAAAAAAAAAAAATGAATGGACTATTCGAATAATTTAAATTAAATTTTTTTTTTAAAGTCGCATCAAATACAAACATTATGTTATTTAATAAAATTCACCTGAATGCAAACATGCTGCTTAAATACACACGTATATATATATATATATATATATATATATATATATATATATATATAGATATAGATATAGATATAGATATAGATATATATAGATAGATATAAAATGAAAATTACAATTGAATTTACCAAAATGATCCAAGATGGTAAAATTAAAGTAAATTATAAATATCAAAGAATTAATATTTATAAAATTATCTCAGCCAGATATAAAAGCTCGATAAAACCAAATAGGAAATAGAGCTTATAATATGAGCAAACAGTTAATAAAATATGTTAAAAAACACTTTGAAATGAGTTAAAAACATATTTAATCTGAAAAGGAAACACTAGATAAATGGATAGTCCTTAATCCGCGGAGTTTCGAAGAAATAATTTCCTTCTCATCAGAGGGCAGGAATTAGCAAAATCGGATTTTGCATGCAGAAGTATTTGATGAAACAACAAGTAAGTCAAAGATCTTACTTGAAAACAAAAAAAGTGAAGCAGAGGGAATATGGTAAAGAAAAAGGTGATTACACACGAATGAATAGTCTGGTGGAAGATAAAAAATCCAGTGACGGTAAAATCCAAATGTAAAACTTCAAGAAAATTAAAAGAATTTCCATTTGTACAAGTAAATTCCAAGGAAATTCCGTAATTGGAAGAAGATGGTCCATAATAATCCAAAGGCAGAAATCCATGGAATAATTTACAAAAATGTGTACAAGGAAAAAAAAGATTCCAATAATATTAATAAAAGAAAAATAAGATGTGCTTTTCACTCTACTTCCGAGACATAAATATAAATAAGAAAGATCTGGGAAGAGAAAGAAGAGAAAAATATAAATAAATAAATAAATAAAAAAAATGAAATAAAATAAAAGATGATACAGTTAAATATAAAATATAAAATAAAGGGAAACAAAAGTAAAAATGACCCAGACAGGAAATGTTAAAGGCGCGAAAAAATATATAGGGCAAAAAAAAAATATATAGGTGAACTGAAATGTACAGGTCATCACTTAAAAAATGTCAGCAAGAGTTGTTAAACGACACTAAAAGGAAAATAAAATAAATAAATAAATAATAAATATATAGAAAATAAAGAATAAATAAATAAAAAAGTAAAAAAAATAAATAAATAAAAAAATAAAAAAAAATAAATAAATAAATTAAAAAAAGAATAAAAAATTTTTTTTTAATTTAAAAAGTATATAAAAAATATAAAAAAAATATAATAATAATAAAAAAAAAAAAAAAATATATATATATATATATATATATATATATATAGAGAGAGAGAGAGAGAGAGAGAGAGAGAGAGAAAGGAGAGGGAGAGAGATATTATTTTACAAGTAAGAAACCCCTCCCCATCAAAGTCCTCGATCATAAGTTATGCAAAAGTTAATAGTAATTATTTTATTTAAATACTATACATTTGTAGCGGAGGTGGGGGGCTTTGCTCGGTCGTAAAATACACTTAAACATGATATTTTAATTTGTCCAGATTTCAGAGTCGTGATTTCAAAAGTAAAAAAAAAGTATTTGGATACCATCAGTTAGAATCGAAATCGAAAGCAAAACTGTAGCATTCAAAGCTGGTGACGTTACCACTGTACCTACCTGACACACAAATGAACTGATTAAAAATTATAATAAACTAAGATGAATGTACAAAGTGTGTAACGAGTTTTTCAATTTTGATCCCTTTTTGACTCCTTTTTTTTTTTTACAAGGTTTTCACCACTTATCAAGGCCCGGAAGCCACTCAGGGATAAGGGTAAAAATTATTTTAACTGGCTAAAGACCCATAAAAGAACAGTCCACAAAAAATCCAATCATTTGAGGCCCCTCGCACCGCTCTGTGACTTTTAGTTTCGGGAGAGATAGAGTTTGAAAATATGGTGACAGATAGGCATAGTTAGTTTTATAGATTAGATTATTGTGTTTGCCGGGGATACCCGGAGTTCGTCTATCTGGTTATCCTGCAATTAGAAAAACTTGTTCTTCCTCCAGATAGTCATTATTTACTTCCTTCTCACCGATGGAAGATGTGACACAAGGTCGGAAAGTGGGGAGAGTTAAGTCAGCCTCCCTAAAGTAGAACTCTTGCCTATTAAAAATTGCTAGGCCAACCCCATCAGTATTCTCCAGTCAGGGCACATCAAGCAGCAAACAATAAACTTTCTCCACCCGAAATATGGTAAGCAAGGTCTGGGAGGGTGGACCCCCTAGAATTGTACAGGACTAACAGTTGTATCTTAGTCAACAGGGAAAAAGCCATTTCAATAATGGCTTGGACTTTGTTGGTTTTGGGATCGAAAAGGAAACCTCCGCCTGAGTTATTAGTTTCGTTTAAAGCAAAATGTCTAGAACTGGTTCTGAACAAATATTAAGAAAACATTTCATAAAATCAGTTTAATTCCAGAAGATACTCGAAAAGAAAAAAAAAATTTTACTAATGGGTTCCCATTTATCAAGGACCAGGGGCAACTCGAGGATAAAGGTTAAGAAATCATCAGTTGGACGATGATTGCCTCACAGAAAGGACTGGAAACAATCTGTGAGATTAGCAGACAATTACTTAGGAGGAATTGATTATACAAATATTGTTTACATTAGACTTGAAGACGATTATGCTATATGATATCTTGTTCCACAGATGAGATGTTCTAGGAAAGAAACTTTGTTCATGGGAGTTTTGTTTGTATTTTGGTAAAGAAAGAAAAATATAGACTAGTTACCAATTCTGAATAACCGTCAATGAATGGATAACCTTTACCAAACACAAAACCTTTAACAAAGCTTTCACCAAAATACAAAACCTTCACAGAGTAGGCAACAAGGTCAGCGATTCACAGTTTGACTGACTCAGTGCTTTCGTGTTCGCCTCATATTGACTACAGGGGAATGACTGATTGGTTCGATAATTGAGTAAAATGAGTTACTTTGTGAGATTGTGAGTGATAACAGAACAGATGCGTAACTCAATATTTTAGCACCTCATTAATCATATATATACATATGTATATATATATATATATTAGTGTTGGGACGATGGCTTGGAATCGGAATTGGATATCAGAAAAATCAGAACTTTTGTGTGTATTGGAATCTGTATTGGAATCAGAAAAATGTGTGCCTATTTTTCAATGCCAAGAACGATTCGTTCAGTTTTTTTTTTTTTTTTTTTTTTTTTACACAGTGATCACCACTTATCATGGCCCAGAAGCCACTCAGGGATAAGGGTTATTGCAAGTACATTACGTTAGTGTGGAGATTTGATGAAGTGTTTACTTAAGGGGGCGGTTCATTAGGAATTTGTTAACATTGGACTTGAAGACATCCAAGTTGTAGTCCGGTGGGAAGCAGGCAGACGGAACAGAGTTCCACAGGCGTGCAGTTCTAAGAAAGAAGCTTTGTTCATGGAATCCGCGTTTTGATTTAGGCACAGATAAAGAGTGGGGGAAATTTTTCACAGTGGATTCAGTTAGATGGGTGTTTTTCGTGAAAGATTGGCGAGGGGGGACCAGAGATTGGAGTTCAGACGAGCACCTGCCATCGAAATAACGATAAAACAAGGATAGGCTCGCAACGTCTCTTCTGTGGGAGAGAGGTTGCAGGATAGAGAAAAGGGCATCCCCCACTAAGCCACAAAGTCTATTTTGTACTCTGTCAAGGCAGGATAGGCTGTTTTTAGCAGCTCCTGCCCAGATATGGCAACAGTATTCCATCCTTGGACGTACTTGGCTTTTATATAGATAGAGAATTGCATCAGTAGTGAGATATCTTCTGGAGCAGTAGAAGGATCCCACCATCTTTCCAGCGACCTTGGCAACAGACTTGATGTACGTGTTCCATTTCAGATCAGGAGTAAAGGTCAAACCCAGAAGCTTGTCAAAACACGGGGCCTCACCCAGATGAGAGCCATCCATCACAATTGATGCCAGATGGGGATCAGAGCGTTGATGATGTAAGGATAGGAGTTTGGTTTTGGATGCATTCAAGGTAACCAGCCACACCTTCCCCCACTGAACCACGCGCTCGAGATCAGAGGAGAGAGAATCAAAGAGAACTTTGTCATTTACAGCCTTTGATGTGTTGCCGTAGATGGTCGTGTCATCAGCATAGATGTCAACGAATGATTTAAGTATGTGTTTAGGGAGGTCATTGATGTAGATCAGGAAGAGAGTTGGGCCCAGGATTGACCACTGAGGGACTCCAGCATTTATATTGCAGGCCTCCGATTTTTGTCCATCTACCACTACTCTTATGAGCCTATCGGAGAGAAATGATTTAATGATTGAGAAAACATTTCCAGTTATACCGTAGCTGGAAATCTTGTGAAGTAGACCCTTATGCCATACCTTGTTGAAGGCCTTTGATATGTCAAGAGCAATTTCCCTAGAAAGGAAGCCTTTGTTAAGAGATTCACTAATCCTGTGAGATATAACCGTCAGCACATCTGCGGTAGATCTTGCAGAGCGGAAACCATATTGTGTGTCACTAAGAAGGTTATCAGTTGTCTTATGTATTTAATTTTGTTTAGAGCAAAATATTCCACTACTGGTAGTAATGATAAAATAATAAATATTTATTGATTTTTTAACTACCAGTAAAACTAATATTTATAGACATCCCCCTACTAGTGTACTTTTAGAGTTCAGAAAATATCTGCATATTCAACATGTGTTTTTGTGGTAATCTCTATATATAAAAGGAAAAGGTGGGGGGGGGGTCTTGAGAGGGTTACTATTTTTTACAACTTTTTATATACTCCCCAGACAATAATATCTACCATTTGCAAAGGAACGTTGTGTCTGCGTTTATTTTGATCGCCTTTTATAAAATTCACACTATTCCATCCTCCCGTGTGTTTGTTTTCATATAAATAAAGTGAAACTCACTGATGCAAAGGCGTCAGCAGCCTTTCATGTGGGAACATCTTGAAAGCAATTAGATTTGATGAACGTGGCGAAAACCCTTCATATCAGACAATTGCTATTCATTTGAGATTTCCCCTTTTTCAGGGGAGCTTGGTTTCCTCAACATCGTGAGGAAACAAATAAACGAAACTGGCTTTCAGCCAACGTTTATTTCTGGACCTGTGTGAACTCATTCACTTAGCAAGTCAACTTTTTGATTAACATCACTAAATTTGAACGCTTTTCACTTCCTATGGCTTCGTAGCTTAGTGGTGAAAGGTCATGTTTTCTTTCACTTTCTTTTCCGCGCGTTCACGTCACGGGTTAGAGCCTGCCTGTCTCTACATTCATTTACATCGACTTTTATAAAATTTGTGCCATTCCTTACTCTCGCATGTTTGCTCAGCTTTTTTGTATAAAAACAAAACTGAATCGAAAGCTAAGGCAGATACCCAGCCCTTTGTGCCGGGACATTCAGAAAGCAATCAGCTTTGATCAATCTGGGGAAAACCCCCTCATATCAGACAATTGCTATTCATTTGGGCACTCCCTTTTTGTGGGGAGCTGGTTTTCCCCAACATCGTGCATGAAGCTGCAAAAAGCTGGACTGGCCTTTAGCCAACATTTGTTTCATTTCAAGTCAACTTAACATTGCTTTCAATGCTTTTCACTTCCTATATCTTCTTAGCATAGTGGCAAGATCTCACGTTTTCTTTCACTTTCTTTTCCACCTTCGGGTTCGTCACAGGTTCGAAACACTTTTTTTTTCTTTTACACCTTAAAACACCCGGACAACGCCGGCTACTCTTGCTAGCTGAGAATAAATAACAACTCTATTGTTAAATATTTAGAGATTTATAAATGATTAGAATCGGTAATTGTATCAGAATCGGGAATTTAGTATGGAATCAGTAATTGTATTGGAATTGGGGAAAATATTGGAATCATCCCATCAGTGTATATATATATATATATAGTAGTTGTAGCACAGTAGTACTAGTTAGTTTGCTAGCTCGTTCTGGCTTTGAAGAATTTGCTACTTGAAATACTCAAAATATTAATTTAAAATAATATGTCAATTATAACTTTGTTGTAAACATTTTGATAATTTTAATAGTTTTATCTTTTAAATATGACCGTGAAGAAAAAAAAAAGAAAGAAATCAACTTGCCTCCTCCCTTGCAATTCAGTGGTTCTAAACTACAACTGAAAGACACATTTATTTCTTCTTCCTCAAATCAAAATTGCAACATGTTGAAAATCAAGTCAGTCCTTCTAAAAGAAAGCAACATTTGAACACAAATGCTAAATATCTGTTTAGGCAATAAACTGATATTGCAAAACAAAAATATTTGTCATATTAAAATGTAAAAAAAAAGCATCATTGAATTAAAAAATACTAACAAATAATAGTTAAGTAATAAAATATTCTTTTTAAAATCTAATACGTAAATTAGTTAACTTTGTAACTGACATTGCATGAACTTAAGCAGTATATAAAATAGAGGATGCACCTATTGTGCAAGTTGAATTTGACTTATAATAGGGCGTTTTGGCTTAAACAGTTAGTGTGAGAATTGAGCTCAACTTTCACATTCATTCATTCTTATTCAATAATTCATTATTTTATGTATAAAATTATATAATACATTGCGTATAAATATTCTATGTGTTTACTTTAACTCAATGTGTGACTAGAGTTTAACAGTATTATGAAAATAGATTTATAGCCAATAAGCTACACAAAAACCTCCATGTTTCATTCCCACAGTAAATCATCAAACTAAATACATGAATTTATTGTTTGTGGTGGAGTAAACACTTTTTTTTTACCATATAGTCATCGCTTATCAAGGCCGAGAGGCTACTCCAAGACAAAGGTTAATGGGTACCGTGATGATGGAAACTAGATAAGTTGATTTATTTTAGAGGACAGGTTATCAAGAACCTGTTCACATTGGATTTGAAAACGACCATGTTACAGTCAACCGAGAAGTATCTCTGTGGCATTGTGTTTCATAGACGAGCGGTTGCTTCTCATTTAATTTTAGGTACAGAAAGTAAAGGAAACTGCTGATAATGGCTGTAGTTAGTTAAGTGTTTATCGTGAATGAGTTACAGGGGGAAACCTTAGAGCACCCGCCATGAGGATAACGCTAGAGCAGAGATATACTCGCAACGTCTCTTCTTTGAGAAAGATGTATCAGAGAGGAGGAAAGGACACCAAATTTTAATGTCGGTTTTGTACCTTGTCAAAGCATGAAAAGGTGCTCTGAGCAGCTCCTTCCCAGATGTGACAATAATACTCCATCTTAGGACATATTTGGTTCTTATAAATATATAGAGAATTACATTGGGAGTGACATCCTACAGGAGCGGTAGAATGATCCAATAATTTTTTTCCAGCAACTTTGACAACGGATTTTATGTATGTGTTCCATTTCAGATCAGGAAGACAGGTCAGTCTCAGAAGTTTATCAAGACGAGAGCTATTAATTTCAATCGAAGTCAGGTGAGGATCACAGCATTGCTAATGGAAAAAGAGAAGCTTGGCTTTAGATGCAGTGCGGGCTTTTGAAGTGTTGCCATAGATAGTAGTGTTGTCTGCATAAATGCCTATGAATGATATAAGAATGTGATTTAGGAGATCATTGACGATCAGGAAGAGAGTTGAGCCCAGGATAGAACCCTAAGCAATGCCAGCACTGATGCTTTTGATTTCTGCCCATCGACAACTACTGTTATAAATCTATCAGAAAGTTGAGAAGACATTTTGATCTAACCAAATCTTGTGTAGTAGACCTTTATGCCATACCCTATCAAAAGATTTTGATATGTCAAAGGCAATTGCTCTAGAAATGAAGCTCCTGTCAAGATATTCGCTAATCCTGCATGACATTATAGTTAGCACATCAGCAGAAGATCTAGCAAAACAGAAACCATATTGCACATCGCTGAGTAGGTTGTTTTTGCTGAGATGGTTGACTAGTTCTCTATTTATCACAGATTCAAGCAACTTACTCATGACACACTGGAAACCAATTGAACTGTACTGAGAGGCAGATGACCAATCTCCAGAAATTTTTAAATACAGGGCAGACTGACAAAGTTTTCCAAAATTTTCGGGAGCATTTCTTCTTGAGGTAATGTTTAAACAACTTAGTAAAAATGGAAGCTAGTTCCGGTAAAAGCTTTTTGAGGACTTAAATATATGAGATATAAAAGCAATTACAAATAATAAATACACATATTTAGCCTGATGATTTCCTGTGGGAATGAAACTTGAACGTTTCTGTGTAGCTTATTTGCCATAGATATATTTTCATATTATTATGTGTTGTTATTTTAAAAATTTTCTCAAGTTGTTGCAGAAAGGGGCCCCGTTTTCAGTTATCTGGAGGAACACTGACTAAATAGAGGAGATTGTAGGTGTAAATGGATGGAGGGACTGGAATATAGGGGTCCATTGAAAAAGAACATTTTAACAGGGTCTCTCGTTTGTGCTTATCAACAGTTTGACAGCCGCAAACAACAGGAACAAAAAATCCCTGCCCCCTCATGTATTTCTATAATTGGAGAAAAACTCAGACACAAGATGAGGTGGGGGTCAGGGGAAGAATGTAATCCTTTCTCCACTCCCTCTTTTAACAGCACTAAAACAATACTTAAATTGCTCCCCCCCCACCTCCTTGCACCTATCACCGATCTCATGCTACATAAAATTTGGTTAGATCAAAATACTTAGAGAAATTTTAAAGAGAGAAAAATAGATGAAAGCAATGGGTCATTTCCTGCTTCACATTCCATCTTGAAATACAATAAGAATGAGTTCTGCCTACTCGCAATTGTCTTTTCACAACTTTACTATTATTATTATTTCTTTTTTAAACTTCTGATAGGCAATGATTTGGTATAATGGTCATGCCATGATTAAGTCGATTTTCCATATATATATATATATATATATATATATATATATATATATATATATATATGGAAAATCGACTTAATCATGGCATGAACCTTTCTTTCTATCAGGAACATACAAGCATGATATACATACAGTGTGCATATCTGTACCTAAAAATGAATACATACTAAGGAGCGTACCTTATATATATATTAGTGTTGGGATGATTAATCGGAATCAGAATGAGGAATCGGAAAAATTGGAGATTTTTGGGGTCTCGAATCAGAAAAATTTGAACCTATTTCGGATGCTAAAACCGATTCCTTAAATTATCTTTCTAATTTGATTTTGGTTTACGAAACATCTTCCACTGCTTGTAGTAATGATAAAATAATAAATATTTATTGATTTAAACTTCCAGCAAGACTAAAAAATCTATAGATCACCCCCTTACAAGTGTGTTTTTACGTTTGAGAAAATATATGCACATTTAAGATGTGTTTTTACAGTAATCAGGACAAAATAACACTTTTATATTTAAATATTTAGAGATTTATAAAGAATCGGAATCGGTAATTGTATCAGAATCAGGAAAAATATTGGAATAGTCCCATCACTAATATATATCTGTGAGCATGTGTGTGTATGTCTGATGTTTGTGTGTTTCCTATAAAAAGAAAGGTTAGAGAATCTAAAAGTGCATTCTTATGTAATATTTACTGGGGAAGACAATGGAAGTGGTCCTGAATATCTAAGTGCCTTTCTAAACTGGGGGGGGGGTCTAATGATTAATTTGATTGTATAAAATGTTAGAAAAATGTCATTAGCTTCTTTAAGGGGCAGCCGAAAATGCAAAACTAATTCTATTATGTTCAGATGCAAATTATACGTGTGAACACTAATATATATATAAGGTACGCTCCTTAGTATGTATTCATTTTTAGGTACAGATATGCACACTGTATGTATATCATGCTTGTATGTTCCTGATAGAAAGAAAGGTTCAAGAACCTACATGAATTCTACAAGTGTTTTTTTATTTATCATAATAGACAATGGAAATATTCCTGAATATCTAAGTGCACATTCCTAGGGAATGGCGGGGGTGAGGGCTATGAGGACATAACCACCTTAAATTTTCAAATATATCCTTGTTTTACGAAATTATAAATTACCAGCAATAATATGCTCTGGTTACATTAATACATCTATATATTAATATAATAACCTGTGTGTTATTTTGTGTGTCACGCTTACATCTTTTTTCTTCTGAGTGACTGTTATTTAATTGCTATGCACTTCCATTTCTTGTAATAAATAATTACCCCTACTCTATGTGACGCAACCAGAAGCGTAAAGCGTTCAAATTTAACGTAGTCAATCAAAAAGATGACTTGCAAAAATGGCGTCGCTTTTAAACCTCCCACGAAGGTCATTTTTAATGTGGGGGGAAAACCAGCTTCCCCCAAAAAAGGGGGCAATCTGGCAGTATCCAAATAAATAGTAATTGTCTCACTATGAAGGGTTTCCCCTACATTGACCAAGCACCAATTGCAGAACAGATACTACCCCAGGTGAAGGCCAGAAATTAACGGTTGCGTTTGATTAGTTTCGCTTTATTTATATGAAAAGACAAACAAACACTCGAAATGAGGGGATTTTTTAAAACTCGATCAAAAAAATGATAGAGACGATGTCCGTTCGCAAATCTGAGATATTACGATATTGGAAGTATAAGAAAACTTCTCCCGAAATCTAACCAGCACGATAAGCACGATGCCAAAAGCCTTTCGTGGACATACACAAACGCGCGGCCCATTTTGCCTTTTATATATTAGACTAACATGGGTGCCCAGCGTTGCCCGTGTGATTATCAGTGTAAAAGAAAAAAATATATAATTGGTAGGGAGGTAGGCTCGAACCCGAAGCCTTGAGGTGAACGTGGTGGGAAAAATCTGACATCTTACCGCTCGGCCACAATGAGACAGGAACTGAAACGCGTTTTAATTTAATGATTAAAAAGTTAAGTGACAGGTGCATGTATTTAATGAGGTCCAACATAATGCGATTAAACTTTTGCTGAAAGCCAGTTTTCCTAAGATGTTGGAGAAAACCAGCTCCCCATAAAAAGGGGAGTGTCCAAATGAATAGCGATTGTCTAATATGACGGGGTTTTTTTCTCCGCATTGATCAACCCTCATTGCTTTCTGGACGTCATGGCACAAAAGGCCGAGAACTCGACTTCGTTTTCACAGTTTCGCTTTTTTATACGGAAAAGCCAAAGTAACAAATCACAAAAATAGCATGTAAAAGTCGCCCAAATTAAAGATACACACGACCCCCTTTCGTAAATCAGAGATATTATAATCTAGGTAGCATATAAAAAGTTCTAAGAAACAGTGACCTCCCCCGAGCGCCTCCCCCCGTTTAACATTTAACGTTTATAAAATGAAATTAGCAAGTGCAAGAACCTTAAGTCACGTGATGTTAGATCTTGAAACATGACGCGGCTGCAAGCAAGTTTTTGCTTGTTTTATACTGAAAAGTGAAAGATACATGAGACGCTCTAAAAATCTGGAAAAATAGCGCGCGAAAGTCAGGCAAATTAAATAGACAGGCGACCACCGTTCGTAACTCATAGATATTATCATTTAGACGTGATATAAAAAGTTTTAAGAAGGAATGAGCCGACCGAAATGTCTAGCGAAAAAAGCCTTTTACAGACATACACAAAAAGCGAACATACATACATACATACATACACACTTTTTCGCTTTTTTTTTACTTTTGAAATCACAGTTTTATATATATATATATATATATATATATATATATATATATATATATATATATATATATATATATATATATAAGAATCAATAGAAAATTGACTATAATAATATATATATGAAATCTGCATAAATTAAAATATCATATTTAAACATATTTTACAACCGGGCTATGCCAGGCGTCCCTGCTAGCTTAGATAAATACTTTGCAGTGTTACAAAAGAGCTACAATTATATCAGGGTATCTCTACTTACACTGAACATCCACAGAATGCAAACATCAATATATAACATCCCAAAGAGTCTGCTGTAGAATTTTCACTGATCCTGCTAATTAATATTCATTTTAGTTTAACACTAAGACGTAGTTATAACAAAATAAATTGCTTTCAGCTATTAAAATAATTCCCAAGGATATTTATAACGTTTACTTATTTATTTGTTTTCATTGCTTGTGTTTGAATTCAGGTCTTCAAACATAGCATAAATCGTAAATCTATTTCGTCAGGCCAAAGCTATAATTATTTTAAGATAAGGTTTGAACAACCTAGGCAAGTAGGCTACACAGAAGCGTCCATGTTCGATTCCTGTAGTAAAGGATCCAGTTAAATGTATTTAGCCTGATGATATACATATATTTTCATACTACTACTAAACTCTACTCACGTATTGAGCACTTTTAAAATAATGAAAATATGTCTACACAATATATTACCTCACCTTATAACATGTGTGTGAATTTTTTATTTAATTATCTGTGGACGCATGTATCGTTATTTTTATGACTCATCAGAGTGTCTAACCTAGTGAGATTCAAAACCAGGAGTATCGCAAACAAAATAAAAAAATAAATGACATCTGATCATCATAATCCATTTTTTATACATTTAAACGTTTTACATGCTGACATGTATTGGGTAACTTTTAGAAATGTATTTTCAAACTTATATCTAGTCAGGTTTCTTGTAAACTATTTCCTTAATTAAGGCAAAACTTTTATATGCCGGATGCCCTTCCTGGCGCCAGTATATATCTATTTTTCATATATAAATGCATAATATATGTAATTCATATGCATGCATATTAGCATAAAATTTACTTCTCGTAAGTAAACTACACAGAAATGTTTGTTAGGGAAATCGTCAGACTAACGGTTCTATGTAGCTTACTTGTCATAAGTATATTTTTATATTACTACTAAACCCTGCTCTTCTATTGATAACCTCTACAGAAAGAAGAAGAAAATGTTAAGACATGTACAAGCAATACATTTTTCAAGGTGATTCCATTTCAGTAATCATGAAATAACCTGAAATCACAGCTAAAAGAAAAATTCCAACTGCTAGGTCTGATTTAAAGATGAAATTTAAAAAAAAAAAAAGAAAAAAAACAGACTCTAACTCTCATTCCTGTAAAAAAAAATCCTACTTCTTCCGACTCCCCAAAACAATCCGACTCTAGACTGCAAAAACTGGTGACTCCTCCTCTCTGTTCATACATTCATTTTCTTCTTTCGATAGCTTGTGAACTGAGTGTGTGTGCGATGTAGTCGTTAACATGTGTAACTTAAGGAAGTTCGAACTGATAATTCCTTAACAAAAACATTTGCACACACACACACACACACACGCAAACGCACACACACACACACACACACACACACACACACACACACACACACAGCTTTACTTTTAGAGATAGAACAAAACTGGATTAGACACTTTATATTAATCGCTACTGCTAGTGCTACATGTATGCATGGAGGAAGGAGAGGAATGAGAAGACACTGTGTGATGAAGAAGAAAAAGTCCGGAGATAGAGAGAATGCCACAAAAGCAAAGAACAACAAATAGTTAAGTAGATGAGGGGACTAATCAGATTATTAAGCAATAAAGGTTGTAATCTTTTGTTTATAATCTTTAGGCTATTTCGGAAACAAAAATAAGTGTGAATACTAATACAACCAGGAAACTATATTTTTATCTACATATCTCCTTTCTATCACTTAGTGTGCGTGTGTGTGTGTGTGTGTGTGTGTGTGTATACATATATATATATATATATATATATATATATATATATATATATATATATATATATAAACACGTATATATATATTATATATATATACATCTATAGATAGGTAGATAGATATAGATGTACACATATATATCTATACATGGTATTCACCTACCTTCATCTATCTATATACCTATAAAAGTGAAATTGTCTCTGTGTGTGTACATTTCCCTACCAAAGTACTTTGTCAATTTTCGAGCTACAAACTCGAGATTTGGCATAAGAAGTATTGAGATTAGAGGAAATCTTTTTAATCGGTTTTCGGCCAGAAATTTGGCTGTCAAGGGTCAACGTTCAACGATTTGACCTTTGAAAACTTTACCAAACTCCTCTGCTAATTTTGGGTCTAAACACTTAGAATTTTAAATGTAGGTTACTTGGACATAGATAAAACTTTTTAATTTGATTTGAAACCAAAACAATAAATATTGAGGGGTCAAAATTGGGGTCAAAGTTAAAAAAATTTAACCTCTGCGGTCTCTACCAAATTACTCAGCCAATTTCTGGTCTAAACATTGGAAATTTTATATTCAGTATATAGTATTCAGAGATAGGGTAAGGTTTTAATCGATTTGGGTCAAAAATTTGAGCTGCCAGGGGGTCAAAGTTCAAAAGATTTTACCATTGCAGTCTCTAGCAAACTACTCAGCCAATTTTTGGTCTAAACATTTGAAATTTTATATAACGGGTAGTCAGACATGCTGCAAGCATTTTAATCAGTTTTGGGGGAAAATTTTGCTGATAAAAGGTCAAAGTTGAAAGAGTTGACCCTATCAGATTCTACCAAACTCCTTCACCAATTTTGGGTCTAAAGACTTGAAATTTTAGATGTAGATAACTTGGACATGGTTCAACCTTTTTCTTTTGATTTGAGACCAAAACAATAAATGTTAAGGGATTAAAATTACAGTCAAAGTTACAAAAAATTACCTCTGCGGTCTCTATCAAATTATTCAGACTATTTCTTGTCTAAACATTTGAAATTCTACATAAAGAGTATCCTAGGGCAAGTTATGAACAGTACATAGGGTCCGAGCAAAGCCAGGCTGAACTGCTGGTATATCTATAAAAGTGAAATTGTCTGAGTGCGTGTGTATATTTCCCTACAAAACTACTCTGTCAATTTTCAGTTTTCAGACTCGAGATTTGTCATAGGTATTGAGATTTGGACAAATCTTTTTAATCGGTTTTTGGCCAGAAATTTGGCTGTCAAGGGGTCAAAATTCAACGATTTGACCTTTGAAAACTTTACCAAACTCCTCTGTTAATTTTGGGTTTAAACAGTTGAAATTTTAGATGTAGGTTACTTGGACATAGATCAAACTTTTTCATTTGATTTGAGCCCAAAACAATAAATGTTAAAGGATCAAAGTTAAAAAAATTTTACCTCTGTGGTCTCTACCAAATTACTCAGCCAATTTTTGATCTAAACATTTGAAATTTTACATAATGTATTCAGACATAGGGTAAGCTTTTTAATTGGCTTTTGGCCGAAAATTTGGCTGCCAAGGAGTCAAAGTTGAAAGATTTTACGTTTCCAGACTCTACCAAACTCCTCCGACAATTTTGGGTCCAAACACTTGAAATTTTAGATTTAGGTTATCTGGACAGGAGTCAAACTTTTTAATATATATATATATATATATATATATATATATATATATATATATATATATATATGCACATAAACAGTACATAGTATATACATATGCACATGAACAGTACAAAAGACCCAAGCAAAACAGGGCTGAACTTCTAGTTATATAATAAAAGCTATATCATGCCTATATCACAGAGATCACTTTAGTCCTCCTATTCCCAGCCAATCAATTTCAATATTTTATCTCTCATTGAACAATTATTTCACTACTAATGTAGCCATTGTTAGACGTCGCATCCCAACTATGTTAAGTAAATTTCACAGTGTATAAGGATTATTTGATACTGGAAATATTCATAATTATATCCTATATCCAAAATAGGGATAAAACATATGATAAATATTTAGAATCAAGTCTCTTCTTGCTATTATTTCAGATCATCAAGGCAAGAGGTTTCACTTTGTGTATGTGTGTGCGTGTGTGAGAGATAGAGAGAGAGAGAGAGAGAGGGAGAAAGAGAGAGAGAGGGAGAGAGAGAGATTGCTCATAGGTTCCAAAACGGCTGAGCCTATCTTTTTTATATTTCACACAAATGTAATTTATATGTCTGGCAGTGTTCTTAGATATGTTTTGTACAGAAATTCATCCAATAAGTATCGAAAATCAAAAAATCTGATTTTAAAAATAGTTTTTCTTCTCTTATAGGAGAAAAAGGAAGAATTTTTACAGAATATATTTTACGTTGCACCAGCCAAGGGAAATAAAAAAAAATATAAAATAAATTATTTCTCTTGGCTGCTGCAATGTAAAGAAAGACTATTTTTAAGATCGTCCAGCCCAAATATCAGCTGACGTGATATTGTAAATGTTGTTGGGGAACCACTCTCTGAATGGACTCAATCACCGTCCATATATACTGGAATTCTTAACGAACCCAGGTAGGGCTCTAGTTCTGGAATTAACCTCGCTTGCTCGGTGGAATGCAAACACACTTTTCATTCTGTGACCCTTTGTTTGTCTTTTATCAATACATGCTTTGACTTACACCGTTGTTTTCTTTTTATTGTGGCTAATTCAGAGCGATAACAGTAAACTAACAGAGACGGAATTTAATAAACGACATTATCATTATTATTTTTAAAATTTATTTTTACAAATTAGTCTACCGGGCAAATTATTCCTTGTAAGATATAATAATCAATAGAAGATCGATTCTAAAATAACACATATGCAATCTAAGCATATTGTACGACCAGGCAATGTCAGGCAGCCAGCTAGTATATATATATATATATATATATATATATATATATATATATATATATATATATATATATATATATGTATAATGCTTAGGCAAAACACCTTTAGCTGCAGGTTTGAAATCAGTTTTCACCTCTTAGACTGCATCTGGAGGAAGAGACCCATCTACTTGGGTTCTGAAATCAAAATGATCTTCTTAGACGGATTATCATCCAAGATTAACAATTTTTTTCAGTCCAAAGCGAACTGATTTTAAGGCACTAATAACTCGCCTTTCACCCGTTCTTTTGTTCCAAACATTTCTGTAACAAAAACGCCAGAAGTTAGATTTACTTTTCAGACACCATTTGATATGCTTATCGTTTGGGATATTTATATAGCTGACAAGAGCCTATCCGCAACAACCTTGGAACATGCACGCACAGAATTTTGTAGAAGTAAAAGGGCATGACCAACAGTTGTTAGTACTTACATCTATGATAACCCAAAGACTGGAATGTCTTTGGAGGTTCTAATAATCCAGCTGCTTTAGAAAGATAGCATGCAAGAATTTGACCAAAAGATCTTCTTACGATAAAAAGCATGGATGGTACAGGTGGTTCAGACAATAAAAGAAATAAAGATAGTAGTGTGTACATATACGTTTATATAAAATGTATCTTCTCAGATTTTCAGTATCATAGCTGTAAAATCAAACTGCTCCAATATTTGATATGTAAATATTGTTTCATTCAAGCAAAATGTTTCATGAATAGATTATACACTGATAAACTAGCAACCAATCAGAACTTAGAGAATGGACTTGTCCATCTGAGCATAATAGAACATTTCAGCCTTATTATAAACCGGCATTTCAGAATTCTTGGCTGTTTTATTTATAACTCAACTGTTCCATCAGTTGAGCACTGACTACTAAATTCAATAAAACCCAAATAGAAATCTGTCTAACATACTGATACTTGACTCGAACTAACCTATTTTTCGTGCTTTTTTTTTTTTTGCTTTTTTTTACTATTATTGACACAAATATTTCATTTCACTTAAGTTTTTTCCCTGAAAATACTCATTGTAATAAGGAAAACTGTTAGTGTAGAGACATTTACAATGAGCAATATGATATTTTTTACTCCAAACAAGTTAGATGTTTACAAATATATCATCAAATAGGATATTATGCATGTGTAAATGTCTGGTAACCATTTCCAGTTCTAAAATAAAAGACAATTTGTAAAAACCGTCCAACAGCATATAAAACAAAGGTTAAAGCGAATTTAATGATGATGGTGATGGTAGTGCTAATGATTCTTCTAAATTCAGTTGTATTCATTATGAAGTGTTATGGTCAGGGTTAAAGGCAAAGTTAAGGGTAAATCGAAAGGGAGTGATCCCAACTAGCATAACCATTAAATATAGATAGACTATCTAGAAAAACAAAATGAGAAGGAAAAATATTTATTACCTGCATTTAATAAAGCGATGTTAATTTTACACTTCGCAAAGGGAGTTAAAACACCTGTTGCTTACCTGTAAAGAACAAAAAAAAAGACAAGAGTTTAGTAAAATATAGACTAAATAATATATATATATATATATATATATATATATATATATATATATATATATATATATATATATATACACATATATATATATATGTATATATATATATACATATATATATATATATGTATATACATATATATATATATATATATATATATATGTATGTATATGTATATGTATATGTATATATATATATATATGTATATATATAATATAATATAGACAGGAATTTTAAAGTAAATGAGGAATACAAAATTTGTTTGGTTTTGTCTGCATGAATAGACCCCCCCCCACACACACACACACACAAAAATATTCATGGTACAGACTAAACAGACGAAATGATCACTTTAAACATGTGGCTTGATTATATTTAACACAAACATATGGTACTTGTGCTCCTCAAAGTAAACATTCACAACTAACCTGACCAGCAGCAATATTCCACCCTTTCACTGTTAAGGTTCCCAGATGAAGAAGACGTTTCTTCTTTAATAGTTTCTTCCATTGAACTGTTAGAATTTGGAATTCTCCCTAATTTCTCACTGTACTAATATGCAGACATTTAAATGTAATGTGAATAACATCTCGCTGTTCAACTTTCTAATTACGAGGTTGTCTCCTCAGCAACCGACAAGGCTAACATGCTTGCCAGTAGGTTTGCCTCCAACTCCACACTGGACCCTTCCAACCACCCGCTACCTGACTTTCCTATGCGGACAGACACCACACTAGACGATCTGAAAATCACCCCTGCTCAGGTGCATGCTATCATAAAAAACTTTGACACTTCAAAAGCATGTGGACCCGATCTCATCCCAGCTGTGCTATTAAAAAAGTGCTCAGCCAAAGTAGCTCCAGTTCTCTCCAAACTCTACAACAAATGCCTTAATGAAGCTTGCTTTCCGGACTGTTGGAAAACTGCTTCTGTTGTACCAGTATTCAAGAATTCTGGCGAAAGGACTGACCCATCAAATTATCGCCCCATTAGCCTCCTCCCACTTTTTGCCAAAATATTTGAGACCTTAATTAACCATGCTCTAGTCCATCACCTTACAGATGCTAAACTTCTGACTGACAAACAATATGGCTTTAGACAAGCCCGTTCCACAGCAGACATGCTAACTGTAATCTCTGAACATATGTACCATTCACTGGACAAAGCGGGGGAGGGCAGAGCGGTAGCTCTAGATATATCTAAGGCTTTTGACAGGGTATGGCATGAGGGTCTCCTCAGGAAAATTAGATCATACGGTATCACTGGTAGAATACTTAACATAATTAAATCCTTCTTAGATAAGAGAAAAATCCAGGTTGTCCTCAACGGTCGTACATCTAAACAATATGATATAAATGCGGGAGTGCCCCAGGGTTCTATCCTTGGACCTCTACTGTTCCTGATATTCATAAATGACCTCCCTGACAAAATTGCCTCTGAGATGGGTATATATGCTGATGACACTACACTCTATGGCAGGCAAGACAGGAAGACGAATGAACACATTTCTAAAGAAATGGCAGAAACACTAGAGGAAGACCTGCAATCTGTGGTGGAATGGGGACAAAAGTGGTTGGTCGCGTTCAATGCTGCCAAGACTAAACTAGTTTCATTCAATAATTACAAGAAACCCTCTCTACCACCCATAGCAATGGCCAACGACTCTTTATCTGAGAGTACATCTTTCAAACTCCTTGGCCTAATGTTCACACAAAACATGAGTTGGAACAATTACATTGAAGGCATTGCCAGGGCTGCTGCAAGAAAGGTGGGCCCTCTCTACCGTGCTAGACAACTATTAACACCCGAAAGTATCCTGTACCTCTATAAGGCCACCATTCGCCCATGTATGGAGTATTGCTATCACATCTGGGCTGGTGCATCTGCTACTAGTCTCTCGCTCCTTGACAAGGTTCAAAAGAGAGTCGCAAACCTGATAGGCCCTGAACTGGCATCTAAGCTTCAGCCTCTGTCCCATCGACGAAACGTTGCATCCCTCTGCCTTTTCTACAAGTATTTTAGTGATGAATGCTCAGACGAACTGCAATCACTTGTGCCCCCACGACGTGAGCACCCTCGACAAACCCGACAGGCTACTAAATCCCACTCCCCCACACTGTAGAGATCCCTAGATGTAAAAGATCTTTTTACTTCAATAGTTTCTTCCCTAGAACCGCTAGACTCTGGAATTCCATTCCAGATCCCTGCTTCCCCAACAGTACTGACGTGCAGAAGTTCAAGTGTAACGTGAACCGACATCTTGCTGCCCAAAGCCCTACATAGTACCCCAGTAGTTGTTGCCCCTGATAGTAGCCCCCTACACCAAAGTGGCAATTTGCCTTGTTTGGGGTGAAAATGTAATAAAAAAAAAGAAAAAAAGCTTAATTACAATCTGGGGGGGAGGAGACACTTGAAACTTTGTATTTTTATGTATGTAAAAGCCTAAACAATAACAAATTTAGATACATTTTATTTATAAAGAAAATTACTATTAGAAAACAATAAATTGAATTAATTCTTATAATGACAGAAATTAATACATTTTTTCATTTTACCTGGTGAAAAAAACTGTTCATTAAAACTAATCCATACCTGCACATCTCAACTAATGTTTTTTCCCGATTTGAATTTTCATATATCACCATAAATTCCCAATAGGATTTAAATCAGATTAACTTGGCTATTACAAGACATCAGCGTTATTTTCAGCAAACCATTTCCTTGTAGAGCTAGCGATATTCTTAGGATTATCATCCTGTTGGAAAATCCAATCAGGAGGTAACCAAAGTTTCTCAACAGAAGTCATTAAATTCTATTGCAGTATTCCCTAGTATTTTTCAGTATTCATCTTACCATCTATTATTAATAATTTACCAACTCCTTTTGCCAAAACAGCTTCAGATCATGATATTACTACCACCAAACTTTAGAGAAACCACTGTGTTCTGTGGTAAGTAGGCTTCACTGTCTTTCTTCAACACATAATTTCAGTAATAATGCCCAACTATTTTAGTTTCATCAGTCCATATTTTTCCTCAATAAAAATATTTTACATCTTTAATCTCTACCTAATTTTAGCCTGGTATCTCTGTGTCATTTTAAGAGAAGTGGAGTTTTCTTTGGGATTTGGGATTCCAGACTGTTTCTATGTAGTTCATTATTTATTGTATGCTTCGATACTTTGATGCCTGATGCATGCAGATGCTTCTGTGGCTCGGCTCTTCTCGGGTAACCTGTGAACTTTGCTGAAGCTGTTGATTTAATATTCTTACTGATATTGAAAAAGATTTCCTTGGAGCACTTGTTCGTCTTTGGTTTTCAATGCTGTTACGGATTTTACACTTTAAAATAAATAAAGCAATTGTAATAAAAAGAATATCCAGGTTTTTAGAAATTGTTCTGTAACTGTTTCCATCTTTCCAAAGAGAAATAATGAGTTGTTTTTGAGGAATGGATATTTCTTTACTTTTTGCCATTATTAGAAAATTCTCGCTAAACTACCAATTGCAGAACGTTCTGACAATGGATTTTCAAGTTAACTATAGTTACTGATAACATTACCAGAACATTCTAGAATATGATAATCATAAATACACATTGTTTCACGTTCAAATTGAATTTTACAAATACCACCAGATAAAATAGAAAAAGTATTATTTCCTGTCATTATAACAATTAATTAAATTTATTATTATTTTCTAATGGTATATTATATCTTTATAAATAAAATATATCTAAATTTGTTATTGTTTATGCCTTTACATACATAAAAATAAAATCTTTCAATCGTACGAACATTTGTTTTACTTGTACATGCTATTATAAACATTACAAACTTAGATGGAATATTCGCCAACGTTAATACGTGTTGCTTTATTGTAGATTATATGTAATAACCCAAACCTGACAGGTCTCAAATGATGTTTAATACAAATACACATCTTAATAATATACCATAAGTAGAAATACATTAAATCAAATCAAATTTAACAAAACAGAAAATAGTGCAACAAGTAATGTAAAAAGATAAATATTCACATAAAGATTTCCACTACCTTAATATGGTAGTCATCGCCACAACCTCCTCTAACAGATTTCTCCATGAAGTAGAAACATAGACAAAGAATTTTACCCTTTTTCTATCGACTCGAAAACGACGGTGGTAAATCTTTAGTATTTGTTAACGAAAGCATATGATTAATATGCAATCGTTAACAAATACAAAAGGCTTAATGATATTCAATTCTTAAAAACTAAAATCTTAATCATATGCAATCGTTATCAAATACAAAAGACTCCATTATAGATAATCGTTAACAAATACAAAAGACTCTATTATAGATAATCGTTAACAAATACAAAAGACTCTATTATAGATAATCGTTAACAAATACAAAAGACTCTATTATAGATAACCGTTAACAAATACAAAAGGCACTATTATAGATAATCGTTAACAAATACAAAAGACTCTATTATAGATAATCGTTAACGAATACAAAAGACTCTATTATAGATAACCGTTAACAAATACAAAAGACTCTATTATAGATAATCGTTAACAAATACAAAAGGCTCTATTATAGATAATCGTTAACAAATACAAAAGACTGTATTATAGATAACCGTTAACAAATACAAAAGACTCTATTATAGATAATCGTTAACAAATACAAAAGGCTCTATTATAGATAATCGTTAACAAATACAAAAGACTCTATTATAGATAATCGTTAACAAATACAAAAGGCTCTATTATAGATAATCGCTAACAAATACAAAAGACTCTATTATAGATTATCGTTAACAAATACAAAAAGCACTATTATAGATAATCGATAACAAATACAAAAGACTCTATTATAGATAATCGTTAACAAATACAAAAGACTCTATTATAGATAATCGTTAACAAATACAAAAGACTCTATTATAGATAATCGTTAACAAATACAAAGACTCTATTATAGATAATCGTTAACAAATACAAAAGGCTTAATCATGTACAATTGTTAACAAATACACAAGGCTTAATTGTATGATATCCCTGAGATATAAACAAGGCATAATAATATGTTACCATTAACAAGTACATATGTTTTAATTGGTTGTAATTAGCTGTTGATTTGGTTAGATAATTAGGCATGGACAAGTGGATAATGGATAAGAAAGCCATTCTTAATATGGGGAAAGAGGGGAGGGGCTTTCACGTCATCTGAAAGGAAGATAGTTATTAATCAGCCAATCAGACCGGACCATATTTTGCTTGTCACTGTCGTACCGTCTTCGGAACAGAAATCGGAAGTCAAAAAAGCAGACAAGATTGTCTGCTCTTTTTGACTTCCGGTTTCTGTTGTTCATTAGGTTAGTTAATTAGGCATGGTCACGCGGACAAGAAAGTCATTCTAAACATTGGGAAAGGTGGGGGACTTTTTCTTTATCTGAGAGGAAGATAGATATCGTGTACCGTCTGCGGAGCAGAAGCCGGAAGTCAGAAAGAGCAGATACACTTGACTATAACCGTTTAATTATATGCCACTATTAACAAACATATTAGCTTTAATAATGTGCTATCGTTAACAAATCCACAAAGCTTAACAATGCACTGTAGTTAACAAATACACAAGGTTTAATTTTGCTCTAACAACAGTCAGCGTAACAATAGTTTTTTTTTTTCTTCTGTCCTAATAACATTTTTGAAGCAAACAATGAGTGTCTGTAATTTGAAACTTTATCCTTGTTTCTTTGTATGTGACTTTTTAGCTATCAGTTGATAACAGTGAAAGCTTTCATACAACTCGACCAATTGAAATGAAATGTACTGAATAAAGTTATTCAGCGATGCAGGAGTTATCATATTTTATTCTATTTTTATGCAACGATTAAAAAAACATAAAAAATATTCAGAGTAAAAACAAAATGCAATTTTCATGCAAACGGTTTTGTTTTTACATGCAAAGAAAATAAAATGTCCGTAATCGAAGGAGATTAACATTCATTAAATAAATTAATAAGTTTGAGTAACTTGACGAAAACATAAACAACCAACAATTGGTAATACGAAATATTGTATTCAATAACTAGCAGGGATGGGAACGCCCGAACTGGTCTAGTCATAAAATACGCTTAAATATATTTTAATTCATGCAGACTGTAGCTAATTCTGTATAGAATATTATATTGTGCGAAATATATAGTACTAATTTCAAACGATTGAAAAATGGCTAGAATCAAAAACAAAACATTTAGCGCTCCAGACGTATTCCTTGCTGTTTGAGCTACCGGCAGATACATGAAAAATATTTAAAATTAAACTTCAAGTTATGGATGAATATGCGCATACGTAAAGCTAATACAAATATGTCGGCAAGTTGAAACATTGTTCATTTCATCTTGCCGACATATTACTGTATGCGTTCTTCATTCATCCAAACAAAGATTTTATTCGTTATAAACCATCCTTGGTGTATGATTACTATTTTCTGTTTTACTATTTTAATGTTAATTTATATGACCATTAGTTTAAGAGTTTATCGGTTAAATATTTTCACAGACACACACGCATGCATACATCTACTGTTTTATTTACATAGACTAGACGAGGCCATCCGGTATTGTCCGGGATATAATGAAGTCATTTTAGTTTTTAAGTATTTAGATTATTTGGACTACTGTTTATAACATGGATAACATTCTCACTATTAAATGTAGTACCTATTTACTATGCCTCCCCACGGGACAGAGTTAGACACCAGGGTCGTTTTTTAACGTGGAGAAAAGGTACAAAAATAAAAATTGTCTCAGTCGTGAAGGATTTCTCCTCCACCGAAAGAGAACAAGAAATGGAAGTGCAGCATCTGAAGAACAGATGGTATTTATTTGCTCCCCCACCGAGCAAATTAGGCACAAGGCCGATTTTTAATGTGAGGAGTGAAGGGAGGGGGAAGGGGAAAAGGGGACCAGCTCCCGAGAGGTGGGAAATGGGAGCTGGTTAAAGGTCAAGCATGTGGGGTTGCCCCCACATCTGGTCTTTGCTAGTCATAGCTAGTCATAGCTTGCAGCATCTGTCGGAACAGATACTACACTTTGATCTTGACCAAAAAAGGCCCAGAAAATTTATTAAATGTAGTAGTCAATTCTCAAGTCAAAGCAGATAAAAGAGCATTAAAAATCCGGTTTATAAAAAGCTCGGAATATTCCATTATGCTCACAATGAAACTTGTTGAGCTTTATACTATCCCGATAAGTATCCTCTTATAGAATTGAACTTACTCTCTTCTTCTAACTCACTAAGCTTTAGAAGTGATACACGAATTACCATCAGCGTATAAGCGATGCTCTTTGTGTAAACAAATCGAGCTTATGTAGTTAGGACGAAGTCAAAACAGAGACACGGGAATGGGTATGTTTGATCTGGCGGAACGGTGGTTCACTAAAATTGTGGGGTCTGTGTACGCGCCTGGTTCACAAAGTATGGAAATAAAAAATGTAAAAATTAAAAAAAAACGTTTACAAGTGTTTTTGATATAGATGTACATAAGAATACTTTAATAAGTATGTTTTAACTTAAATAGGGATGGTATAATAAAATTGTGGGGTCTGCGTTCACGCCTAGCCTTCATAGAATGGATATAGGCACAAACTTTAATAAAGACTTTTCATATCTATCTGCGTAAGTATACTATGATAATTATGTTTCAGTTTGAAGAAATATGGTATAATAAAATTACGGGGTGTTCGTTTGTGCCTGACCTCCGTAGAATGGAAATATGTCACAAAGTTTAACAAAGTTTTTTAATATAGATCCACAAAATATTGTGATAAATGTTTCCGTGTGAACAGGTATGGCATAATAAATTATGAGGTTTATCTATTTTATTTTTACTTTCATCATATATTACTTTGGTTTTGATACCCCCCAAATTCGAAGCTATCTCTTTACAACCCTTCCTTTTCATAACCTATCATACTTTAATAAATCAGAGTCCATTTTCTGTAGGCTGCTTTTGAACCCAGTCAACGACGGGTACTTTTGCTAATATATATATATATATATATATATATATATATATATATATATATATATATATATATATATATATCATTATAAGGTAATATATTATACTGCGTATATATTTTAGTACTTAGCCAGATCATTTTTTGCAAGAATAAAACATGGATGCCTAGGTGTAACTTAAGCAGCATGGATAGTACTACTATATATATATATATATATATGTGTGTGTGTGTGTGTGTGTTTTTAGGTGTGTGTATGTAATTTTACAAAGATATGTGTGTATAACTAATGTATAACTAATATATGATAGAGTTCAAAATAGACTTCGTAGCCTCGTAGGAGATGTCCTTTTCTCCTCCTTGCAACCTTTATCTCACAGAAGAGATGTTGCGAGTTTGTCTCTGATGTATCGTTATTTTCATGGAAAGTTTTCGAATGAGCTTCAATCTATGGTCCCCCCTCGCCAAACTTTCACAAGAAACACTCGTCTAGCTGTAAACACTATCAATAATTCCCCCCCCCCACTCTTTATCTGTGCCTAAACCTAAACGTAGATTCCATGAACAAAGCTTCTTTCTTAGAACTGCACGCCTGTGGAATTGTCTTCCGTTTTCCTGCTTTCCGGCTGACTACAATATGGTTGTCTTCAAGTCTAACGTAAATAAGTTCTTGATGAGCCATTCCATATAAGTTATCAACTTTACCAAATTTTCATTACTAATGATTACTATAATGTCCAATTTCTACTGTACACTCTTTAACCCTTATCCTTGAGTGGCCTCTTGGCCTTGATAATGTGGTGATGCCTATGTAAAAAATAAAAAATAAAAAATAAAAATATAAAGTAAAGTCAGTTTTTTTATTGTTTTTTCTCATTGACAGTTTTTTTTCTAATATATCAATATTTGATTTGGGTTCATAAGTTTTGCTTTTGAATCATATGTTAAAATGAATAGGATGTAGATCGATTTAATTGCTTCCAGAAAATATTTTGTCCTGGGTAGAATTATTTTCAGACTAGATTATTTTTTAAATGTGCAAAGTTATTTCCCATTGACGTAGAATGAGGGCTTTATGCCAAATCAACGGTTAAATATGGTTAAATCTGTGCTCGTTTTTGCATTAAATACTAATTTCTATGAATTCTGATTAATCTTTATTAACTCCTAACTGTGCATCGAACGAAAACTGTAATATTTAGTTAACTGCACCTTATGATAACAAAGTTCCATACAAAATTTCAGCCAGATTGGACCAATAGTTTACAAAAAAGTGGAATCTACAGATAAACAGAGAGACTAAAAGAAATATGCCTGCCATCGTTTTCTTGGAAGGAAGTAACTCTGCATTTCTCAATACAGAGTTACTTCCCTTTGATTGGATTACAAAAAAAAAAAAAAATAATGTTTTTGAAAAAAAAAACCCAGCATGGTTTAAAAAGTGAAATGCAAAACAAATTTCAAGCAAATACACTATTATTCAACGCTGGGTAGATACGAATAATATGTGTGTATTAGTAGCTTGGTAGATACGACTAGTGTATTAGTATGTATACACTAAAATTGAGACTTATTTTATCTTGTCACTGTGTGCACTTCGCTATCCTGCAAGTTATATTTTTCACTCTACCGCGATGTCTGAAGTAATTAAACAGGCAAAGGTTTTTATATTTATTTAAATCATATAAATAAGCCTGTATATTTGTTCACTAACTGTTAATTTGACCATATGGACATATATTTTATAAATAAACAAATAAATAATTCTAAAACGAGAAAAAAATGAACGGATAAAAAAAGTGAGGATTAAATAAATAAATAGAGCTTACGAATAAAATAGATGTATAATGAAGTCCCCACTAGAAAAGAAAAAACAACCATAAAGACCTAAGATAGGTAAGTAACAGCGATGAGAGTATAATATTAGTTCAGATTAAAATGAAAACTTAGGCCAATAAACAACCGCCGTTAAAATAATACCAATACCTCCCTGCTACAACAGCTTGAACACACAAGATCGTACTTCCCCTCTTTTCTTTCACCCCGCCCCTACTCCCTTTCTTCACTTCCTTCCAAAACCTCTACTGTTCACACTCACAAAGTATATCCCACTTTCTTTCAGAACGTAAACCACACCCAAGTATATTTTATACAAAACGAATGTAATCTTGATTCTCGTTTCAATATCGCCCCTTTTTTGGTTTGATGAAGTGGTCTTTGAATTGGGATTCTACTGAAACATGTATGCACATATGTAATCAATAATATTTGTATAATAAACAGACTATATACCAGCTCTGTTCTCCATTAAACACGGTTTAATAATCACGCAGGTTTCATTGGATTCACATCTAGGAAACCAACCATTATATATATATATATATATCTACTAGCCTGTGTGCCCGGCATTGCCCAGATGTTTGGAGGTGTGTGTTGAGCAAAAAAAATGTGGTAGTAGGTAGGCAGGCTCGAACCCGTACCGCGAAGGAAATAAAGAATGTGACAAAAAGAGACGTGATGTCTTTGCTGTTGCATCCATCGCCAAACCATAAATGTCAAAGGTTTAAATTAAGGCTAATCAATCGAAAAGAGGAGATAACTTTCAAAAATATCAACGAAAAAGTGACTCCTCCTTGTAGAAAAGTGCCCAGTTGAGGGTGAAAGAATTAATTGTTTTAGCTGATTTTTCAATATTTGTTGTTCGAAGTCAAAAGTTTTGGGCAGAAATACAAACATACATACATACATTTAAACAGATGGGTGAGATTTATATTATAGATTATATAAAAGGCAAAGTGTGTGTGTGTGTGTGTGTGTGTGTGTGTGTGTGTGTGTGTGTGTGTGCAAAAAACCTTCAACAGACATATTGGACCATGACAAAATTGGTATCGTTTTAATGCTCGGTCTTTCGGACGACAAATATCGAAAAATTGGGCAAAAACATTCATTTCTTTCACCCTCAACTCTGTTATTTTTTACAAGTGTTGCTTTTTCGCCACAAATCATCATCTCCTTTCGATTAAATACCAACGCTCGCGACTTCCCGTTGCGCGATGGACAAGACATGTTTTTTTTTTCCACCTTCTTTTCCTCCTTTGCTTTACGGGTTCGAGCCTGCCTGCCTACTGCCACTTTTCTTTTTAAACACCTCTCTCCACCCAAACTGCATACTGTTGTTTTGATTCCCCCCCCCCTACTACCGCTTTCTTTTAACACCTCTCTCTAACGCCGGGTACTCCCGCTAGTCTAATATATAATATGACAATAAAATATAGTTAATAACTACACAAAGGCAATCTCATCAGACCATTCTAGCTGAAATCTACTGTTAAACACAATAGCATTTGTGTAGTCATTAAATATATTTTTATCATTATAAAACTCTGGCACGACTGAAACATTTGTTCAACGATTTGCACTCATACATGGCATTGTCAAACTTTTGCAGATATTTAATACTGAAACACAATATGTTTGGGAAACGGTCCATTAAACACAATACAAATGCTATTCATTGGATGCCTACATCGACAAGAAACCTTGTTGTTATATGAGTCAGAGGTGAATAGTCAGATTGGCTGGATTATAATATAAACTATTCCAACTACCCGGTGTTGCCCGTAATCCATGGTTGCTTATTTGATTTAGATTAAAAGTAAAATAAAAATAGTAATAACATGTAAGTCATGTATAGGTGAGAAACACACACATACACTGAAACATGCGAAATGGTCACAAAATGTTATTAATATACAGCAGAGAATTAGAATTTTTAAAAAATTAACAATAATGAGTGAAATAATCTAAGTCATATTTAAGCTGAAATGACTTATCTTGATTATTTAAGACTAGTGGGGATGTCCGGCGTTGCTCGGGTGTTTGGAGGTGTGTGTTGAGCAAAAAAAAGTGGTAGTAGGCAGGCAGGCAAGCGCGGAGGATGAAAAGAACATGAAAAAAGTGATTTAAAAGAGTTGGTAATTAACTTTTGCCCGGGTGGAGGATATTGACACAAGGACGAAAAAAAAAATTAAAAATAAGAAAAAGAAAGAGGTGGGATCGAACTGGAAAACATAGGGTAATTAACCTTCCCCGCTAACCATCAGGACAAAGAGGACAGTGAATTCAATGAGTTGGTAATTAACTGAAAAATCATAGGAGTCAGCGCAGAAATGAAAGTTGCTTTTAAACCTGGCCGAGGGCCAGTAAAGCTTTCCGCTTTCTGTTGTGGTATTTATTTGCTTCCCCACAAAAGCAAATTAGATACAAGGTCGTTTATAATGTGGGGGAAACCAGCTTCCCCCAAAAAGGGGGCAATCTGGCAGTATCCAAATAAATAGTAATTGTCTCACTATGAAGGGTTTCACCTACATTGACCAAGGACCAATTCCAGAATAGATACTACCCAGCCGGAAGGCAAGGTGGTTGCGTTTGCTTCGATTAGTTTTGTTTTCTATATATATAAAAGGCAAAATGTGTGTGACCATTTCGTGTATGTCTTCAAAAGGCTTTTCGAGCACACACTCTCGGGTTCGTTACTATCGCTTACAACTGTTTATATGGGTCCTATATCATAATATGTAGGATTTGGGAACGCGGGTCATCTCTAGATTTATTTACGTCGACTTTTATGAGATTCGCGCTATTTCGCTTTGTCCCCGGTTCGTCCTGCATTTAAGTATGAATACAGTGAAAAACGTTGTGTTCTCGGCTTTTGCTCTGCTTCCCCCCCCTTCCCACCATCATCTGGGGTGAAGTGAAAACTAAAAATAACGATCGCGCGATGACCTCATTTAGCGTCGTCCTGTCAATCAAACCTCTTTTAGCTTTATAAGCTTTAACTTAACACGTTAATCAATTATTCTCACTCGTGGTCGAGATCGTTAAGTAGTTGGCATTGGTTTCCACCTCCGCGTCAAAGCTTCCGGGTTCAATCCCTCCTCCCGACAAAACGTTTTTTTTTATTACTTCGCTTATTCTTTAGTTTACCCCCCCCCCATACACAGGTTTATTTATGCCATTTTTTTTCCGTTTTGGCGAAGGCGGAAAAGAAAGTGAAAGAAAACGTGATATCTTACTGCGATGCTAAGAGGGCAGAAGTGAGAATGGTTGAAATCAAACAATTAAAAAGTTAAGTGACTGAGTTGACACAGGTACATAAATATCACACACTTAACTTTGGCTGTAAAAGCTTGAAGCTTTCTGCATAGCTCCCTATAAAAAGGGGAGAGTCCAAATGATTAGCAATTGTCTTATATGATGGGTTTTCTCCACATTGATTAAAGCTCAATGTTTTCTGGGCGTCCCTGGCGGGAAAGCCAAGGAGCTGACTTCATTTAAATTAGTTTCACTTTATTTATACTAAAAAGCTGAACAAACACGCGATAGGACAGAATAGCAGGAATTTTATAAAATAAAAGTTGCTCAAATAAAAGATAGACATAACGTCCATTCGCAAATCGTATATATTATAATCTAGGGAGTATATAAAAAGTTATAAGAAACTGTAAGCCCCCCTCTCCGGAGGGCCCCCCCCCCTCAGAAAAGCCTTTGCCAGATATACAAAAAAGCACACACACAAACACACATTTTCGCTGTGTTACCATCGTAACAATCTATCTAACTGTAATCTTTTTTTTTTTTAACAAACTAAATCTGAAAACATTTTCATATTGTAGAAAACATGCTGAAAATAAATGTAGACAAATTAGTTAAACAGAGATGTGTGTCAGATGTGATGTTATTTAGGAGTAAATTCTAAAATGCGACAATATAAATTTATATGTTAGATATTGAGTTCCACTTCAGAAATACACCATTGATTTACAAGTCAAAAAGAAAAAGACGAACCCTGCCTTTAAAAGATAGTAATTAAAATACAAAAAAGTTTACTTACTGCAACTGCATAGGCAGTGACCTAAAATAATAAAGCATCATGCAAAAAAATAAAAGGATGATTTATTTCCTTTGCACCGAAAAACACCCTTTGAGAAAGCCAATAGCAACAATTATTGTCAGAGGTTATACTGCCCAACCTAACCCTCAAATCATGGTCAAAGATTAGAAGGAATGTTTGTGGCAAGCCTGATTGCACGTGTACATATCCTCCAATTTAAATGCAGATTTTTGTGTGTCCTATTTGTTCCACTACAAAAAATAAATCTAAGAGCTCATTACACTCTATCGCATCTATTATCTAAGTTCCGAATCTCATAAAATAAGATTTTTACATCTATGGTTACATTGTTGCGGGGGGGGGGGGGTAAGGTATTGGTTAAGAATCAGTTCTGAGGGTTGAAGGTTCAATCCTTACTACAGAAGGTAATAACTAAGAATAACAATTTACCTTTATAGATTTTATTTACCTTTATAAATTTTATACGGGATTTAGTTCCAAATTTTGTATATGGTTTAAAAGTTTGACGATTAGATTTCCCAATTGATAGAAAACCTGCATTTGAAGAAGGTCAGAGGTTATGTCGGAAAAGAAACATTGTGAGACAAAGATGAGAATAATCCCAATCGGTGTGGACATGCTCATGATTTTCAAAAATATGTTCACAATTGTTGAGGCATGAAACAAATTGTCTGCATTAGTTGTGGCCAACAAGACATTTTATGAAAGCTTCATGCTTCTCGAAATTTGACAAAATTACACTTGATGTCTCCTCTACACACAAACACATCTACACACACTTTTAAGTTCAAATGCACTTGAGCAGTGCACACAATTATTTTATTATTATTTGTACCCATTAGGAGTTCTCACACAGGTTATTATCAAAAGATTCTTCACTGACAACAACCGGTGGTGTTTTATTTATTTGCTTCCCCACAAAAGCAAATTAGACACAAGGTCGTTTTTAATGTGGGGGAAAACCAGCTCCCCCAAAAGGGGACACTCTGGCAGTTTCAAATAAATAATAATTGTCTCAGTATGAAAGGTTTCCCCTACATTGACCAAGGACAAATTACAGAACAGACACTACCCAGCTGGAAGGTGGTGTTCCCTGAAGTCTGGGTGACAACAAGTCTCCTCAGATTTCCAGTACTCTCCACCTCCTTTCGATAATCTTTGCAAATGTCTTTGTATTATTGCAACATTGCAACAGCCGCTTGCTATTGAATTCTCACTTACAATAACATTGGTATTTACTAGAATTTTGGTGGCAAAAAGTCCCCCCCCCCCATGGTCCCAATCCTCTTCACACTTACCTAGTGGAGGTTTGGTTAATGTTTTCTTTCCTTGGTCTTTCCATCCACCTTGACTCTTCTCGACTATTTAATTTGGTGGCCGGGGGGGGGGGCATAATTAACTTAAAATTTTGTAGTTTCAGTTTTCTGGGGTGTTCCTTTATCTTTTTGTCTTACTTGTGTTGAAGTTTTCATATGGCCAGTTAGTGTTTGTATGCTATACGAATTAGTTTCGTCATTCAAGGGTTTCTTTTTAAAATTTCTGATATATTTTTATAACATATCAAAAAATGAATAAATAAACATAATATTGTAAAAAGGAAAAATGCGATATTTACGATTTTCAAAATTTTATGGTTATAAGATATTTATACCTATTTTGTCAATAATTACAGTATTTATAAAATTAAAATTTATACATATAATTTTAAGTCATCTTTAAAACAAAATGTCCTGGCCAAAACAAACTCACCTTGCTAGTTGGACATATTTAAAATCAATCAAGAAAAACCTAAAAATAAAAGTTGAATGACTGATTTTTAAAAATACAATAGACAACCAGCCATTCAGGTTGCATAAGAAAAACACAAAAGATGTCGAACTGTACATTGAACCTGGATGACCTACTTTAATCCCCCTTCCTTTCAGATGAAAAGAAAAAACAGTTACAAAGAAATAATATTAAAAAGAAGATTTACTGACTGTGTTCTTTTAGAAAATATTAAATCTTGGCAATCATTACTATTAGCCATATAAATTATTTAAAGAAAATACACCAGGTTAAGTTTGAGATGGTTGTCTGACTTGCTATTTTATCTATCGCTTTCCCTTATTACTTAAAATGGTTTCCTTTGAGGGCCAAAAAAAATGGGCTTTACTCACTAACTAACAAACGACCCTGGTGTCTAACTCTGTCCCGTGGGGAGGCATAGTAAATAGGTACTCACTAACTTTTGCAGATAGGATGAATGTGTATATATTAATTGATATATAAATAAACAGACATTGGTATTTAGTCAATAAAATGAAGGATTATTAATATGCTTTTCAAGGTTCTGTGAAGTTAATGTGTATTTTTTTCTTTGTTCTTAAACAAAATCTAATGAAATGAATAAAATGGACGTTACATTATTAAAATGAATTTAGGTAATAATGGCACGGATAAAAATGACAGTAAAATAGCACAGGTAAAAATGGCACAAGCGAATGAGGAAAAAATGAGAGTGAGAAATATATGGATGGAAATCTAGCATATAATACATAAAGAGAAAAGATTAATTAATTTTAAAAAAATTATATCTGCATTTAAAATTTTTAAAAATAAATTCACTCCAACACCTATGTTTTTTTTTTTGTTTTTTTTATTTGCACGAGTTTATTTATTATACTTATTCATCGCATAGACAACTAATTATATATAATAATAAATATAAAATTAAAATCAGTGGGGCCGCGATCATGTTTTAAGATGCAGGATTGGAGTCAATTGAGAAATAAGTTGAGAACTGTGCTATATTGTTTTGTGTGCCATTTTTTCTATTTACTCACTTGTGCCATTTTTACTGTGTCAATTTTACTTATGTAATTATTACAATGCATGTATTAAAATAGGTAGCCTAAATATTTTACTCAGACTCCTAAAATTTTAAAAGGTTGGACCTCTGAATTGGGTCAAATGTCTACAATGAACTGGATAGCATATTCTCATTCAATTAAAGTTGTTTGAATTATAAACATACATGGCATAACCACGTTGACACAACAGTTCCTGTTAGATAAAAGTTAAGCATCGTTGAACTTGTTCAGTACTAAAATGGGTGACCATTTGAGAATACCAGGTGCTATATGTGCCCTCCGCTTATCTTGGTATTGTTTCCAGTTGTCTTTCATACTTTGTTACCATTGAAATCAAGCAGAGTGGCTCAAGTAATGTGAGGTGTGATTAGAGATTGCACAACCTTTACCTTCCAACTAAACGCTCAGGCACCTTTACAGGTGGTATCCATAGTCTTTCAAGACTAAACGGTGTCAAATACCATTTATTAAGAGAGTGTTTTAATTTGCATCCAACAAATCTGTGACAGAAATTTACACTTGCTTTTTTATTTATTTTTTGCAAAACACAAAATTTCAAGTAATGTTCAAAGTTTCCGTTTCCAATAGGAAAAAATCACTTGAGATCAGACTTTCCTTTGCACTTCAATTGTTTTTCCACTTTTTTATAATGGACACATGTTGTATTTTTCAGTATTGTTAATCAAGCATTACAATCTGTTTTCATCTTGAATGTCCTCAAATTTTAGCCGGTGTAAAGCCAAGATAAAGAAGGATTTGAAAGGAAGTAGGACAGATAAAACCACTGTTAATCACGTACAAGTATAAATAGTTACAATTATAATGAACTAGCAGAATACCTCATAGCATTCACAAACACTCATCAAGCTACAACCACTGTCAACAATTTCCCCCACTCTCTATCTGTACTTAAGTCTTAATGCAAATTCCATGAACAAAGTTTCTTTTTAAGAACTGGCCACATGTGGAACTCTGTACCAAAGGCCTGCATTCTAGCTGACTACAACATGGTTATTTTCAAGTTCAATGTAAACAAATTCTTGTTGAGCTGTCCTCTTAAATAACAAAATTTAGCCCAATTTCTATCACTACGTTATTATTTCACTGACAACCTTACACTCATTAGCCCTTATCCTCAAGTGACCATCGAGGCTTGATAAATGCTGACTTCTTTTTAAAAAATATTTGGTCTTTAACCTGAAAATAATAACACACATGTTGAAAAGAATTTATTAAATAATAATTTAAAAAATTTAATCAATGAAAAAATAAAAAATTGAATGATTACAAAAATTTGTTGTCTCTGTAATATATATATATATATATATATATATATATATATATAAAATTAAATTTTATAAAAATATATATAAAATTAAAATTATATATATATATATATATATATATATATATATATATATATATATATATAGTCCTGGTCAAAATCATAAGACCACTTAAGAAAGTAAGCGTTTACGCATATTATCGAATTTTTAATCAAACAAATGCTTGAAACCATTGCTAAAAGGGAAAATATGATGGAAAAAAATGAAATCTGCTTCATTCGAAACCTTAACACTGATCTAATAATCATTTTTTAAAAAACAAACATTTTCACCCGGTCAAAATGATAAGACCACTTTAATAAAATCGGCTAGTTCTGAAAAAATTAATACGAAAAGCTTTCTCTGTTACTAAAAGCAACTTGTTAGTGGATAAAAAACATCTTACTAAATTATAAATGGCAAAAGGGAAACCATTATCAGAGTTTGAGAGAGGAAGGATCTTTGAGCTTAATAGGGGTGGACTTTCCCATAGATCCATTGCAAACGAAATGAATCGTAGCAAAACAGTCATCACAAATTTTTTAAGAAATCCAGATCAATATGGGCACAAAAAGAGTACAGGTCAACCAAAAAAATAACCACATCACTGGATCGCCGTATCAGAAGAAGTTTTAAAAAAACTCCAGTATGAGCTCAAGTCGATTGAAAAGCCAAACAACAGCAGAATGTAGTCCTAAAACCATCAGGAGGCATCTGAAAATGATGGGTTTCAATCATTTAAAGCGACTGCAGAAACCACGTCTTCTTGAACAGCACAAAACTAACCGACTTAAATATGCCGCCAAATACCAGACTTGGGATGAAGAGAAGTGGGGAAAATGTAATTTTCTCCGATGAGAAAAAGTTTAAATGCTTACTTTCTTAAGTGGTCTTATGATTTTGACCAGGACTGTGTATATATATATATATATATATATATATATATATATATTACAATAGAAAAATGCGAGCATGAAAAGTGATATGGTTAAGCTTAAACATGGAAAAGTAAAGAACTAGTAGTTAAAACTGGAAAAGAAAAGAACAAGATATTCTAGTAAAAAATACAATAATTTTATAACTTAAAATATTGCAGCATTAAGAATTTTTTTTTTAAATTCAATTTATAACATTATATACTCAAAGCTTTGTGCAATATTTTAAGTTATAAATTTATTATATTTTTTACTAGAATATCTTGTCCTTTTCTTTCCCAGTTTTAACAACTAGTTCTTTACTTTTCCATCTCACATGTTTCTATTGTAATCCATTATTTTTCCCAGCTTCCAGTAAATTCACTTGTTCTTTGTTTAATTTCAGTCTTATTTTTTTGCCCCCATAAACATAACATACACATATGTAATAACAATGTACGGCACTTGTCTGCTTTCAATAAAATCCTTCCAATGATCTCTCTTTCATGCTTTCATTCTCCCTGTTTCACTTGTTATTTCTATTTTCGCGAGAGCAGTGAATTGGTAGCAACAGTAGTCGCTGAAACGACGTGGTTGCTATGGAAACCAGTCATAAAAAACGTCCTCACCTCTTTACATTTTTTTACGATTTTGAACACCAGTAAATTCATCATAACTTTTGTTTTACTGAACGAAAATTGAAACTTTTTTTTTCACAATAAAGCTGAGAAGGGGATCTATAATCTGTAATGATTGTTTGAAATGTGGTGGGAAATGAGTGAAAAACGCTAGAAGAATACTCGTCTCAGAACATGTAATTCCTCATGCAGAACAGTTTTGTTCGTGATTACCGGAAGTCAACAAAAAAAATAAAAATAATGAAGCACATGCAATAGAAAGAAAGAAATGCCAACTCCCAACTACTACAGAATCCGAGAAAGTGTATTTCAAATCTTAAATGATGCAGATAAAACATCCTTGATATTTTATATATATATATGTTGTGGATAAATTGTTTTGTTTTAAATATGAATACCCGTTAAATATGAATACCCATTGTATTGATAAGAATGGTTCAGAGTCACAAGCTGTGAAAATCTTAACAAATTTGTTTTCCCACATGCTAACGTTTCCTAGTTGTGCAAAATTATATTTGATGAACTATTATATACTTGTATGTTAACACTAGTTGCTGAAACAATTGTATGTAAGATGTTACCAATAAAATACCAACATTTTGAATATGAGTAAATACTTGTGTATCTATTCCTTTTAATATGATATCTTTAAGATATATATATATGTCTTATATATATTAAGATATATCTTAAAGATACAACGTTATAACTTAGACTTTCTTGTGTGTTGCGCGGTTGGCCAAGTGGCAGAGTACTTGCCTCACATCCAAGAGATTTGGGTTTCAAATCCTGAGTTCGGATGTATTCAACTGATGAGCCCAAATAAGGGTGAAACTTGAGTCTTCAACTGCTGGTTTGTTGGCTGTCATGGCTCGTGTGAGTTGCAGCGTTGTTGATTGAGGAAATAATTATATTATCTCTCACATTCCAAAAATATATATGCATGAGATGTGAGTACTCTCCCACTTGAGTAACCGCATCACACACAAGAAAGTCTAAGTTTTTATGTAGTATCTTTAATATATATATATATATATATATATATATATATATATATATATATATATATGCTAAAAGAATACTCATTCCAGAACATGTGAGTAATTACTTATACAGAACAGTTTTGCACCAATATTCTTATGAAGATTAAATTCAAAATACACGTACCCAATGAAAATGATGAATATTTATTAACTGATATCTAATAGTTATTGTTAAAATTTCACAAAACCCAGAAATATTTTAATTTTTACAAAAGGCTTCAACCTCCTCTTTACGCCCTCCCCCTTTTGCACAAAACTAGATTAGATAGTCCACATTAACCACCCTAACACCTAGCAACTATTGCCCAAAGTTCATAATGATCGGTTAAATAGTTTTGGAGTGTATCGTATACACAGAAATATATCAAGTTATGTACATACTTAACTTTCTATAGCTAGTTATAAATGATATTGAACGTTAGCGATATAAATGAAAGATACCAGGTATGCTGTCAGAACAGAAAACAGGTGGCTGAGGAGGATGTTCAGCATTTGGCTATAAAGGACAAGCCATCTGGTGCGAGAGATTGCCACTGGAGAGAGTGTCAGGCGTTTGATACGTTTTCCTTTTGATCAGCAGTAAAGCATGTGTTAACAACAAAAATGATCCATGCAACAAAAGGAGGTTGTGCCAATTAAATAGATAAATTAAAGTTAAAACCGGAAACTAAAAACACAAGTCTCATATAAAACAATATCATATAAAGACAGATATTATTGAAGAAAGAAAGAAAAAAAAAGGAATGAATTAAGCAACAAATCAACACACAAAGGACTTTTTAATGTTATTTTTTTATTTATTTTTTTTTTACATGGGAGTCATTACTTATCAAGGCCCAGAGGTCACTCGGGGATAAGGGTAAATGTAATCAATGGGATAATATCGTAGTAATTGTTAGTATTGGAGTTTTGATGAATTGGATCACTTAAGGGGGCGGTTTATCAGGAGTTGTTTGTTTATGCTGGACTTAAAGACATCCAAGTTGTAGGCATGTGGGAAACAGGCAAACGGAAGAGAGTTCCACAGGCGTGCACTTCTAAGAAAGAAGCTTTGTTCATGGAATCTACGTTTTGATTTAGGCACAAGAAAAAAGAAGAAATATAAGGGGTCTATAAAATCCGTGTTTACTTTTAAAAAATGTATGACTATTTTTATTTTCAATAGAAATAATCTAAAAAAGGATTTAAAAGAAACAAATCTATTTTTTTAAAAAGTGTAATAAATAATCTACAATGCAATACAATACCCTCTATCCAACAACCATCGGATTGTTTGCACGGAAACTGAGAAGGCTAACCTGTTAGCTCGGTGGTTTGTCTCCAAATCCACTTTAGACCCAACAAACTACTCTTTCCATAATTTCCGTTTGTGGACAGAAGCCACACTTGATGATTTAAAAAAAAAAATCACTCCTTCTCATGTTCCCATCATAAAAAAAAACTTAAACACTTCAAAAACGCATGGCCCTGATCTTATCCCTGCTACACTACTAAAAAATGCTCTGCATGCGTTGTTCCAGTGCTATTCAGTCTCTTAAACAAATGCCTTACCAAATTTTGCTTTCCTGACAACAAGAAAATTGTTTCTGTAGCATCAGTTTTCAAAAATTCTGGCAAAAGAACTGACCCATTCAATTATCGTCTCATTAGTCCCTTCCTCTCTTTGCCAAAATCTTTGAGTCGTTAATCAAGCGCTAGTCTACCATCTCATAGATAATAAACTTCTTTCCAACTGACAGTATGGATTTAGGAAAGCTCGTTCTACTGTAGATATCCTAACTGTAATCTCTGAAAGTATATTCCATGCATTGGATAAAGCAGGGAAGACCAAGGCAGTAGCTCTAGATATATCTAAGGCTTTTGAAAAGGTCTGGAATGAGGGTCTTCTCATGAGAATGAAATCATATGGTATTACTGGACGAATACTTAACTAAATCTTCCTAGACAAGACAAAAATCAAGTTTGTTATCGATGGTAATACATCAAACAACATGATATAAATGCGGGTGTGCGACAAGGGTTGATCTTGAAATTTTTTTTATTCCTGATATTCATAAATGACCTCCCTGATAAAATTGCCTTCGAGATGGGAAATCTTAGAGGAAGAACCTAAGTGTAGTAGAATGGGACGTAAATGAATGGTAACATTTAATGCTGCCAAGACTAAGTTTCTTTCCTTTAACAATTACAAGAAACTTTCTCAACCACCGATTGCCATGAATAATAATACGCTACCTGAAAGTTCATTATTCAAACGCCTCAGCTTAAAATTCGCAAGCAACATGAATTGGAACAAATACACTGAGGACATTGCCAAGGCTGCTGCAAAGAAGGTGGTTTCTCACGATTGTACTAGAAAGTTGCTCACACTTGAGACCACCGTTCGTCCATGCATGGAGTATTGCTGGTGC
>NC_136513.1:4972500-4995000 GCF_053919585.1 Euprymna scolopes
AAAATTTAGAATAAACAGAAAATACATTTCAATTACAAAAAGAAAATAAAAACAAAGATTTGAAATGTATCTTCTGTTTATTCTAAATTTTTAATTTTATAAATTTACAGTTTCTGCCAATTTTATTAACACTGGATTACGATTACCATACACCTACGCAGCTCACATGGAAGAGTTCTCCCGTATGCATGCAGCACATATTCTCAAAATACCAACACAAGGACACGGATATTTAACTTAAAGAAAAATAAGAAACAACAAAAAAGGACCCTTCAGTCTCTGATGATGGATTTTCTAAGATCCGAAATTAATAAAATATATATCAATTACAAAAAAGAGAAAAAAAAACAAAGATATCAAAAAAAACTAAAGAAGAAAAACAAATCAAATGATTTTTGCTGTTTTTTTTTTACTCATTTAATAAAATGTTTGCATTCAATTGGTTTTTTAAACAGTTTATCTATTTATTTTTAATTTTTAATTTTAAAAATGATGCTTTTAAGAGCTTCTGCCAATAATATATATAAGCAAAAACTAACCACCATCTGGCGAGTGTGAATCTAGCTTTAAGTATTTTTCATTACATATCCTTAAGTTTATATTTGAAGTGCTTCCATATTAATTATGATATATTAATAAGTGAAGCATGCATGGTCCCCCATGAGTGCACAAGAATAAGGGATAAAAAATGACAAAGTTCAGCATTTGCCCCCCCCCCTCCTCCACCCCATTTAGCCCCAAAAGTCCCCAGGGGAGGTCAAATCCTGGTGAAAATGAACAAACGGTGCAGTTTTAGGCCTTAACATATGTAAATTTGAGTTCTGTACCATGCAAAAAAAGAAATGACTAAGTCCATCATTCGCACTCCCCCATTTAGCCCCAAAAGTCCCCAAAGCCTGAACATATTTAAATTTGAATTCTGCACCATGCAAAACTACTAAATAGACATACATAGAAAATTTTGGGCAGATATGGTAAAATAGTCCAAAAAATGCAGTGTTTTTATTAGCCCTAAAAGAGCCCCTGAGTTATCACAAACTATAGACAAACAAAATTATATAGAAATAAGTTAGTTACAACTTTTCAGGAAGTTTTATAAAAATCCAAGCCATCAATTTTTTTTTAATAAGCACAAAAGTGTCAATTTTAGCCATTTTAACCCGAAAGGCACTCCTAGGGGGAGGGGGGCAACCGGAATTTCCCCGGAAAATCCATTATGTGACTTTTTTACTCATATCATGTTTAATGTTTATGCAAAATTTCAAAAAATTCAAAGGATGTAGTTATTGAGAAAAGTGCGGACAGACGAACGGATGAACAGACAAACGGACGAACGGACAAGGGTGAATTTACAGGTCCACCCTCCTTTTGTCCGGGGGGACCAATTAATGAACATAATATTTAAAGAAATGTCTTGGGAATTGACACAGTTTTTATTAAATCACTTTAATTACTGTTAAGTATTGCATAAATTTTAGGTAAAATAGGACAAGAAAATTACAAATGAATAGCATCAAATATTAATTTATTATAAACTCTTTAAACTATAGTTATTTGAATTAGATATACAAAAGGTTGTGCTTATGCTTTTGCTCTCTACTAGATATCCAGTATTTCAAATGATTATCTTGTATTATTGATTGCAGTAACAGTAAACCGTTTTCATGGTAATGATTTCTTTTGCATTTATTCATTTAATAGCATGGGAGCGCCTGACCTTGTCGGTTGTAAATAAATTTTAATTCATACAGATTTTGTATTTATTATTACAGAGCCAATTCTCTATTGAATATTATATTGTACTTCGGTGCCATCAGCTAGAATCAAAACCAAAACATTTAACGCTCCAGCCACGTTCCCTCATTTAGCGCGCCAGATATATTCCCTACCATTTAAACTAACCTGACAAATTGATGAGAAAGTTTTAAAATTAAATCACTTTTAGCAATGATTAATTTTACTCATACAAATATGTCGGCAAGTTGAAATAAACATTTTGCATTCCAACTTGCCGATTTTTGTATGCATTATTCATCCATCCAAACAAAGATTTATTTGTTATAATCGATCCTTGGTGTATGATTACTATTTCCTGTTAATTTCAGTGTTATGTGAATAATAGTTTATGAGTTTATCGGTTGAATATTTACACACAGAGACATACATACACTACAGTTTTATATTTAAGAAAAACTATCCAGAGACACATATTTTGTTGTCAGCACAACTCATCAGTGGCATAGTAAGATTCAAAACTCAAACGCAATAGGTGATAGAAGTCCTGTACTCTACTAAATGAACTTACTAAACTGATCTTCGAAATGGAAGGAATGATATACTTAAATAGAAACTATTCATTTTCTATGAAATTCATTCCAAAACTAAGGCCTCCTATTTTTTACTAAAAAAACTAAAATGTTGAAGATCTATGAAAATGGGAATGGTCCTATTAAAACGAGCAACCTTTTATGATCCAGAATTTGTTTTTCTACATAGTCACCACCATTTCCAATGCACGTTTGCCAACCTCTTTTGATGTTTCCGTCATAAAAGTCTGGAGCACGCTTTGTCACTCACATCTCTGTTGCCACTCTGAAATCGACAAACTCCTCTCCTAACTGTGCTGACATGATAAACGTTCAACAGGCATTCATAGAGGAATTTAATGACACATCTCTGCTTCTGGCGCATGTCCATGATAGGGGTCGCTTTCTTAGAGTTTTACACTGTCAATATCTGTAACAGAGAAATGAACCTTTCAGGTCATAAATGCCCAAGTTCAGTCAATGCAATTTGCAAGCCCCTTTGATCCATTCAGACGGAATAAAAAATAGGAGGCATTAATTTTAGAACACCTCTTATATATTATTCATATTTTAGAAAATATTACTTTCCCGTAGTTAACAGCTTTGCACTATTTTATATCCCATTAGAAAGATGAAAACCAAGATATAATGATACTAATATTTATTTCTAGAATATTCATTCCAATTTTGATCAAAATTCATTATTCTTGAAAGTTTCTAAAATTAAAGGATTAAGTGTAAAGGGTCTTAATAAGACTTTGAAATCTAGGAAGTCTTGTTTAATTGATGCCTAATGGATCAAAGTTAATACAAATCTGAAATATTTGAATTTCCAAATGAGAGGTTGTGCCCATATTCGGACCCCTAAAAACCGAATACTCCAAATAAAGTAAAATTTAGGAAATATATATTAATTGATGTCTAATATCTCTTGTCAAAATTTCATAAAAATTGGAAGTATTCAAATTTTTTATGAAAATCATGCATCCTCTCTTTGCTCGTTTTACATAAAACTAAATTAAACCAAACATAGCCCACATTACTCACCTTTAGGCTTTGCAGATGTGTTACAAAATTTATAATGATCAGTTAATTAGTGTAGAAGTGAATCTAGTAAATACAAATATACAAACATATACATATCTATAGCTTTATAGAGACTGACAGAAATACCCGGCATTGCCTAAGGCCATAAAAAAATAGAAGACGTTTAAAAGTGTATGTGTAACATATTTATATTAAAATTTCTATCCGTCTTTCTATCTTTCATCCTTCCCTCTCCCCTGTTTTTCCACATCCGCTCCTCATCTCTCTTTCAACTCTTTCTATCCCATTCCTATCTTGTTTTTAATGTATTAAAAAAATAATATAAATCATTCACTTTTTTTATATAATAAATAACATTGGAAACAGATGAAAACACCTTTTGATGAAACCTGGCCCAGTTGACCTCCAAAGAATAAATATAATTTTTATTTTTAAATTCAGTGCAATACCAATTATAAAAATATACCAAGTTTATGGGTGTTTGTTTTGTAGTCGTTTAGTTTTATCTGGACACACACACACACACACACACACACACACACACACACACACATACACAAACTCTCCTTTATATAATAGATAACAAGGATATAATATCCTTAAGATCTTTGATTATACACCATAAATACCAACACTAAAGAAAGAGAGAATAAAAATAAAAAGATTCTCATGAAAGAAGAAACTGATGAAAAAAGAGCCACATTAAGGAAAGAAGACACAAAAATTGATAACTTCCCCCATCAGATTAGACAGGTATGGCATTCTTGCACACATCTCGTTTACCAACCTGTCTGCTGGCTTATCAATCACAGCCTGCAAAAACTTACTGATCTACATATTTATCCACCTTCCTGTCAGACAATCTGAATATTTATTGACATCCTTATCATGTTTATACAAAGTTGATGATACCTACTTCTGAACACCCGACCGGGTTGGACCCAAGCTTCCTGAGAGCCTCCCTAATTGGATTGTTTCAACAGCGCTCTGGGGTTCACATAATTTTTATTTTGTTTAATGCTGCTGCCGCTGTTGTTGTTGTTGTTGTAACTGAGGTTTTTGAGTAACTGAGTGTTTTGTTAAACAATATTTCAACCTCTGGGGGTCATTTAACGCCAAGAAAAAGTTTAATCGTTATTTTTTTTTTTTTTAGACTAAACTTTTTGTTTCATTAGTTATCTTTTGTGAAGGAGATTAGAATGTTTTAGAAAATTTATTATTTCTCAGAGAAAGAAGAATTATACATGTTTACGGTATATCAGCCCCGTTAAGGTTATTTAATGTGAAATCCAGTCATTTTGCTAAAAGTTGTTATGCTTTAAGTTCTTTATATCTTTAAATATTTATTCATGATGTTTGGTTTATTTGTTTTGCAGTGGAAAATTCTGTTTCTGCAGAACATGTTTCAGTTTTACAGCTAATCAACCACAGTTGATCATTCTATGCCAGGTGTGGTTTGTACATGTATATGATTTGTATAATCTGAAAATAAATAGTTCATCGAGCAATTCCTTTGTATTATGTTTTTTTCCGTTTCCATTTGACCCACGTTTTAGTGTCAGGTCTTGTGTTCTTGAGTATCTTCTGTTCTAAGGAATTTGTTTTTGGTAATTTGATGGTTTTCTTCCAATTCCATTTTTTCTATGGTGTTCTATCTATTGCATAACTCAGGCGTTTCATTCATACTTTTTGTTTCTTCTTTATGTCTGGATTGGGATTGTTGACATGGCTTTTCATGACATTTACCTTTAAGTGAGGATCGTTTCATGGTTGTGTCTGGATTGGAATTGTTGATGTGGTTTTCAGTAACATTTTAGATTTGTGTATATTGGGTTTTGACTATGTGTTTGTGTAGTTTCCATACCAGAAGGTTGTTTTTTATTTTTTGAAATCTTGATGGTCTAGATTTCATAGGGATTCGGATATTTTGTTGTAGTTTTCTACTTGAGAGAGCCTTATGATGATGTTACATGTTGTTATTGAATATCTTTTGTTGTGTAGATAGGGTTTTGATGTGAAGATGATGTAAATTGTTGTGTGGATTTTAGTAGTTCTTTTATGAAGGAAGAGTTCATTTAGATTCATATGTGTTAGTTTTATTAGGAGGAGGTTAGATTTTTGGTATTCAGAATTGGAAGTGGGTTGCAATGGTTGAGTTACTATTGAGTAAGAGGAAGTTGGTTGGGTCTTCTCGACAATTTTTCAGGCTTTTAGGAAAGAGATGCGCTGGATGTATTTAATTTTCATTATCTCCTTTTCTTTCTTCCATATTTAACAGAATTTTTAGTTAGCCTTCTCCTTAGCAGTTTATGCATTTCACCATTGGTAAGTAGTTTCCTGGTGGTCAGATTCTAAATTATTACATAATTTTCTTCTGGTACACCATTTTTGTGATGTGCAAAGTTATGATAATCATAACAACTAAGTGGATTAGATAGATATCCACTTTCATTATTATGTACCCGATCTTAATTTTTATTGGAGGTTTGGGGAAGTTGAATGAGAATGTATGTATTGGTGTTCAGTTCTTGACTGTTTTTCTTTATAGTGATTCTTTTTACATCTGTTATAAATTGTTTTTTAAGTTTTTTTTTATTTTCATCTATTGTGCAGTTATCTAGTTCTAGACTTCTCACCACTCCCTTTGAAGTGTTAAGAGATTTATGAGGGTAGGCTTTTATTTTCATATTGTGTAGTGCGGTGGTCCTTAATAATAGTTCAGCATATTTCTTGTTTTTTACTTTTACTGTGAAGGTATTGTTACGTATTGTTTTCATTGATTCTTGAACCGCAGCTGTGAGATATTTTTCTATTATGAAGGTTTGGTAATGGGTTTGTTCACCAACAACTCTAGAAATATGCACTTTAAATAGTAAGTGGTTATTTCTTCCTTTTCACTACCTGGGTATGTACAAGTATCAGTGTCCAGATATGGGTATTTTTTAGAGGCATAATTTCATAACTTTATTTGCATTAGCTTGAATTTTATTTGTTTGGTGATAGGTTTGTCCACCACCGACTCAAGAACTATGTACACTGGATATTATTTCTTCCTTTTCACTATCTGGGTATGTACAATGCATATGTGTGTTTTTTTTTTTTTTTTTTTTTTTTTTGCATAATTTCATAACTTTATTCGCATTAGCTTGAGGTTTATTGTCAATGCTTCATGTAGTGTTTTGTATTTCTTTGACTATGCTCTCCTTGTACCTCGGTGTCCAATGAGGGGATGTGCCTACGGGGAAATCAATTCTGTCTAGTAACATCAGGGTTTCCTAGCCAATATACTTGTGCGGATAACTGACACTTTAAATTTCTGTCTCTGAGTTTAATTACTCACCTAGGGAAAGAAAAGGGTATGTGTCCTTTATCAGTAAATTGATCCTTCAGTTATCGTCTTAATTCAAATTTTGTAGATCTGAAAAAAGGTTGACATGACCAGCCGCATGAACGTATCAACCTCTCTGAACACCTGTCTAGTCCAGCTAAAGGCAAAAGTAGTGGGTTGGGAAGGGGAGTGCTAAACCCTGACTTCCAAGTCCTACAACCACTAGGATAATATCCTAAGGCATCACGTGGCACTACCTGGTTATCAGGTATCCCTATTGAGGAACTTTTGCTCTCTGCTTGGAGGAGGAGGGCACTCAACATATTCTGATGCTCCACTGACAGGGTCGTGAGGTTGTCAACAGGTTATAAGAGTCAGCTTTGTCTCCTAGAATTCCAAAATATCCAGCTCCTAGAATTTCAAAATATCCAACTCCTAAAATTCCAAAATATCCAACTCCTAGAATTCCAAAATATCCCACTCCTAGAATTCCAAAATATCCCACTCCTAAAATTCCAAAATATCCAACTCCTAAAATTACAAAATATCCAACTCCTAGAATTTCAAAATATCCAACTCCTAGAATTCCAAAATATCCCACTCCTAGAATTTCAAAATATCCCATTCCTAAAATTCCAAAAGATCCAGCTCCTAGAATTTCAAAATATCCAACTCCTAGAATTCCAAAATATCCAACTCCTAGAATTACAAAATATCCAACTCCTAGAATTACAAAATATCCAACTCCTAGAATTACAAAATATCCAACTCCTAAAATTACAAAATATCCAACTCCTAAAATTACAAAATATCCAACTCCTAGAATTACAAAATATCCAACTCCTAGAATTACAAAATATCCAACTCCTAGAATTACAAAATATCCAACTCCTAGAATTCAGAAATACCTAACTCCTAGGATTCCCAAACATCTGACTCCAAGTCATATCAAAAAGTTTCAATATCAGACTTAAATCTTCTGATAAATGCTCCAACAGGATGTAGTCATATGTAACTTTGTTCAACTGAAAACTTGTGTGGGTTGTTTTTTAATTTAATTTCTATGGATGTGCTTCAGATCAATATAAAAATTAATGAAACAGTGAGTTTCAGAATGTTTCCCTTTATGAAATAGTTTTCTCATTTCTCATTCTCAGAAGACTACGAGTCCGTTTTAAATAGAGGGACAGTTAACATTACAATTTTTGTATTTGTGCCCTAAAGAAATAATTGATCAGGACTAAGCACTGGGCAAGTGGCCAAGTGCACATAAACATTGGTTCAGAGAGATTCAACACCGAATACAATCTACACCTGTTGAGTTGTAAAAACAACTTTAAAAAATCTAAAGTGTAAAAAGGTTCAGTTCAAAATTGTAAGAAGGAGATCAACTCTGGCAAAAAGCACCTTAAGAAAGACAGAGAATTAAATGGCTAAAATGTTGCTGAAAATAGCAATAACAAAGAGGAGAGAAACTGTCTAAAATACGTATTCCTTAAATTTTTGTTTTTCTATTAATTTATAATAAACTAGCAGGTCTACCCAATATCGTCAGGGATCTTAAAAAAATAAGTGATTGACCATAGCTGAGAAGGCTCTCTTTTTGTCGGCTCAGAGATTAAGGGGAGGGCAACATTTCTTTTCAGGATTACTTCACTTTCCCTTGATCCTCATCTCATAATATTGAATGTTTAGCAAAAACGAATTAGATACTATTTTTTGAGTTTTTGGATCTGAGGATTGAACCGTTGGTCTCCCAGCTCATTAGTGACCATTCTAACCTTTATACCATATATGGCGGTGCTAATTTTTCTGTAGATTGCAAAAAGTTAAAAATACAACTAAACGATTTGCTTAATATTATAATTTGAAATGTTTCACTTCATTTTGAGACAAACTCAGATTAAAAATAACCATACCTAGGGTGAGGCTTGAATTCACAAATTCTGTGTAAGTAGAACACACTAAACAATTGAGCGACAAGAACAAATACGAAATGGTGATGGCACTAAATACATAAACTAGCTGTCTCTCATTTATTCTCTCTAGAGAAGAATATAAGTCAGTCAAAGCAACAAAAGGAGAGAAAAACAGCAAAAAAGGCAAATCATAATTTTTCTTTCCTTTTTTTTTTTCTCATGGGTAAATAATATTTTGGGTGGCGGTATTAAGACTTCTGATTTCAAATGTAAGTACTTCTCTGCTTTCCTTTATTTAGATTAGGATAAAATGTTGATCAGGATAAAAGATTAAGACTGATGAAATTACAACATGGACAACACTTTGCTGTGAATCACTGACAAAAAGGTTTATTATGACAAAAAGGTTTATTATGACAAAAAGGTGTATTATGACAAAAAGATGTATTATGACAAAAAGGTGTAGTAAAAGAATAACAAAAGTGTAAGTGAACATTGTCTTGACTTTATATATAAAATTTGTTAAAGCTAAATGACAGTCCCCTCCCCCATTTCCTTTTCTAAAATTAGAACAACTGAGACAGCAGGGTCAGTTAACAAGGGAAACGCCAAAGAAAACATGGGAGGAAGTGATAAGAGATGGACTTAAGAGAAAGAGGGATAAATAAAGATTTGACCAGAAGTAGGCTAGCTTTGGGGTCAATCTCTAAAAGCCGTCTACCACATGCCAGCATGCAAAATGATGTTAAACTGAATATTTTATGTACTCATTAGGAGTTTTGTTTTCACACAAGCTATGATAGAAGATTTCTCTATGACAACAACCTATAGAGTTCCTGGGAGTCTAAGTGGCAACAAGTCAGTCCAGATTTCCAGTACTCACCAACTCTTTCAATAACCTCTGCAAATAAATTTGTGTTATTGCAACAGCAGTTTACCATTCATTTCTCACTGGTAACAATCATCGACCTTCACTGAAATTTGGGTGGCAACAAGCCTACCCAAGGTCCCAGTTCTCTTTGCACTCATCCAGTAAAGGTCTGGTTAGAGCTTTTTCTCCTCAGTCTTTCCATTCTCCTTGACTCTTCACGATTATTTGGTGTAGCACCTGCCTATGTGGACACTTTTATTATTATCATTATTATTATTATTATAATTATTATGTTGATTGTGATCATGATGATGAAAATTCAACATTTTAGATCGTTATTAATTAAGCCGCATTTGTTTTTCAATTTTTTTTTTAAATAGTTCAATTTTGAGAAAGTGGAATATCTATTGCGATAATACTAAGTGTGAGTACTTAGATTCTCCAGATTGTCACTGTCACTTAGAACTGATTATTACTTTGTTTTTTTTATCCGTGATGCCATGAGTCCTTGAGAACCTCAATACAGGCAACACTAAGAATACTATTCCAAAAGTGATAAATAGTAATGTTGCACATCTACAAAAAACAAGAATAAGTTTATGACTCCCAAATTTCATAATAGAATTGTCCACAAGGAATCAATGACATAAAGGATAAAATACAAAATAAAATTCAATTGTGACACTCTTGTAGAGGTTGAAGGTTCAATTACTTAAGACTTCTATCATCGTTGATGAAATGAAAGCAAACTACTCTTGTGGATGAAAATGAAGAGTTCTGTTCAAAATTCCATACAGATTCTCGAGTTCAATGAGACACATATGAAAAAGATCAGTTCATATCGGCTAAAGCATTGTGAGATCTAAAGTGTGTTAAATAAAAAAGATCAGTTCATATCGGCTAAAACATTGTGAGATCTAAAGTGTGTTAAATAAAAAAGATCAGTTCATATCGACTAAAACATAGTGAGATCTAAAGTGTGTTAAATAAAAAAGATCAGTTCATATCGACTAAAACATTGTGAGATCTAAAGTGTGTTAAATAAAAAAGATCAGTTCATATCGGCTAAAACATTGTGAGATCTAAAGTGTGTTAAATAAAAAAGATCAGTTCATATCGGCTAAAACATTGTGAGATCTAAAGTGTGTTAAATAAAAAAGATCAGTTCATATCGACTAAAACATTGTGAAATCTAAAGTGTGTTCAATAAAAAAGTTCAGTTCAAAATTGCAAGAAGGATATCAACTCTGGCAAATAGCAGCCGAAGAAAGACAGAAAATACAATGGCTAAAACGTTGCTGAAAATAACGGTAACAAAGACGAGAGAAACCGTCGAAAACGTGTGCTCCTTGAATTTTTATGTTTCACTTTTACTTAATGAGACGAGATGGGAACAGTAGTCTGAAAAATACAAATTAACCTGCCGTATACAAGTCCAGATAAATGGATGGATATGGATGCAAACAGTGAGATAGGTGAATGTGCACCTGCCGACATTGATCAGTGTATGTGTACAGGACGAAATTAATAAATGATTACATGCTGGCTGAGATGGATAGATAATTGGATGTGTAGAGGCAAAGGTAGACATCCATGGACAGACTGTGATTCCAACAAGTAGACTGAGACTTTTTGATTTAAGCAAACAAAAACGAACGTCAATATAAAACACATGCAGATGAATGCATTTCTTTCTGCGAGTGACAGCAGTAGCAACGGTAGTTGCCACATTGCTGCGGTTGATCCGTATCATCACTGGTCATAGCAGCTGTCGCTTTCAATGTTACAGCGGCAATAGAAATTACAGAAAGAAGAACAAAGCTGAAAAGAGTCGAAAGAGACAAATCTACTTACTTTGTACCACTAGAAAAACAAAGTCCACCAGAAAATGCGCTAACGAATGATCTTATCTGACAAACGAGACCACATTTAGCAAATCATCAATCATAGACTTAAGCAGCTTTGTCTCCGTCTCAATGTTTGCTGACGTTTGATGTGGAATGAAAGAAAAACAAGGGAGTGAGTTAGAGGAGTTCAAATGAGTATGGTGTTTTAGAAGGTCCTTTTTAGTAAAGAAATGTGCCCTCCAGATGCAAATATTTCATAATCATATAAGTCTAAATTTCTGTCACATAACGAGTATAATTAATTCCCTGGATAGAACAGTTCTGCACTACTTTTATGTTCTCTTATGAAGAATAAAATAAAAATATAAACCTTATATCTAGAATTCTTATTCTAATTATAAGTAAAATTCATTACATGATTTTGATTATACAAAATGTCTAAAATTTAAATGGCCATAAGAAGAAAATGAAATTCTGATAATCTTGCTTAATTGGTGTCGAATGACTATTGATCAAATTTAATGTAAATCTGCAATATTCAAATATTTAAATTAAAGTTTGTGCCCATATTATGCTACTCCATCCATATTATGCTACTCCGTCCATATAATACCCCTCAAAATCCTTTACAATATTCCAAAGAAATTAAAATTTGCGGAATATTTATTAATATTTGCTTAATACCTATTATTATTTTATAATTAATAACTATTTTTATTTTTGTTATTTTACAAATTGGAAGTATATAAATTCAAAGGGATTCGACCCATTATATAAAACTAAATATAGCCTTCATTACCTTTACATTTAATAGTTATATTCCAAAATTCATAATAATTGTTTAATTGGTTTAGGACTTATTCCCATACATAAAGATATGTAAATATATACACAGACATGAATAAAAAGGATATACACTTTTCTAAATATTTTTCCTAAGATAAATATATGCTTATTTACAGATGAGAATAGTGGTGAAATAACTAAGAGTATCTCATAAAAATTGCGTCTAACAACATTGAAGGATGCCACAAACCAAAGGAGCGTCAGACTTATTACAATGCAAGGATGAATCATGGGTCAACATGAAGGTGGTCTTAATCAACACAAAATAGCAGGAAATCTTTCAAAAATCCTTTCTACTGCTAATAGAGTGATCGTACAATTCACAAGAGAGGACAAAGAATGCACAAAACCTCATCCAGGTCGCACCGGGCCCTTTGAAAGAACCTTGTGTCTTGTAAAAAGAAATGTTCAAGAGGATCTTTAGTGCAAAGCTTCTGACATTGCAACACAAGCTGGTGTCAGTCTTAGGATAGCTGTCAGGTGTCTTCACAAGTTTTGCTACTATGATAGAACTGCTAGAAGGAAACCTCTTCTTCATCGTGCCAATATCAAGTGCAGAAAATATTCGTGAGATAGTGGAGAGACCTAAGACTTTTTGGACCAATATTTTCTCTGATGAGTCACGATTTGCATTATTTCCCAACAGTCGAAGGGTATGGATATAGAGGCTCCCTCAGCAAGAGTTTGACTTAAAGACTGCAGCTAACACTGAAACATGTGGGTTTCTCGGTTATGGTATGGGGTGCAATTTGGAGTGATGGTCGCTCAGACCTGGTGGAGTGCGAAGGAAACATCAATTCTGCTAAATATGTTTCAATATTACATGAAGGACTCCAACCAATATTCTTAAGTGGTAAAATGAACCAAGTTTTATGGAAGATGCAACTCCTTGTCCCTTTTCTAGGGCAACAAAACATTGGTTGAGCCAAAATGAGATTAATAAACTTCCATGGGCAAGTCAGTCCTTGGATATGAACCCAATTGAAAACTTTGGGGCATATTAGACCAGAACCTTCGCAAAAAGAAAAGAAAGCTATCTTCTAAGCCTGAAATTCTAGCACTATTGGATCAGATATGGCAAGAAATTCCTCAAGATGATATTCATCAACTGATCGAGAAGGGTTCTAGCATTGAAGGCAACAAGTGTTAGTTATTAAATCTGTGACCATTTATTTTTGATTTTGTTCTATAAATTATATATTTATTTAAATAAACTGCTTTTATGGGTTTCTATTCTTTTCTGTCATGTCTCTGTACATATACTTAACTTTCTATAAGTAGAGATTTAAAGCAAGGTAATACCTAGAGGAGATTTGCCAGTTATGCAGGGTGCCTAACTGGGAGAGGGAGTGAGCTAAACAGTGGAGTATATCGAAATAAGTTTTGTAAATTACCATTTTACTCACATTATTGCCTTCTTGCCATGCGACTGTGGACCGCTTGTGAACTAGATATTCATATGAAACTTTCTGCTTTGAAGGAAACCGATTCAACCCACCTAGGGTGAATGCCACCAACACATACACACATTTCTTGCCATGGCCATCCCTATAACAGGCTAAGAGATTTAATATTCCATGTCTTTGAATGGGTTGCAAGTATTATAATCAGTCCACAGATATCTTTTAGTTGCTAACATTTCACTGTAAATGATCATAGAAAATTTCATAACCAAGTGCAAAAGAGATCCAGATAATTTCACTTAAGGGAACAGCAAGGATACTAAAAAGAGCTCTCGGTTGGTTTCAATAAAAAGCAGGGGAATGTTGGCAGTTGGTTTGGCTGCCCCATATCCAGCATTACAATCTTCAAAGAAAGAAAATGAAAAGCACTTGAATGCGTACTAGACACTATCCTTGAGCGTCTAAGGTCTCTCCGTGGAGAGGTTTTGTCAGAACAACTTGGCATGAGCATAATTTTCACTACAAGTAAACTCTGACTAAATATTCAAAATAACATTGTATTCGTAACACAAATAAGATCTCCTCATTATGCCTTACGCACAGTGGCTTTTGTGGTGTACTTCTTCTCCAAGTGATGTTACTTCAAGTAAGAGCACGAAAATGGAGACTCCACCAAACTATATGAATTCTTATCCTGGAATCCAGTAAGACAAAGAGATCACAAAAATATATATTATAACATACTTAAAAGATCAGTTGGTGAGAGGAAAATTATATTCTCAAAACTAATTCCGTGTTCGAGATGTAAACGAGAACTTTAATGGAATATTCGAATATCTATGTATCTCATATTAAGATCAAGTGTTAGCTCCTAGGAAGGAGGCCTCCTTGATTTCTGAGAACTTTAACTAAAGTAAAATGAAACAAAAAAAAAGAAAGATAGGATTCTACCTATGATTTAGTACAAATCTTCTAAATATAAAAATTTATTAAAACACATTGAAATAAAAATAACTCCTTGAAATAAATATTTGCTTGTCTCTTCACTTATAATAATTTTTCATGTTAAATCATTTTAGCTCATGGTGGTTATTATTTGGAGCGCAAATTACATGAAGACATCAAATTAATCTTGCAAGGAAATTTTCCATTTTTAACTACTATATCAATCCTCTAAGAAAATCTGTAACGCCTCCAGTAAAAGATTCCAGTTGTATGGTCACCTGACCTGCTATAAAGACGGCCATGTTTCTATCCCTTCCTTTTCAGCCTACAAAAATAAATAAATCTGTGCAGATGCATGTATGCATGCATACACATGTGTGCACATGCAAGCTGTATGTGTACAGTGCAGATAGAAAATAAAGGCAAATGTATTTTAAGAAAATCTTAAACTAAACCACCACATGCAAGAGAAGAAGGGGTAAAATGGAAAGATGAAACTTTACACACATTACTACAGAAAAAAACTTTCCTTGATGATCAACATTTATGCAGGTCATATAAAAATAGATAATCTTGCAAATGGAACCCAGAATAGCAAAGAAAAATAAATAACAATGTTGTATAAATAAACACAGACTTTTCACACAATACTTGCACAACCCATGTCATTGGATTTAAACTAAACATCTTAATGTGTTAAGTTGCCCTCAACAGAGGGTATGGCAAACGGTCTGATGACTTTATAGTGCTTCCATTTTCAAACAGAAAGTTACTAATACAGGATGTGACTTGCATCAACATTTTGCAGCCCCCTAAATAACAAAATCGGCGACAAACACTGGACATGTAACAAGATAATTGAAGAATCACAAACAATCAAAATATACCAGTCTTCTCAACAAATCTGTATTTCAACCAATCAATATAGTGACAAGTGGCTCTACCATCTTGGATTATTAATGAGTTATCACCATGAATTAATCTGTGCTTCCCTATCGTGATTATTTCTGGCAACATCTTGAGTTACTCTCAGCCAGCAAGACATCCTATAAATTTTCCTGATGTTCTGAATATAGGCTTTGTAAATTTGATGGTTGAAAAATATTTTCATGAACTTTTAAATCTAAATATATATATATATATATATATATATATATATATATATATATATATATATATATATATATATATATATATATATATATATATATTTGGTGTAATGGTTAAGTTACTAATCAAATGAATTGTCAGCATTAAAAAAAAGTCTTGGGCAAAGAAGACTGTTCTTTTATTCTTTCAAAGACCCTCATCACAAGTGAAGGTAAACAATCCATTGCCATTAGTGCACCACCAACCCACCATAAATATTTCTTCAGATATTTATACTTCTCATGAGTTTTGTAACATAGATGGATTTAAAAATAGTTTTTATGTTGTAATTGCTACTACAGTCTCTTTATCTCTCTTTTGTGGGATTTTTAACCTATTTTTCAAGCTCTCCAGACCCCAGCTTTTCATAGAAATTGTCCATTCTTTTTTTATTTTCAAGATTTCTCCTTACTACCAACAGCATTTAGATAAAAGTCAATACTTTAATCACAGGTGGCCATGATGTCTTAAATGTCAAATAGGTGAGGTCTTCTAACTTGAACTTTATTTTTAACTAGCGGGGGTGCCCATCGTTTCCCGGGTGATTTGGATGTGTAAAAAAAAAAGTTCTGGTAGGAAGGTAGGCTCGAACCCGAAGTCTTGACACAAAGGTGGAAAAGAAAAAGAAAAAAACCTGACATCTTACCCGCTCAGTCACAATGTGAGAGGAAAACTGTTTTAATTTAACGATTAAGAAGTTAAATGACAGGTGCATGGATTTAATGAGATCAAACATCACGCGGCTTAACTTTGGCGCTGCAAGCCAGTTTCTGCATATTTGTTTGTTTCCCCCATCAAGATATTGGGGAAAACAGCTCCCCTAAAAAAGTGAGTGTTCAAATGAATAGCAATTGTTTGATATGACGGGGGGGGGGGTCCCCCAGCATTGATCAAACTTTATTGCTTTCTGGACGTCTTGGCACGAAAGGCCGAGAACACAAATTCGTTTTCACAGTTTCACTTTTTTATATGGAAAAGCCAAAGAAACATGCATATACCAAAAATATCACGAAAATAGCATGTAAAAGTGACCCAAATTAAAGATACACACAATCTCCTTTCATAAATCGGAGATATTATAATCTATGTAGCATATAAAAAGTTGTAAGAAACAGTGCCCCCATCTGAGCGCTCCCCCACCCCCCAAAAAGCCTTTGCCGGACATACACAAAAAATGCACACACACACACACTTTGCCTTTTATATATAGAGATAATTTTGGGATGGGATGGGATGGGGTGTCAAACATAAAACTGCTGGGAATAGACAGCTAGTTATTTATAAATTTAAAAAATAAACAACTTCCAACAAAATTTTGTGAATACATCCAATAGATTTTAAAAAAATAATATTTCGATACAAAAATGAACAATAAAATTTAAAAAGCACAACTTATTTCGTAATTCAGAGCTTTCATTTTCTAAGACTAATTACCTTATCAAAGAAAAGGACAAATTTAGGCGTAAGGTTACAAGTAATACTTATGGGATCTACATGAACAATTTCGACAACTCCCACACAAAAAAAGATTATAAGAAAAATAGAAAAAATAAAAAAGTTATAATCATATAGAAGCTTTCTGTTCTTTTTAATAACGTCTGTTTAACTATATATATATATATATATATATATATATATATATATATATATATATATATGAGCAAACAGTTAATTAAATATGTTAAAAAACACTTTGAAATGAGTTAAAAACATATTTAATATGAAAAGGAAACACTAGATAAATGTATATATATATATATATATATATATATATATATATATATATATATATATATGTATAAAATGTATATATATATATATATGTATAAAATGTATATATATATATATGTATAAAATGTATATATATATATATATATATATATATATATATATATATATATATATATATATATATATATATATATATATAAAATGCTTGTATAAGTTGGTTTCCTAGATGTAAATCCAATGAAACTCACGTGATTATTAGAGTGATCAATACAGGACAGAGCTGGTATATAGTCTGTCTATTATACAAACATTATTGGTTACACATATGCATACATGTTTCATTGGGATCTATATAAGAGAGAGAGAGACAGTTTTTTTTTTTCAGTGGAATCTATATGAGAGGGGGAGAGAGAGAGTTACAAGAGACAGTTTTTTATTAGAAAATAAAGTGAAAGAAAAAATTGACAGGTGAAATGAAAGTGGAACAGGAGAAGAAAAAAATAACAGGTTAGGATGAAAATAAAAAAAGAAAAATAAACAACAAAAAAATGTAGGGTGATGGGTGGGGGAGCATATCAGGTGAAAGTTGCTTGTTTTCTCTTTGACAATAACAATATGATATGGAAGAATGCGAACATGTCAGACTGAGAAAGACTAGAAAATGACAATATAAATATGAATTGACTACAAGCAGATATAGACAGAGATTTACAATTTTTTTAAAAAGTTGTTATTTATCTCTTCCTACGAGGGTAAAGTTAGACAAAAGGCTGTTTTTGTTTGTGGAATCCAGCTTCCTCCAAAAGATAATCTGAAACTCACAAGAAAAATACCTCAGATAAATCTCCTCAGTATTCCCTTACGAATGAGAATGCCTCAGGTAACATACCACAATTCTTAGTTCGCTGCACCTTATCATAGCAAAGATCCATATAAAATTTCAACTAGATTAGTCCAGTAGTTTAAAAAAAAAATGAACAGACAAACAAAACAGACAAAAAGAAATATATTATAGATAAGACTATTTTTTATTCTTTTTGTATTCACCTCAAACATGGTACATTTCGCACTAAGACGTTATGAATTAGGAACAATGCCTAAGTAGGGAGTTGAGCAACAAGATATGTTTGCATTAAATTTAAATTTCTGCATGTGGTTGCAATCAGGAACGCGAATGTGTGTGTGGGGTGGAGGATTTGAAAGCCTAACAGTTTGAGGGAAGAAATTATTAGAGTAGAAAAGTTTTCTGGTATCTGGGGACCTCTTCAGTGAAGATGTGAGATTTTGCTGCTTGTTGGGTTTATCAGGGATATTTACATCAAGGTTCACGCCAGTGTTCATCAGAGCACATTCCACTGAAGCAGTTGTAAAACAAGCACTGAGATGCAACATTGTGGTGATGGGACAGGCGTTGGAGCTTGATTGACAGTAGATTGGAGACTGTTTTGGACTCTGTCTAATAGGGAGAGACTAGCTGTTGATGCATTTCATTTTCTGGTTTGAAAATAAAACGAGGAAGATAGCCATTGATAAAGTTAAAAAAATAGAAAAGAACGAAAAAGCAATTATGGAAGGAATAGAATATGAAAATGCAATCCAGTCTCAACAGTGGGTGCCTTTACTTCCCTATTCTGCATAGAGTAACAAGGAGTTTGATAATCTTCATAAAAAATATTTGGATTTTATAATTTAAGAATTGAGATTTTATAAATGTATCATTTACATGTCATTTTAAAATTAATTATAACGAAATAATTTCTCACCGATATGTCATCTTTTTTTACCGCCAAAGATTCAGTGTTCTTACCTGAAACACAAAGAAAAACAACAAAAAATTAAAATCAATAAAACATTTATTTATCACAATCACTAGGAACATGTATTTATCACAATCAGAAGTTTTAGATATGAAACTTGATAATTTGGATTATTCTGACTACCGTTCTCATTTTAGATTTTATTCTTATAACTAGATATGTCGTTCACCTTCCTTCTATGATGCAGCTGATGACTGTGAAGATGGATGGTGTCTTGTCTTGAGATTAGGCTCGCTGGAACCAGGCTTACGGGCTGCATCCGTTACACTCGAAGAATGTCGTTCTCGTCAGTGTCTGAAACAATGGAGATGAAGACTATGAACTCACATGCATGAACATAGGGCATGATATGGCATCTGAAACCTATCTATCTACTCCTCCCATGGCGAGTTTCTGACGGCAGTGTAAGAAACTTGTCCTGTGTTTGTCCGTGAAAATGATCACACTCATCATTATCCGTCGACTATTTACACTATGTACACACAGCTAGTGGAAGTATCCACTAATCTTTGCAGCACCGATTGCGCAGCCTGCGCGTCGGTGCTAGCTCGGAGACGCCAGGCTCGTTGTTGGGCTTCAGGCGCGCAAGTGCACGTGGCAGCTTCATGTTCAACGATGCTCCTTGTCCTTCTTCTTGAGGGGGTGTATGCACCCGTGCCGGTGTTGTTGATTTAATCATGGGCGGTTCAGGAAGTCCAGGTCCTTGCAATGAGCCAGTCGGCTCCTGAGGCGAGGATTCTCCTAGATTTTCCTGTGGGGGTGCATCTGAAGTTATAGGCTCAGTAACATCATCGGTATGATTTTCTTCAATTGCTGTTGGGATAAGCGACTCAATGATCTTTCCTCTGTTGATAGTTTGGAACGGTGTAAATTTTCTCAGATGCTGGCGGTTTCTGAGGGTGAGTCTGCTAGATCCATCGATTTTAACAACATACTGATGATGCTGCTTGACTTCACCCACCGTACCCGTGCGTTCCCAGCAGAGAGGGTGGTTTCCGGTGAGGTTCTGAATGTAGACATGGTCACCCACGCGCAGTGGGGGTAAGATTTTCATGTGTTGTTCCCACTTTTCGTGCTGCCTAGAGTGATGCTCTCTGTGTCCCAAAGTTTCAGTCCAGGTGGCGTGGGGGCAATAACGCTCCATCGGGATAGGGATAGGGTCTCTGATGGGACGGCCGAAAATGATCATTGCCGGAAATGCTTTAGTTTCAGGATCAATAGAATTCCTGTAAATTAGCATGGCCCTCTGAAAGCTGTCAACGTCTATGGATCCACTAGGCGAAGTATTGTCCATTAACATCCGTTTAATGGTTTTTACGCCGGTTTCTGCACGGCAGTTAGCATGGGGATTGGCAACTGAGGTGAGCCGGTGGTGTACACCCCACGACTTCAGGAACTCCCTCGTCTTTCCAGCGGTGAACTGGGGACCACCATCTGAAGTCAGTTCCTCGGGCACCCCAAAGGTGACAAAGAATTCCCGCAAGCGTCTGACCAACCCATCGGCCCCATTCTCCGACCTGAACACCATAGGCCAGTTGGAGTACCGATCCACCACAACGACATACTCATGGTATTTGAATGAGAAATAGTCGCAGCAGATGTGCTGGAAGGGGTACTCTGGCACAGTGATGTCCGACAGAGGCTGCATCGGGTTCGACTTAGCTATCCGGTGGCAGTGGGAGCATTCGTCCCTTACCCGTTGAATATCCACAGTGATGTTGGGCCAGTACACAGAATCCGCAGCGCGTGCGCTCATTGCATTAACTCCTTGATGGGCTGCGTGAAGAGCTTCTAGTATGCGTGGTCTTAGCTCCTGCGGGATAACAATCCTCCCACCAGCGAGCACCACGGACTTTTACCTTGCGTCGTAACTGACGACAGTCTCTGGTAAGAAATGACAGTACAAGGAAGACACTGACGAGAACGACATAGATGATATGTCATTCACCTTCCTTCTATGATGCAGCTGATTACTGTGAAGATGGATGGTGACTTGTCTTGAGATTAGGCTCGCTGGAACTAGGCTTACGGGCTGTATCCGTTACACTCGAAGAATGTCGTTCTCGTTAGTGTCTGAAACAATGGAGATGAAGACTATGAACTCACATGCATGATATGGCATCTGGAACCTATCTAATAACGTTTCATCCAATATAACCTCCGACCATCTTCGGGTGTATCTTGTTGAATTTTGGGAATCTTTCTGTCAAACTCAGTAATATGCATTAGAATTTCAAACAGAACTCTTTATTTAATCCCTGTTGTGAGAATAACATCCAAAGTGAGAACAATAATCCAAATAATACAAAGAATACAAAGAATACAAAGAATCCAAATACAAGCATTCGGGTAAAATTTTGTCATTTTTTTTGTTTTCACTGACATGCTCAAAACAGTTTTTCAAGTCACTCAACTGGTAAAATCTAGAACAGATCACATTAAATCAATGCATTTCACCAATACATGTTTCCCCGTTTCACTTTTTTTTTTTAATTTTCTTCCTCTGGAGATTGTAACGCCGAGTATGGGGCAGCCAAACCAGCTGTCAACATTACCCTGTTTTTAGTGACACCAGCCAAGAACTCTTTTTAGTATCCTCGTTGTTCCCTTAAGTGCACTTGTTTGGATCTCTTTTGCACTTGGTTCACCAGAAATATTAGTTAGGTAGGACTTTAGGTTCTTCTTCATAAGCCCTGTGGTACCTATAATAACTGGTATGATTGATATCTCGCTAAGATTCCAGTTTCTTTTCATATCATACATGAGACCTTGATATTTAGTCTGTTTCTCCCTTTCAGCTCTGTTCAGACCTCCATCATTAAGGACATTCACTTCAACCAAGGTTGCAACTCTCTCTGGCTTATATGTTAGGTTTTACAGCAATATTTTCAACAAGGTAGGTGGCTGTAGGGATTACATGGTCATAATGTATGGTATATAAGTCATTTCCAACTGCTCTTTCAGGTTGATGTTCCCAGGACTTGCTGCTACACTGGATGTCTAATTTTTGTTTTCTTCCATAAATGAAGCATGATAGTCAAGACAAAATATTTACATATGAATAGTCTATGTTAAGTCATGCAAGATTTAACTCCCCTAGTCTCACTCTTCTGTAAATCTTATTGTTCTCTTTAATTGGGTTTTATTTTCAAGATTATTCTTCTTGCATGCATCAATAATGTTTAAATATTCTAATTTTTAGAAATAAAAACAGTTCCACTCTCCAAGAAAAGCATTGTGGTTCAAACAGTGCCAGAAAGTTGGGTACCCATGCAAAATACATACTGCTCT
>NC_136513.1:5005000-5030000 GCF_053919585.1 Euprymna scolopes
AAATAATTGGAAATATTGAATTATCTTACCTAGTTGCACAAGCTATTCCAAATTCGTGGCCGTGAGTCGTCATTAATAATTTGTTTTTTTTTAGTACCAAATAATCATAATTGAAAAGAAAAAAATTGCATTAAATTCATTTTAGGTGAAATTTTATAATTAAAATTTATTAACATTTGCTGATATAATTTTTTAGATGAAAATTAAAAATTCCATTTTTACTTGATTACTGCAATAATTTGATTAAAAGAAATGATTGAATTTCTTTTCATTTAATTATTTATAGCGTGCAATCATTTACATCGACTTAAAAGCATCTAAATTAAACTTAATACGTTGTTTATAACCGTTTCGTACAAAAGAAAAATTCCACTGATGGCAACCTACACTATCACCAAATAATTTATTATTTTATGTAAATATATTTTCAGTGTCTGTTTCAACAGTGCTCAGTATGCAAGTAAAATTAAGTGGTAGTATGTAAATATACTTATGGCAAGTAAGCTACACAGAAACGTTTCCATTTCATTCCGGGGAGAGGCTTTATCAGACCTTCTGGAATGAAACCTGAACGTTTTTGTGTAGCATGCTACTTTTTTTTTTTTTTTTTTTTTACTTGGGAATCACCACTTATCAAGGCCTGGAGGCCACTTGAGGATAAGAGTTAATGAATGCAAGGTGATAGTGTAATAATCGTTAATGGCGTAATTTGGGTAAAATTTGATTCAAAACGAACTTGTTTATGTTGGATTCGAATAATACCATGTTATATTCAACAGGGAAGCAAGCTCGCGAAATAGTGTTCCATAGGCAGTTCTGGGAAAGGAAGAATCTGCATTTAGATGTAAGCACACTTAGAGAGTGGAGGAAATTGTATATAGTGGTGGTAGCTAGTTGAGTGTTTTTTGTGAAAATTTGGTAAGGGAGGATGATAGATTAGGGTTCAGTCTAGCACTTGCCATGAAAATAACAATAGTGCAGAGACAGGCTCACAATGACTCTTCTGTGGGAAAGAGGTTGCAGAGAAAAGGGCATCACCTACTAGAAAGACAGAACAGCACAAAATTGTAGGATTATTTTTTATGTTCACCTCAAAGAAGGCATATATTGTCACTGAGATATAAATGGTTACTGTGATTAGGAGCCAGATTTATAAGGGCATCGGAAGTTGGGATTTGTGCAGCAAATTGCATTTAAATTTGTTAGTAGAGGTGGAGTAACATGGGGCAGGAGGAAATTCCAAAGACAAGCATTCCAAGGAAACAAGCAATTAGAGTAGAAAATTATTAGATTAGAGACTTTTTTTTTGCACCCTGTCTAAGAGGGAGAAATTAGTGGTTAATACACAAGAAAGATGTGGCAACAATACTCCATTTTTTTTTTTTTTTTAATTATTTCAATATTTAACTTTTATTTTTTAATTAGTTCATTGTTTAACTTTTATTTTTTTAATTAGTTCATTGTTTAACTTTTATTTTTTTAATTATTTCAATATTTAACTTTTATTTTTTTAATTATTTCAATATTTAACTTTTATTTTTTTAATTATTTCAATATTTAACTTTTATTTTTTTAATTATTTCAATATTTAACTTTTATTTTTTTAATTATTTCAATATTTAACTTTTATTTTTTTAATTATTTCAATATTTAACTTTTATTTTTTAATTATTTCAATATTTAACTTTTATTTTTTTAATTATTTCAATATTTAACTTTTATTTTTTTAATTATTTCAATATTTAACTTTTATTTTTTTAATTATTTCAATATTTAACTTTTATTTTTTTAATTATTTCATTGTTTAACTTTTATTTTTTTAATTATTTCAATATTTAACTTTTATTTTTTTAATTATTTCAATATTTAACTTTTATTTTTTTAATTATTTCAATATTTAACTTTTATTTTTTTAATTATTTCAATATTTAACTTTTATTTTTTTAATTATTTCAATATTTAACTTTTATTTTTTTAATTATTTCAATATTTAACTTTTATTTTTTTAATTATTTCAATATTTAACTTTTATTTTTTTAATTATTTCAATATTTAACTTTTATTTTTTAATTATTTCAATATTTAACTTTTATTTTTTTAATTATTTCAATATTTAACTTTTATTTTTTTAATTATTTCAATATTTAACTTTTATTTTTTTAATTATTTCAATATTTAACTTTTATTTTTTTAATTATTTCATTGTTTAACTTTTATTTTTTTAATTATTTCAATATTTAACTTTTATTTTTTTAATTATTTCAATATTTAACTTTTATTTTTTTAATTATTTCAATATTTAACTTTTATTTTTTAATTATTTCAATATTTAACTTTTATTTTTTTAATTATTTCAATATTTAACTTTTATTTTTTTAATTAGTTCAATATTTAACTTTTATTTTTTTAATTATTTCAATATTTAACTTTTATTTTTTTAATTATTTCATTGTTTAACTTTTATTTTTTTAATTATTTCATTGTTTAACTTCTATTTTTTTAATTATTTCAATATTTAACTTTTATTTTTTTAATTATTTCAATATTTAACTTTTATTTTTTTAATTATTTCAATATTTAACTTTTATTTTTTTAATTATTTCAATATTTAACTTTTATTTTTTTAATTATTTCAATATTTAACTTTTATTTTTTTAATTATTTCAATATTTAACTTTTATTTTTTTAATTATTTCAATATTTAACTTTTATTTTTTTAATTATTTCAATATTTAACTTTTATTTTTTTAATTATTTCAATATTTAACTTTTATTTTTTTAATTATTTCAATATTTAACTTTTATTTTTTTAATTATTTCAATATTTAACTTTTATTTTTTTAATTATTTCAATATTTAACTTTTATTTTTTTAATTATTTCAATATTTAACTTTTATTTTTTTAATTATTTCAATATTTAACTTTTATTTTTTTAATTATTTCAATATTTAACTTTTATTTTTTTAATTATTTCAATATTTAACTTTTATTTTTTTAATTATTTCAATATTTAACTTTTATTTTTTTAATTATTTCAATATTTAACTTTTATTTTTTTAATTATTTCAATATTTAACTTTTATTTTTTAATTATTTCAATATTTAACTTTTATTTTTTTAATTATTTCAATATTTAACTTTTATTTTTTTAATTATTTCAATATTTAACTTTTATTTTTTTAATTATTTCAATATTTAACTTTTATTTTTTTAATTATTTCAATATTTAACTTTTATTTTTTTAATTATTTCAATATTTAACTTTTATTTTTTTAATTATTTCAATATTTAACTTTTATTTTTTTAATTATTTCAATATTTAACTTTTATTTTTTTAATTATTTCAATATTTAACTTTTATTTTTTTAATTATTTCAATATTTAACTTTTATTTTTTTAATTATTTCAATATTTAACTTTTATTTTTTTAATTATTTCAATATTTAACTTTTATTTTTTTAATTATTTCATTGTTTAACTTCTATTTTTTTAATTATTTCAATATTTAACTTTTATTTTTTTAATTATTTCAATATTTAACTTTTATTTTTTAATTATTTCAATATTTAACTTTTATTTTTTTAATTATTTCAATATTTAACTTTTATTTTTTTAATTATTTCAATATTTAACTTTTATTTTTTTAATTATTTCAATATTTAACTTTTATTTTTTTAATTATTTCAATATTTAACTTCTATTTTTTTAATTATTTCAATATTTAACTTTAATTTTTTTAATTATTTCAATATTTAACTTTTATTTTTTAATTATTTCAATATTTAACTTTTATTATTTTAATTATTTCAATATTTAACTTTTATTTTTTAATTATTTCATTGTTTAACTTCTATTTTTTTAATTATTTCAATATTTAACTTTTATTTTTTTAATTATTTCAATATTTAACTTTTATTTTTTTAATTATTTCAATATTTAACTTTTATTTTTTTAATTATTTCAATATTTAACTTTTATTTTTTTAATTATTTCAATATTTAACTTTTATTTTTTTAATTATTTCATTGTTTAACTTTTATTTTTTTAATTATTTCAATATTTAACTTTTATTTTTTTAATTAGTTCATTGTTTAACTTCTATTTTTTTAATTAGTTCATTAATTAACTTCTATTTTTTTTATTTTTGTGACAATATACTTACTCTCTCAGTAAAAATAATGAGACCATCTACTGGTTGGCCAGTTTATACAAATCCCAAGAGCATTAAGAGCTTATTATCATGCCTGAAAGTGACACAATGTTCAACAAGCGAGATCGAGATGTGCCGTTGTACAACTCATACTCTCTACCAATTCAAGTTATGACAACAGGACCATTGACAACACCCTCAAAATGCAAATCCGGATGGTTCGACACTTTAGGGCATGCCCAAAGTGATGAAAACAAAGTTTCCGGCTACGGTCGTGGTCTTTGGTGTGGTTTCAAGTAAGGGTCACATTATGCTACCTCACATCTTCGAAGTCGGCTTGAAAGTCAACACCAAAGTGTATCTGGATGTGCTGAAGAGTGTGGTGATCCCCTGGTGCAATCAAGTGGCTGCTTATGGAAAAAGCATGCTCCCAATTCTGGACCCGTATCGAGGTGGTGATTGAGGCTGAAGGCGGATACATTGAATAGATGTCAGCTCTACTAGATAATCAAATTATTATTTTTTCCCACGTTTTTTTCCTCCTTCGTGGTACGGGTTCAAGCTTGCCTGCCTACTATCATTTTTTTGTTTTTGCTCAACACACACCTCCAAACACCCGGACAACGCCGGGAGCTCATGCTAGTTATATATAAAAATAATTTTTATAAAATCAACAGTAGGTTCTTTAAAGTGCAATGTAGGCTACAATGTATTGTGGACTAATATACACACATTCATTTTCCCACAATCTGAACTTATATGTATTCTACTGAGGAGCCGAAGGAGAATGAAACTCAAGTCTATTATATATCTTCCATTCAATTCCTTTTGAATTTTATCTTGAAACATTTATCCTGTCTAGCCACACTAGATGACATGTGATAAAGCAAAACAACTTGCTCATGGATGACTAAGTTATTAAAAAAGAATGTAGTCCTGTTCGAACATCTTGCAAAATGAAAACACTTTTTCAATTATGATAAAAAAAAAAATTAAAATCGGTAAGGAGAGTAATTTTTATTTTTAATTGAAAAATATAAAGCAAATGGTTTGATTCACAACCAAAATTGTATTATTTTTATAAGTTTAAAAAATGTGCAAACAAATATAAAAAAAAAATAATCACACCATCCCAGGCAATGCAGGGTAAATAAAAATAGCATGCAACCAAGATTCCCTGAACTCCAGTTTCTTCTTAAGACCCCTTAAGGTTAGATTTAAATTTGAGACATTGCCTAGAATCTAGAAACTGTAGAGGATTTTAATCAAAATAAGGATTCCAGACATAAGGTTTAGCAATGCTATATGTTGATTTTAATCTTTATAAAGTGGACATAAAAGTGGTGCAAAATTGTTTTGTTTGGAAAATAAATTTTTACCCATCTTGGGACGGGTATTCCTCTAGTTATTAATAAGCTGTAGAATAAAAGACTTGGTTGGCACATCTCATCAAATGAATCAGTCGATAAGTAGTAGGAACTAAGGAGAATAAACGTTACATGTCTATATATGTCTTGGCAGATTTTTTTTTTTTTTTTTTTAATGGTTTTGGTATTATTATTATTTTAATTGGAATTTATTATTGAGATGAGTATTATTTATATTAATTTTTATTTATTGCGGACTATTATTCTCACCTTTATTAGTTGTTGTTTCACGAAGTTTAAAATCCGTAAGGCCAGAGGAATAGTTGGTCGAAACGTCGTGAAACAACAACTAATAAAGATGAGAATAAATAAAAATTAATATAATACTCATCTCAATAATGAATTCCAACTAAAATAATATATATACCATTCGGTACAGACACGACCATGGAAGATCAGATAATAAATAAACGTGGATTTATAAGATCAAAAAATCCAACCTTCATCGCCCTTCGGACCCGTGGCGCAGTTGATAGAGACGTTGAATCTCTACGGTTCCAGATGAGCATTGTCTGAAGATAGCGGTTTCAATCCTACCCAAAGACGACCAGAGGCTTACTTGGCCAAAAACGTGGTGAGACAACAACAACTACGGATGGCAGTGATTGCTGGGAGTGCAGTTAGGAGATTCGAAGTTCCTATCCGTCGCGGTTACCACCTGACGAACACCAGAGGAATAGTTGGCCGAAACGTCGTAAAACAACAACTAATAAAGATGAGAATAATAGTCCGCAAAAAAAATTAAATGGTTTTGGTGATTGTTGTTTTGGGCCACGATGGTAAACACAAATGCCAAGTGTAACAATTCGTTTTACACAAACTGGGGAGACTGTCACGACTTAGCTACAAAATTAAAAAAGCAGAAAATAAAATTTTGTTTGGACAAAAAAGGCATACAACATATATCTTATAAAAAGTAATCTATATAACTATTAAAGTTATGGTGTTGTGGGATTTTGTCTGTCTGTACACAAATAACTAAGTTGTATTCTATGTGCAGGGCTCTACGGACAAACGTATCTTTGAACACTATATATATATATATATATATATATATATATATATATAAATTGACTTTGAACACTATATATATAATATATTTGAACACTATATATATATATATATATAATATATTTGAACACTATATATATATATATATATAATATATTTGAACACTATACATATATATATATATAATATATTTGAACACTATATATATATAATATATTGAACACTATACACATATATATATAATATATTTGAACACTATATATATATATATAATATATTTGAACACTATATATATATATATATAATATATTTGAACACTATACATATATATATAATATATTTGAACACTATATATATATATATAATATATTGAACACTATACATATATATATATATATAATATATTTGAACACTATATATATATATATATATAATATATTGAACACTATATATATATATAATATATTTGAACACTATATATATATATATTTATATATATATATATTTATATATATATATTTATATATATATATATATATATATATATATATATAATAATTTGACTTTGCTCGTCTACAGACAAATTTATTTTGAGCTTTGACAACTATATATTTTCGTTTTCAAGGCAAATAAAAAAGTTACTAGCCAAACTCATATGACATCTTCGTTCCAAACAGATTTTTGTGTATTTCTTTTTTTAAATAAGTGTAATTATAAATATGCACTTAATATTATGTTGAGACTGGAAGGTATAAACATACAAATTTCTGCAGGTGTGTTTAAACAGCTTTTGTTAAAAAGAAGAGTATATTGTTCTATTAAACCTTTTATTGTTTAAATAATTTGACTTTGCTCGTTTTATTATTATTAAATTATTATTATGTTAATAAAAAAATGAATAAAAGTTGAAAATATATTTCTCACTCAGTGATGAGTTTTGGACGAATGTTGGTGAAAAAAAAAACAATCGTCAAAAGATAAGAGTTTTATTATTTCTAGTCGTCTTTTTGAAAACCCACTCACAAATGTGACTGTTTCACTCGCAACATAAAGCTCTGATGTATGATAGCTTCTTTGAACTGAGGACATTAAAGATAATGGAAGCAGGATTCCTAAGGAAACAACGTAAATAGGACACGCATTACTTTCATTCATACATGCACATACATGGACATATTACAACAAATGCCAATGGTGACATCTAACATACATCAATGATCATATTGAAACCTATCTACTAGCTATAAAGTGGTAAGAGTTATATAAAGATGGAAATTGACACACCCAAGTACTGTACCAACACTGTCCAACGAACGAGTATAAAATAGTTAAAACATTTTTTTACAAACCAGAAGAATACATGATTCAAAGTTCGCAGTAAACAGTATCCAGTCGGATTTGGTTGCTGGTATTAATGATTTTCTGTTTTGGACTACTTACTTATATGATTTGCTAAGTTTTGTGATAATTTTTATTAATTTAGTTATTAAATTGTTAGTTGAAAGTACAGAATAGTTTACAAGCCTCTCATGTTAAGAATGGCTTTCTAAATAATCTGTGGTTTACTCTCACGTAACTAATGTAAGAAATAAACTAATAAATTTGAGAAACTGAAACTCTCGCTAGAAGCTACAGTATGGATGAAGTTTAATATCAGGAACTGAATCCGATCAGATACTATTTACAGCAAACTTTGAGTCGGGTATTCTTCTTGTTTTCCAATTTTTCTTTTTAAAAAAATAAATGTTAAAAAAATAAACAAAAAAACAAATGTATCCAATTTCTATACAGGCTACTATTAATAGAATAAGCAAGGCACACCTACATTAACCTAAAAAAAAAAAAAAGAAGAGTGAAGTCAACCATATCCCATTTTTTTATTGGCTTGTCCTATTTACCTTTAAATTGAAAAATTGGAAATACTTTATACAAAATTGTCTGCCACTGCCCACCCCCAATGAAACTGCAGGGTTCTACACAGTAGTAATATCTTTTTAGAAAACAACACGATAATAGACAATGAAAAATTAGGAACATGGTATTTTGTTAAATAATAAGTCAATGTATTTGGCCATAACAATACATGACATAATGGTTGGTTCAATCACCAAGGGACGTCTGATCATTGCTCTGATATCACTGTAGAACACTGACATCACATTGGTGTTGATAGACTGGGAAGTAGTCCTGAAATGGTATTCGCATATTATCATAACTAGTGCTTGTTTTGAAAAAAAAAAAAACAGTTGGTAAATTGGCGATATCAGTTAAAAACTGTAGCAATGATTTTTGGATTTCAGCTCAGAGCTGATGCAACTGTGATGCTCAGAATGCAGCTGTAGTGTTGAGTATAGTCTGGGCTAGTAGTGTAATTGGTTGGCTAAAGAGAATTAGTTGACAGATGGTTAAAGCAGCTAGACAATTGGCAAGGATAGAAACAGATGCTACATTTTTATCATCAGAACATGTTGTGTAGTTTTAGTCTGAAATTACTGTTGACTTCTGGCTAACTGTCTAATTCATACTTTAACAGTGACGGTACATTTGAAAAATACACAACACCCATAAAATTGGTATTTATTTAATCGCCATAATCCAGGATGTATCATATGTAAAATTTGAAAAAATGATTCATTCTTTGGGAGTAAAATGGAGATTTATATCATTTAAGGTTATCAAGAAATTTTTATTATTATTATTATTATTATTATTACATTTTCACCCCAAACAAGGCAAATTGCCACTTTGGTGTAGGGGGCTACTATCAGGGGCAACAAATACTGGGGTACTATGTAAGGATTTGGGCAGCAAGATGTCGGTTCACATTACACTTGAACTTCTGCACGTCAGTACTGTTGGGGAAGCAGGGACCTGGAATGGAATTCCAAAGTCTAGCGGTTCTGGGGAAGAAACTATTGGAGTAGAAAGATCTTTTACATCTAGGGATCTCTACAGTGAGGGGGTGGGATTTAGCAGCCTGTCGGGTTTGGCGAGGGTGCTCACGTCGTGGGGGCACAAGTGATTGCAGTTCCTCAGAGCATTCACCACTAAAATACTTGTAGAAAAGGGAGAGGGATGCAACATTTCGTCGATGGGACAGAGGCTGAAGCTTAGATGTCAGTTCAGGGCTTATCAGGGTTGCGACTCTCTTTTGAACCTTGTCAAGGAGCGAGAGACTAGTAGCAGATGAACCAGCCCAAATGTGACAGCAATACTCCATACATGGGCGAATGGTGGCCTTATAGAGGTACAGGATACTTTCGGGTGTTAGTAGTTGTCTAGCACGGTAGAGAGAGCCCACCTTTCTTGCAGCGGCCCTGGCAATGCCTTCAATGTAATTGTTCCAACTCATGTTTCCTGTGAACGTTAGGCCAAGGAGTTTGAAAGATGTACTCTCAGATAAAGAGTCGTTGGCCATTGCTATAGGCGGTAGAGAGGGTTTCTTGTAATTATTGAATGAAACTAGTTTAGTCTTGGTGGCATTAAACGTGACCAACCATTTTTGTCCTTATTCCACTACAGATTGGAGGTCTTCCTCTAGTGTTTTTGCCATTTCTTTAGAAATGTGTTCATTCGTCTTCCTGTCGTGCCTGCCATAGAGTGTAGTGTCATCAGCATATATACCCATCTCAGAGGCAATTTTGTCGGGGAGGTCATTTGTGAATATCAGAAACAATAGAGGTCCAAGGATAGATGTACATTTTTTAATGTCATCATGAAAGGAAATAACTATTTTTTTTCACAATTTCCCTTATGTGTGTATGTGTGTATGTATGTGTTCAGAGAGAAGAATGGGCTGGGTGAAGAAGAAAGAAGGGGTGGAGAAGGAAAGGGGAAAAGAAAGAAGGAGAGAAAGTGTTACACTTTTACTCTGGGTAATGCTGGAGGGCCATGCTAGTTCAATGTAAAAGATAAAATATAAAAACTTCTCCCTACAACCAATTTGTCACAGTTCCTTTATTTTTTATTATAATAAAAATGTTTTTTAAATTATTTAGTTCAGTTAAAAAACATTCAAAAGTCAACAATCACAATAATGGCCTAACAAAGCAGATTCTCATGGGGGGGGGGGATAACCAAAAAGTGTAGATGTCCAATGATACGATATATTTTATTATAATAGTACTCTAAAAATGCAAATCAACAATAATTAAAAATTTTCATTTTATTATTTCTCTTCAATAAATAATATTTCTTTTACAATTCAATCTTTTTTTTTTTTTGTACTTGTAAATAATGGTAGAAGATGAAATCCTTGAGACAATTGAATCCTTGGTTATAGTACGCATCAACCCTGCTGTCCATCGCATGAATGTCAGCAACCCCACTCAAGCTGAAAATGAACCTTGGAAGGACTTTTTAGTTCGTATGCAATCACTTGCAGTGGATTGTGAATTCGCTTGTTCCAGATGCCATTTTAATATCTCTCTGATCAACATCGAGGACCAGTCTATCTGTGGGATCAATAATGCAACTCTCCAAACAGACATTTTGGCTAAGTCTAGTCAATTGGCAGTCATCGAAGATGTCAAGCATGCAGAAGCCTTTGAAGCAGTGCTCAGAAATCAGTCTCAGCTCAGCCAGTCATCTAATATTTGTGCTGTTAGACCAGTATCCAGCTATCACAGAAACAAATCTCAACAACTCAAATAACCACAATTCTATCAAGAGTGTGATAGTATTGCCCATGGTATATTTGGCCGCCATCCTTGCCATACACATTGCCCTGCCTGGGGCAAGACTTGTTTAGTGTGCAGGAAACCAAACAACTCCAGTAATGTATGCAGATCTCTATAAATGTCCGAAAGCAATAGTCTGATAGCTCGTGTCCAGCTCAATAAAGACACTAACCTCTACACTGCTGACGGATCTGCCTTAACATGCAAGGGATGGATCACTCACCATGCAACTTCTTATTTTCTGTGACAAGGTTGATCGCTTGTACTTCAGTAGGGAAGGGTGTTTGAAAGTTAACAAATTACCAAGTAGCTATTCCCATTCAATGCATACACCACCCGTTGTCAGAGCAGTCTAGCCATCTCATGCTTCACCAGCCAAACCAGCATGCCTTCCTTTTGCACCAATTTCAGAGAATGTGTCTAAACTTGAGATGGCCAGTGTTTCAGCCTTGAGCAAATTGAAGAGTATCATGTTTGATGATGTCGTCAGTGCAACGCAGGCTGACCGCAACTATCAAAACCTAATTTCTCTCATCCAAACTGATAAATGGAATCATGTCATGGGTCATCTCTGAGAATACTGAGCAGCCCAAAGTTTCAAGCAAATTAGTGTGTGTATTGGTCTTGTCTCGATTACAGAGATAACTGCCTTGATTGTGCGAAACATGCGCCAATCAAATCCACTCAAGCCATTCATCTTAGCCAAATCACAAGAATACCCGTTCCAACAAATATGTAGCGACTATTTTGAACTTGGATCGCATGCATATGTGACTGTCGTGGGCAGATTTAGTGGGTGAATCTGTGTATACGCACTGAAAGCACACTTCAATGGAAAGACACTGGTAGACATTTTCCATAACCTATTTGTTGTGTATGGTGTATCAGAGGAGTTGAGCTCCGATGGTGATCCTAACTACACAGGCACAGAGTTTAAAAATTCTTTCTAGGTGTGAGAAAAATTGCTTTAGAAATTTGTTCACATAAAATACAATGCCAAATTATTTTAATCCAAAATTTGGATTAAAATAATTTGGTATTTCATTTTTGTTTTGGTGTGAGCAAACCCATAAAGCCTTCTCAGCAAGAACTCGTTTCTCCATCTGCAAGAACTCTCCTTTCTTCTTCTATCTAAAATCAAAGCAGCTCCAATGAACAGTTTCTTTTCTAAGAATTTCCAACTTGTGGAACACGTTACTGTGGGAATTTTTCTTTAAATACTACAATATGGTCATTTAAAACTGAATGTCAACAAATATCTGTAGAGTTGTCCAGTAAATTAATCACAGTTCTCAATCATTTCATATTACTGTTCCATTATCCAATTAAAAGTTCCACTAACTTTTATCCTTGAGTGGCTTATAGCCATGATACGTGATGATTCATTGGTATAAAAGATTATATATAAAGACAAATGTTATTTATAAGCATTACAAAACGCATGCAGAATAATGCAGAAAATATGTGTTAATATGTTGTAAAAAGAATAAACAAAAACAAATCCCATTACTTACCAGACAGATAATCTGAGTTATCTAATAGACAAAGCATGATTACTTTTTAGATGACAGCAAAGTCTGAAGAAGTATATACAAATATATAAACTCGAAACTCTCATTAAATACAATAAACCGTTCAAGTAACAAATCTACTCAAGATAGCCGTTTAAGTAATCAAAATACACTCAAAGAGACATGCAACTCACCTGTTGAGCTAAGAAGAATATTATTTTACCTGCAGGTTGCCTAGAAACGACTATTAGAAATGGAGGTGAGTGTGTGGAAGAAATGAGAAGGGGGGAGTGTAATGTTGTCCTTTGTTTCTGTTTTGTATTTCTTAATTTTTTTTTTTTTCCCTAGTGTGTGAAACTCATTCGCCGTTTGCTGTCATTCTTTCTTTGTATATTAATAGGTCACCAGTTATCAACGATCAGATTCTTAATTAGGTTAAAGAAAACTATCATGAGAGGATTGAAACTGATGGATGGAAAGAGCAGGACATGTTGTTTGGTCCCTGGCCTTCTCGCTTGGATTAAAGTGTAATATCTGTTCTGATACCACTCTTCATCTTTACTAACCTCGATCAGTAAAGGGGAAATTTTTCTACACTGAGGCAATTTTTATTTTTTGTCCCAATCCAAAATACCCATTTTTCTGAGGAAGCTAGTTTTTTCCTACGGTAAACACCAACTCTGCCGTCGTGGGGAGGCAAGTAAATATGAACTATGTTGTAGTCAGTAGGGAAGCAGTTCTATAGTACCATGTTTCACAGTTAAATTGTTGGAAAGAAACTCTGTTCATAGAAGTTCTGTCTGATATGCACCTTTTTCAAAATGTTTGCATATCAATTATTGGAGTCTTTTATACTGGTAAGTATTACTTTGATTGTACATTTGCAAAAAAAAAAAAGTTTTACTTTCCGCCATTTTCGATCTCAGCTTTGGTCCAGACCTGAAATCAAGTTTGGTCCTAAAATCTTTATTCATCAAACTTTTGTCCACATCATTCTACTATATGGCTGTGACACTTGGCTGATGAGCGCAATGGCCGATGAAAGTTTGAGGTGTTCGATCACCAGTGTTTACATCGCATCCTTCGTGTTTATTGACAAAAGTTTATCTCAAATGCCATTGTTTGTTCTCATCGTAACATATCCTTTTTACAACAAGTTCTCTTCTCGAGATGCCTTCACTGTTACAATCACGCTCTTCATTATTACGCAAATGATTTCATTTCGGCAAAACCATTGAACCAGCATTTCCTCAAGATTAGAAAAAGCGATGTGATGGAGACCGGATGAAAACCTGATTCAGAACACTGAAACAGGATACCAAGCTGATCCCGGGTTGTCATTTCTACGGGTTTGCCGTTGGAACCGTGATTGGCTAATACTTGTATTTGCTATTGTCGTGGACGATTGTAACTGGTCAGCATTCATTCAAAACGCAGTAAATTTTCTGGATGGAGATAGCCCAACCGCTCAAGGATGAATGCCGAAACAAGAAAAACGAAAAACAAAAGAAATACTATGTAAACAAAAGAATACAGAAGGTATTTACATCTATAGAGTTTGAATATTTGTCCAAAGCAATTTTGCATCTCCTCTGGTAGGTTGTTCTACATAAAATAAACACGGACAGGGAATGCTGCCTTATTCTATTGAGATAAAAGTAATAATGCAGGGCTTATTTTTAGTTGATTTTTGACAACTAAATATTTTCCTTTTCTAGTTAAATAGTTATTTCTAGTCGCCACTTTGAAAAATCACTCGCAAATGCAACTATTTCACTCACAATATAGAGCCCTGTAATGGCACATGTTTGGATCCTGTGAGTATCATAACTGAAAAAAAATCCTTGAAAGGTAATCTTCTTGGCAACTGTGTACATGGAAGTTCCGTGTAATACATATTTTTTTTCAAAATGCTATCCAGTTTTAGACCCACTAGTATATGAACTAATTTGTTGAGAATAACAGCAAAGATTATCCTGGATCAATTTGAAGAATTCAAGGTGATAACTGCTAGACTGGGAATTAATAGAAACGGATATGATGTCACATGACTCAAAAAGAGAGTGGAAGAAAGATGACAGTTTGGTTGGAAGCATGGAACACACAGGAATAAATAAGATGGACTGATAAAGTATAACTAAACTGTGATTATCAATTTCATTCTGTCTTCTCAGCCCTACCCGACTAGTCAGTGATTCGGAACAAAGATCAAGTTGAATAAACCTCTTTTATCTTTCATCAGTTTTGTAGTGACTTAGTCCTTTTGAAAGTATAAATAAGGAGGATCGATTTTAACACAGCAAGCTCACACTCTGGAAAGATAACGCAAGAGTGCATATAAGGAGAATAAACAGTTACGAGGCCAAGTAGCGTGATAATATGGAAACCAATAATAAAAAAAATAAAATATGAAAAGTAAAAATCTGAGCGTGAATTTTACTGAGACCAAAGTGATTGTAGCATTAGATCGGTGAAAAAAGTTGTGAGAATAACATTCAAGATGAGAACAGTAGTTCAGACAATACAAATTATCAATTCTGACCTAAAAAAGTTCTGAAACAGAAAATTATCAATAATTTTTTCCTGCTATGAATATTACTTGTTTCAGAGAGAGGAAAAGAGAGAAAGAGAGCAGACAGACACAACCAACAAGCATATTGATCTTTAAGGAATTTTAGCGAGAAGAGAAAAAAAAGCGCTAAAGTTTGGATGTGGATGGTATCCTTCCAAGACAAGAAAGTCAAAGTTTACATTATTCAAACTATCGCAAGAATAAAATCTAATCCAAATAAACAATTAATGGCCTTTAATCCTTTTACACAATATGATGAGCAACATCTTTCTTCTTGGATTCTTTCCATGAAAAGAAGAAACAGTATACCAGGCAGCAATTACTTTGCTGCAGAATTAGTATTTACAGAGAGTGCTAGCATTTCACAGATACCACAGTTCTGTGGCTGCTGCCACCGTTGCCATGAAAACAATAGAGAACAATGGCCAATAACAGACAATGTTGGCCCTGGTGGCAACAATGGCAGCCGCAGGGGAAAAAAATGAATAAAACAAAGCTTGATTAGAATTTTGGAAAGGCCTGTAAGCCAAAAACTGCAGAACTAAACAAGACACAACTGATGTTGGAAGTCATGGGTTCCAACATCTTTTGCTTTACCTCAACTTTGAAAAGTTCAGATCTTTAGGAAGTGAACCGCAGTTGGCAATTGGTATTTAATAAAATGACCAGGCAGCTAGGATATGGCACAAGGTTGGTTAAATGGAGCGGAGAGGTAGCTAATGTATTAATGCAGACATTTTTCATGGAGGGTGTACTTTAATAAGTTCATAATTTAAAAACAAGTGCGCATATTTAAATAAGTGAAAATTAAATCCTATGGTATTTATTGACGAATACTCAACATAATCAGATTCTCCCTAGACAAAAGAAAAATCCAGGTTGTCCTTGACCGACATGCATCTAAACAACATATTAATGCAGGTGTGCCTCAAGCGTCGATCCTTGGACCTTTATTATTTCTGATATTCATAAATAACCTCCCTGATAAAATTGTCTCAAATGGGTACATTTGCTGATGACACCACACTCTATGCTACACAAGAGAAAAATGAATGTAGATGTATCCAAAGCAATGGCAGAAACTCTAGAAAACGACATCCAGTCGATAGAGGAATGAGGCTGCAAGTGGATAGCAACATTTAAATCCACTAAGACTAACCTTCTTTTCTTTAACAACTATTCAACCACCGATTGCTATGATAAATAACACTACCTGAGAGCTCATTTTTCAAACTCTTTGGCCTAACATTCATAGGCAACATGAATTGAAACAAACACATTGAGGATACATGCCAAAACTGTTGCAAAGAAGGTGGGTTCCCTCTACCGTGTTAGAAAATTAATCACACCAGAGAGCATCTTATATCTTTACAAAGCCACAATTCGCCCATCCATGAAGTATTGTTGCCACATCTAAGCTGGAGTATCTACCACTAGTCTCTAACTCTTTGTCAAAAAAGTCTCAAATCTAGGTCTCGCTCTATTGGGCAGGTTCTAACCTCTGTCCCATCACTGCAATATTATATCCTCGTACCTGTTTTACAAGTACTTTAAAGTGATGTGCTCTGATGAAATTGCACATATGCTCCCTTGATGTATGTATCCTAAACTAACCTGACAAGCGGCAAAACCCCACCCCTTTAAACTGCTGAGGTCACTAGATGCCAGAAAGCCTTTTACTTTAACAGTTTCTTCCTTCAGATTGCGAGACTTTGGAATTCCTTCCCCATTTCCTGATTTCTTGACTGTACCATAAAGTGACAATACCTACCTTAAAAGCATAATGACCGCCATCGATGACATACATTTGAAGACAACTGATTTGCCCAAAAGTGCACGCCAGTGCTATGAAATGACAATAACCAGTTGATTTCATTTGACTGAAGAGCAACACTGGTCATGATCAAGATTCAAATAATATTGTTGCTTTTGCATTAAAACCACATATTTTTAAAAATCGATCTGTCGACTTAACAAACATTAAAAATTTTCTCAAAGGATTTCTCCTTCAGTGACAGAGGACAGAAAAGATGAAGTGTGGTATCAGAATAGGTACTACACTTTGCTCCTAGTCAAAAGGCAAAGGAAGTTTCAAAGCTCCTTTTTACTTGCCTTCTCACAAGGGCAGAGTTAGACATAAGGTTTCTTTTTAATGTGGAAGAAATCTATCTCCCCAAAAAGTGACACACTGGATTGGAATAAAGAAAAAAATTCAATCTAGAAAGATTTCTACTTCACTGACCAAAGACAAAAAGATGAATGTTGTATCAGAACAGATACTAAACTTTGCTCCTAGCCAAAGGAAATTTTTTTATAAATCTCAGAGTTATAACAAAAAGAAAATAGTTGTATTTACCAAAACAACTTTAAATCTCATGAATACATTAAGTTTTTGAAAGGTTTTTTTTTTCGTTTTTATTATGTAGCCAAATTATTATAATAAGATTTTGAAGGTTAAATTTTATTATTATGGCATTGTTTTGTGATTAAATTATTAATTGAACCTGGAAACAGAGCTGTCCACAAACTCCATAATGAAACATGAAGAACAGCATTTTAAACAAACAATGATCGGCAATCATGTTTTGGCTGATATATTCTATAGAAACACACGGAAATGCTACTCTCCCCACTTTTTTTTAATATCTAAATAATTCAGGGTATACAAATTTCGACAAGAATATAAAATTAAAAGTGAAAACATACAAAAAGAAAACATCTTACTAGAATTCTCATTTTTATTCTTAACTGAAGAAGGTGATAAGTTCATGAAACATTTTTAATCCTAAATAAAAATTAAATAACTCAGATTTATACTTGCTTCAGGTCTAACCAAGGTTGGACTGAGACTAATCTACAACAGACTCGCAAATATCGGTATCCTGTAGTTTTCCAATTTCTAATAGGCCAACTCATATTTTGCACACACACACACACACACACACACACACACACACACACACACACACACACACACACACATTATAAGCCAGATATCATCATCATCAGTTTAACATCTTTTTTTTTTTTTCATGTGTTGAATGGCTTTTAGAAACTGACTTCTAAACAAACCTATCTCGAGTCGGGTTTTTATTTATCCCTCTGGAATACATCTTTATCACTTACAAATTAACCTGCTACTTCAACGGTTCTACATCTACTAATCCTACAACTCTCATCCATTCTTTCAATGTGACTATACCAACAAAGTCTCCGATTCTGCTATGTTATCTATATTTAATCTTCCTCTCTCATCATTAAGCCAATCTTTAAGACTCACATTACACATCCATCAGATCATTCTCATATCATTTCTCTCCATGCAATGCATGTCTTCAACCCTAACTGATCAGATTTTACTTCTATATATCAGCTAATTAATACACTCAGACGCCTGGTTTTCTTTTGTAACAACACTAGAAAAAACAAACTATGTTTATTCAGGGGTCGGTACTTGGCACAATCAGGAGTTACAAATTTCTGTACTTCTTTTTTATATAGGAGTTACCACTTATCAAGGCCCAAATGTAATAGAGCACGGATGTACATATGGCAGCAGCAGCAGCAGCAATAGCCAACATATGCAAATGACAGAGCTGTGTGCGAGGTGATGTCACAGAGAGAAAGAAGAAAAAAATTATAAAAAAAAGAAAACATGGCCGAGAAATGTGAAAAATAGATGTGTTACAGAGCAACAAAGAAAGACGTGTCCTAAACATAGTCAGACAAAGACAGAGTATCACGTGTTCAATATGGCAGAGTCTTGTTAAGCATATTTGAGCACGAGAAGACTTTTGAATTAAAGACAAGGTGTTATTCTGGAAGTACTTGTAAATAAATGTCTGTTATTTCAAATGAAAGAAAAATGAGTTGCGTTCTTTCCTTGTTTTTGTTTTCTTATGACTGTCTGAATACGTGTGGATCCTGAGTGTTAACATGTAACAACTATGTTACACTAAGATTACTTGAGTTCATGAGTGTCAGGAGGTTGGTCAGACTATAATGGTGGGTAGTCGTAGAAATTGGGTAGAATTTGATTATTTAAGACAAAAAATAGTTTACATTGGACTTAAAAATTATCATGTTGGAAAGCAGCCCCAGGTATAGAGCCAGCAGTTTTAGGAAATAAACTTTGTTCATGGAATGTGTATTTATTTTAAAGTACAAATAGAAAGTAGGGGACTTTGTTGACAGTGGTTGTAGCTAGACAAGTGTTTGTTGTGAATGTTTTGCAGGAAGGGATTATAGATTGAAAGATAGATAACTATAGAGCAGAAGTAGACTTGCAACGTCTCTTCTGTAAGAAAGAAGTTGTAAAGAGGAGAGAAGAACATTGGCTACTAGATTTCAAAGCCGGTTTTGAATCTTGAAAAACTGCTCTGAGCAGCTTTTGCCCTAATGTGGCAAACATACTCCATCTTAGGACGAATTTGGCTCTGATACAGGTAGAAGATTGTGTATCGTTTTAATTTTCTTGTAGTCTGACATAACACACACACACACACACACACACGCGCACGCCATTATGTGGAAGACAGCAGCTGATTTTTTATAGCACCCAAAAAACAAACTATCAGCTACATTAGAGACTTTGCACATTGTAGGATAAGTGGAGAACGTTCATGTATCGGCTGAGGTTTACAACAGATGTGGCAAGTCAGTAGCGCAGGATTTGCTTTTTAAAATGGCTCTTTCCAAACAAACACACAACACATGGTGCCCCCACCCTCTCTGCAGATAAGCTCCTCCCATTCTCATTGCTACAACTACAGTATTTTTATTATTATTTTTATTATTCAGTTTCTTGTGTCATGCTTGAAGTTAGACATTTCAAGAATGACTTTCAACTTTTTCCTGCCTGGTGTCATTTCACTTGTGCTACTCATCAGGATCAGGTCGTCATCAATTAATCCTTTCCATGTCATACCGACCTACCATGTAGCTTTGGCCATTAACCCAAATGGAGTGTTTCGGATAACTGACGACAGATGATATAACCATATGAATTTAAATGCAGTATATTCATGTTGACACATCAGTTTCCATTAGATCAGCAAAGTTAAGCTAGACTGAACCTGGTCAATACTAATTGGGGGACCATTTGGAAATACCCGATGCTGTATGTGGGAGAAATCTCTGCTCATACTGGTATTTACAGCCACCTTAAACTTCCTCTTGTCACAGGACTCAAACAATATTGGTGCAGGAGAGGTGCAGCTGTCATAGTGTAACCCATGATTTACAACAGACTCCTTGTGCAGGCACCCTTACCGAGGGTATCCATTGTTTTTAGAGACTGAATATTCCAAAATGTATAATTCTCACCCAGCTACGCACTCAGGTGAAAATAACTTGCATTTAATTAATCATATACAGTAAATCATTTCTAATATACATTTTGTACTGGTATTAAATAAACCCAAAACTGAGTAGATGAAAACAAAAAAAAAAAAAGAAAAGAAAATCAGGTGAAGTATTGTTGGTAGAGGTATGCCCTCTCTAAGTGCACTTTCTCAATTCTTATCCACCCCCATTGTCTGATCATTATTAAACAATCAAACTTTATATGTAATAATCACATACCCTAGTTCACCGTATGCCTTTGACTAATACAAAGAATCACCTGTTAATGCAACCGACTTTTTTTGTTGTGGGTGTGGCAAATCACTATGGTAACTAACATTACTCATTAAATGACCAAACAAAATGCTATTAAATAGCTATTTTTACAGGTTAGTACTTCAAGATATATATATATAATATATACATATATATATATATATATATATATATGTATATTATATATATATATTTACATATACATATATATATACACGTATACATATCCGCATATATACATATCTGCATATATACATATATATACAAACATATATATACACACATATACATATATATACACATATATATATACATACATATATACATATACACATATATGCATATACATATATATATACATGTGCACACATATACACACACACATATACACGCGCGTGCGCGCGCACGCACACACACACAGAACCCGTTTTCCGGTATTTCTTGAGGAGATATAAAAGGATGCTCAATAATTGAATTGCTAAGCTTTTTTTGTTTGCACGTAGGTGCACACCTCCACCCCCCAATGTAGAAATTAACTTGGAACCTTGTTTTGTGCTTGCATGTACATGTGAACTAGAAACATTTAATATAATTTATGCATGTTATTTCAGAGCAGTAGCAAAGAAAATGCATTTCCTATGTTAGAATCGTTAGTGCAATTGTAATTCTTTTGTTTTATGAAGTGCTGGATAAATTAAGAATATAAAAAAAAAAATGTTAAAAAAAAAAAAGTTAAAGTAAAAACATAAATATTTTCATATATACTAGCGGGTGGGGGGTACCCAGCGCTGCCCTAGTGTTTGTAGGTGTGTGTGTGGTTGTTAATGAAAACCTAAGAATAAGCGAAGTAAAAAAAAAAACATAAAAACAGAGCGGGGGGAGGGAGTAATCAAAACATCGAAAAAAAAAAAACTAAATTAAAACTAAAACCAAAATAAAAAAAACACGTGAAAAATGGCTTAAATAAGCCTGTTTCGATATTAAAATTTTAAAAATCGGTGGGTACCCGGGTGTTTTTGGGTGTGTGTGGTTGGTCGGGGGTGTTAATGAAAACCTAAGAATAAGCAAAGTAAAAAAAAAAAAACAGAAAAACGAACGTTATGTGAAAAATGGCTTAAATAACCCTGCTTCAATATTTAAATTTAAAAAATCGAAAGAAAAAAAAAGATATCTCACACCACGATTCGAACCCAAAACGTTTAGATAATGAACCAACGCGCTAACCAACTGACCTAACGTGATGTACATGAAATTTAGTCAGTTTTTCAACTATTTAAAGTAAATCAGGCCATGACGTCATCTGACGCATGCGTAGAACCGATTTCGTCATGAGAGGACGGTTTTTGTTGACCGCCCCCCTCCCTGTAGAAAATTGTTGATTTCAGGGTGAAAAAATTAACGTTTTTAGCCAATTCTTCGATATTTTTCAGATGAAGGATGGAGTTTCAATATGATACCAAGTTTGTTAATTTTTGTTCTGTCTGTTGAAAGTTTTTAGCGGACACACAAACACACATACATACATACATACACACATTTTCGCTTTTATATATATAGATTGAGAAAATGGGCTATGCATTAAATTTAAAAATGGGCCACCATTAAATTTAAAAATGGGCTATGCATTAAATTTAAAAATGGGCTATGCATTAAATTTTTAAAATGGGCCAGCATTAAATTTAAAAATGGGCCAGCATTAAATTTTCAATGTAAAAATGAGAATTTCCCATACTACCATAACCACAAAAAATGATTAAATGTTTTGAAGAATTATTAAAAAATGTTAAAACCATTAGTTTTGGAGTCTTTCCGTGAGTGAGAAATCCTCCCAGACTGAGGTAATTTTGTTAAAAATGGGATATAGATCAGGAAAATATTTGTATCATTTTAGAACTTCGGCAAAAACTGTATTTCCTATTTTTGTTTTGTATTACTTTTCCTCGTAGATAATGAAAAATAATACAGCTCACGAGTTTTCCATGAAAGGAGCAATAAACGCCCCTCCCCCCAAGTTTTCAAAGAAGAAAAACTAAATCTTATAAATAGTATTTTAAAATGTAAAAACCATTCGATTTTCGTTGTCTCTAATCTTTCATTGAGAATTCCTCCTAGACTGAGTTAATGATAATATGTCTAGAAAGCTATTTTTCACTGATGAAAGTATTTGTTTTTTCCGTATTTCTAACATTTTCTTGTTTGAGAATTCTTCCTAGACTGAGGTAATTATGACTCAGTTGGAAATAAGTATTTTAAAATACTGAAACCTATTGTTTTTCATTATCTTTAATCTTTTCTTATTTAAGAAGTCTTCCTAGACTGAGGTAATTATTAATTTGATTGAATTCAGTAATCCTTATAAAAAATTTTCAGCATACAAAAATAATGAAAATGCGAAACTCATCATGTATTTACATTATAGATGCCTTTAAAGAATGTTTCTATAGTGTAGCCATTTCTAAGGTGCATATGCACATGTGGTTAAACAGTAAAAATCAACAAATAGTCAGAATTTCATTAATTTATCAATACTTATTACCAATTGAGTGAATTTATATATAAAATAGAGTTTTCATGAAAAATGCAGGTTTTGTAAAATATATATTACAAATTGCAAACAAAGTATATTATAATTGAAAAGTTAATATTTCAGAAAGCTGAAGTAAGCAACTAGTTCTTTTGTTACCGTGAATCTGACAATCAAATGTAAGGAATACAAGTACAAGTTTATTAATTGTTTGTAAAGGAAATGAAAAAAGGTTTTCAATAATATATACAGCAATCAATTACATGGCAAAGAATAAAATCTCCAAAAAATAAATGATATTTAATAGAAAAATGATTTAAAATCAAGTTCTATTTTTATACTTATGTCAGTTGTTATTATATTTACAATGAATGCTCCGGAAAAGTCACTTCTGATTGATGTGTACCAGTTGTAAAATATAACTACAATTGTAGACTGGTGCATGGTAAAAGTCAAACAGAAATGATGTCGTAATACTAAATCTTATTGAAATCCCTCCCCCACCGAAATGAATAAAAGGAAACATGATTATTGTGTTAATTATAAGAAAAAAATCACAACGTTTATATTTTTGTTGCGATATGGTTAAATGAGTCTAGGAAAAGGATGGTTTCAAATGATAGAGAAAAACAGGCGGTGAAATGGTTAAGCTGGTATTTCTGTGAAGACGCTTTAAAACACTCCCAAAAATGGTTAACGAGAAAAAAAGGGTTGATATAAATAAAGTGTTTCAATTGGATGAAATATGAGCAGAATGTATCCGTTAAGTATTAGGTGTCGAAGTCAAAGGCATACTTGAAACTGTCTAACAAATAGTGAGAAAAACAACTTCTTCATTTACTTACGGACGTTAAAGAATGAAAAAATCTGGCCAATATGGAAAGTGATGTATTCAGTATAAATGAACAGTTTGTAGTGAATCTTTTAAAGAAACTAATAAAACTGTGTATTGTTCACGGGATGCAGTCTGAAAGTCTGTGGCATATTATGATACTACTGGTAAGCAGAGATTTCTATGTTTTTATCGAAGCGAGTAAGGAGGGACGCCATATTGAATTTTAGTAAAATCATTCTGAAATACAGTCTTCAACCGTGAAACAAATCTGAACAGCCAATTAAAGTGATGGAAGCCAAAAAACCTAAACGAAAGGGAGCGTTCATTATTTAATGAATATTAGATGACTGTTAATAAAACGAAATGATAAAATGAAGTAATTACAAACGCATGTAATAAATTGACCTATAAAATATTTGGTAACGGTGTAAACTGGGACAGAAGAAGGACAAAGCAATGAGTGAGAAAATATTCTACTACCACCATATAACTTTTTTAGAAGAAGGATTCTCCCCAAAATTATTGTAGGAATTTACTATATTGAATTGGGTGATAATAACCGGAAAACATACATCAGGTATTGGTAAGTAGTGTGATCACATTGAATGTATATGTGGCATATGTGTTTTTATTGCTATGATGTTTTTTCTAGAGGGGAAAAGTTGTGTCTT